>NC_069500.1:1084567789-1084886956 GCF_027579735.1 Bombina bombina | reverse complement strand
TTCAGTCGGACAACATCACAACTGTAGCGTACATCAATCATCAGGGAGGAACAAAGAGTTCCCTAGCGATGAAGGAAGTATCCAAGATTATCAAATGGGCGGAGGATCACTACTGCCATCTATCTGCAATTCACATCCCAGGGGTAGACAACTGGGAGGCGGATTTTCTAAGTCGTCACAAGAGTCTGGCAGCTGTACCAGACGTTCAGGCGTTTGCACAGGCCCTAGTTAGAATCAAGCCTGTCCACAGACCTGTGGCTCCTCCATGGAGTCTAAATTTAGTTCTTTCAGTTCTTCAAGGGGTTCCGTTTGAACCTTTGCATTCCATAGATATCAAGTTATTATCTTGGAAAGTTTTGTTTTTAGTAGCTATTTCTTCTGCTCGGAGAGTTTCAGAATTGTCTGCTTTACAGTGTGATTCACCCTATCTGGTGTTACATGCAGATAAGGTTGCTTTGCGTACTAAACCTGGTTTCCTTCCAAAGGTGGTTTCTAATAAGAATATTAACCAGGAAATCATTGTTCCTTCTCTGTGCCCTAATCCAGTTTCTAAGACGGAACGACTGTTGCACAATCTTGATGTGGTTCGTGCTTTAAAGATCTATTTAAAAGCAACTAAAGATTTCAGACAAACATCATCCTTGTTTGTTGTGTATTCTGGTAAGAGGAGAGGTCAGAAAGCGACTGCTACCTCTCTTTCATTCTGGCTGAAAAGCATCATCCGATTAGCTTATGAGACTGCTGGTAAGCAGCCTCCTGAACGAATTACAGCTCATTCCACCAGAGTTGTGGCTTCCACATGGGCTTTCAAGAATGAGGCTTCTGTTGAACAGATTTGTAAGGCAGCGACTTGGTCTTCACTGCATACATTCGCCAAATTTTACAAATTCGATACTTTTGCTTCTTCGGAGGCTATTTTTGGGAGAAAGGTTTTGCAAGCAGTGGTGCCTTCCGTTTCGGTTACCTGACTTTTTCCCTCCCTTCATCCGTGTCCTATTGCTTTGGTATTGGTATCCCACAAGTAAGGATGAATCCGTGGACTGAATACACCAAGTAAGAGAAAACAGAATTTATGCTTAGCTGATAAATTACTTTCTCTTACAGGTGTCCACGGCCCGCCCTGATATTTAAGTCAGGTTCAAATTTAATTTACAATAACTACAGTCACCACTGCACCCTATGGTTCTCCTTTCTTTCATGTAATTAGCAAGAGTCCATGAGCTAGTGACGTATGGGATATACATTCCTACCAGGAGGGGCAAAGTTTCCCAAACCTCAAAATGCCTATAAATACACCCCTCACCACACCCACAAATCAGTTTTACAAACTTTGCCTCCTATGGAGGTGGTGAAGTAAGTTTGTGCTAGATTCTACGTTGATATGCGCTCCGCAGCAGGTTGGAGCCCGGTTTTCCTCTCAGCGTGCAGTGAATGTCAGAGGGATGTGAAGAGAGTATTGCCTATTTGAATTCAATGATCTCCTTCTACGGGGTCTATTTCATAGGTTCTCTGTTATCGGTCGTAGAGATTCATCTCTTACCTCCCTTTTCAGATCGACGATATAGTCTTATATATACCATTACCTCTACTGATTCTCGTTTCAGTACTGGTTTGGCTTTCTACTACATGTAGATGAGTGTCCTGGGGTAAGTAAGTCTTATTTTCTGTGACACTCTAAGCTATGGTTGGGCACTTTTATATAAAGTTCTAAATATATGTGTTCAAACATTTATTTGCCTTGATTCAGGATGTTCAACGTTCCTTATTTCAGACAGTCAGTTTCATATTTGGGATAATGCATATGAATAAATCAATTTTTTTCTTACCTTAAAATTTGACTTTTTCCCTGTGGGCTGTTAGGCTCGCGGGGGCTGAAAATGCTTCATTTTATTGCGTCATTCTTGGCACGGACTTTTTTGGCGCAAAATTTTTTCTTTGTTTCCGGCGTCATACGTGCCGCCGGAAGTTGCGTCATTTTTGACGGTTTTTTGCGCCAAAAGTGTCGGCGTTCCCGGATGTGGCGTCATTTTTTGCTCCAAAAGCATTTAGGCGCCAATTAATGTGGGCGTCTTTTTTGGCGCTAAAAAATATGGGCGTCACTATTGTCTCCACATTATTTAAGTCTCATTGTTTATTGCTTCTGGTTGCTAGAAGCTTGTTTACTGGCATTTTTTCCCATTCCTGAAACTGTCATTTAAGGAATTTGATCAATTTTGCTTTATATGTTGTTTTTTTCTATTACATATTGCAAGATGTCCCAGATTGACCCTGAGTCAGAAGATACTTCTGGAAAATCGCTGCCTAGTGCTGGGTCTACCAAAGTTAAGTGTATTTGCTGTAAACTTGTGGTATCTGTTCCTCCAGCTGTTGTTTGTAATGAATGTCATGACAAACTTGTTAATGCAGATAATATTTCCTTTAGTAATGTTACATTACCTGTTGTTGTTCCTTCAACATCTAATACTCAGAGTGTTCCTGTTAACATAAGAGATTTTGTTTCTAATTCCATTAAGAAGGCTATGTCTGTTATTCCTCCTTCTAGTAAACGTAAAAGGTCTTTTAAAACTTCTCATATTTCAGATGAATTTTTATGTTTAAATCTTTTTATTGGTATGAACAGAGATAAGTTCGTTACAGCAGTGGTGATACAACATTTCTGAATAACTCACAAGTGATATAAAAAGTATAAAGAGAGCCAAAGTGCTATACTTCTAAATCTGAATTTTCTGCCACCTGCTAAAGTCTCTTAGAGTTCACTATATATTTGTCAAAGTCAAATCCCGATATCCTATGTTGATTTCCAAACATTCAGTGTCAGGGAGAACTCCATTGGTTAGTTATAAATACAAAGTCTTTAGTAGGATAATGTGAGTGAAATAGATAATGACTCTGATCAGATTCGTCTAAGTAGGTGGCATGATTTTGATATCCTCATTGGCACAGTGTAAAACCAGAGCAACGTTAGAAATCTTCAACAAAAACAGAAAAAGAAAAAAAAAAGGAAAAGGGGTAGAGAAGAAAGGAAAGGGAAAAGAGTAAGGGTTTAGATAGAGGGTAGCCTATCAGTTGTTCTTCTGCGAGCTGTGAGTGAAGCCTATTGAACAGATAGGTAAGGGAAAGAATAGAGAAATGAGGATAAGAATAGAAGGACGTCGGGTCCCCCCTCCCCTAAGAAACCGAACCATTTAGTTCCTTATCTCAGAGGGTCTCTAATGGGTCTTATACGACTGAGGTCTGATTGAGTGTCCAGTAAAACCAAATTTTCTCGAACTGTGATTGTGTGTCTAAGATCTTAGAGGCGGATTCATACATGCGATAGGTCAATGTTAATCTGTTCATTACTTCCTCCCATGGGGGGGCTTTATTTTTCCAATATTTTGCAATACTCATTCTGGTGACCGTGCATGTTATCTTGATGAATGTGTTTATGTGTTTGTTAAACCTATGTGTAGGGCCATTAAGCAGGGCTTGAAAAGGAGTTAGTTGGATAGGTTCTTCGAGGACAGACTCGAGAAGAGAGGATAATTGAGCCCAAATTGGCCGTATTATAGTACAGTCCCACCACATGTGGTAATATGATCCTATTTCCCCACATCCCCTATAGCATAATCTATTATTGGAGAGAGACATATGGTAGGTTTTAGTCGGGGTTAGATACCATCTATACATAGTTTTGATCGTGTTTTCTCTCAGGTCTGCACTCAGAAGTCCTGCGCAGGCTGAGTGGAAAATTTCATCCCATCTCTTTTTCTCTTTTACAGATGAATTTTTAAATGAACATCATCGTTCTGATTCTAATAATGATTCCTCTGGTTCAGAGGATTCTGTTTCAGAGGTTGATGCTGATAAATCTTCATATTTATTCAAAATGGAATTTATTCGTTCTTTACTTAAAGAAGTCTTAATTGCATTAGAAATAGAGGATTCTGGTCCTCTTGATACTAAATCTAAACGTTTAAATAAGGTTTTTAAATCTCCTGTAGTTATTCCAGAAGTTTTTCCTGTCCCTGATGCTATTTCTGAAGTAATCTCCAGGGAATGAAATAATTTGGGTAATTATTTTACTCCTTCTAAACGTTTTAAGCAATTATATCCTGTGCCATCTGACAGATTGAGTTTTGGGACAAAATCCCTAAGGTTGATGGGGCTATCTCTACTCTTGCTAAACGTACTACTATTCCTACGGCAGATAGTACTTCCTTTAAGGATCCTTTAGATAGGAAAATTTAATCCTTTCTAAGAAAAGCTTACTTATGTTCAGGTAATCTTCTTAGACCTGCTATATCTTTAGCGGATGTTGCTGCAGCTTCAACTTTTTGGTTAGAAGCTTTAGCGCAACAAGTAACAGATCATAATTCTCATAGCATTGTTAATCTTCTTCAACATGCTAATAACTTTATTTTTGATGCCATCTTTGATATCATTAGGGTTGATGTCAGGTATATGTATCTAGCCATTTTAGCTAGAAGAGCTTTATGGCTTAAAACTTGGAATGTGGATATGTCTTCTAAGTCAACTTTGCTTTCCCTTTCTTTCCAGGGTAATAAATTATTTGGTTCACAGTTGGATTCTATTATCTCAACTGTTACTGGAGGGAAAGGAACTTTTTTACCACAGGATAAAAAATCTAAAGGTAAATTTAGGTCTAATAATCGTTTTCGTTCCTTTCGTCACAATAAGGAACAAAAGCCTGATCCTTCACCCACAGGAGCGGTATCAGTTTGGAAACCATCTCCAGTCTGGAATAAATCCAAGCCTTTTAGAAAACCAAAGCCAGCTCCAAAGTCCACATAAAGGTGCGGCCCTCATTCCAGCCCAGCTGGTAGGGGGCAGATTACGATTTTTCAAAGAAATTTGGATCAATTCAATTCACAATCTTTGGATTCAGAACATTGTTTCAGAAGGGTACAGAATTGGCTTCAAGATAAGGCCTCCTGCAAAAAGATTTTTTCTTTCCCGTGTCCCAGTAAATCCAGCGAAGGCTCAAGCATTTCTGAAATGTGTTTCTAGAGTTGGCTGGAGTAATTATGCCAGTTCCAGTTCTGGAACAGGGACTGGGGTTTTATTCAAATCTCTTCATTGTACCAAAGAAGGAGAATTCCTTCAGACCAGTTCTGGATTTAAAAATATTGAATCGTTATGTAAGGATACCAACATTCAAAATGGTAACTATAAGGACTATCCTGCCTTTTGTTCAGCAAGGGCATTATATGTCCACAATAGATTTACAGGATGCATATCTGCATATTCCGATTCATCCAGATCACTTTCAGTTTCTGAGATTCTCTTTCCTAGACAAGCATTACCAGTTTGTGTCTCTGCCGTTTGGCCTAGCAACAGCTCCAAGGATTTTAACAAAGGTTCTCGGTGCCCTTCTGTCTGTAATCAGAGAACAGGGTATTGTGGTATTTCCTTATTTGGACGATATCTTGGTACTTGCTCAGTCTTCACATTTAGCAGAATCTCATACGAATCGACTTGCATTGTTTCTTCGAGATCAGGGTTGGAGGATCAATTTACCGAAAAGTTAATTGATTCCTCAGACAAGGGTAACCTTTTTAGGTTTCCAGATAGATTCAGTGTCCATGACTCTGTCTCTGACAGACAAGAGACGTCTAAAATTGATTTCAGCTTGTCGAAACCTTCAGTCTCAATCATTCCCTTCGGTAGCCTTATGCATGGAAATTCTAGGTCTTATGACTGCTGCATCGGACGCGATCCCCTTTGCTCGTTTTCACATGCGACCTCTTCAGCTTTGTATGCTGAACCAGTGGTGCAGGGATTACACAAAGATATCTCAAATGATATCTTTAAAACCGATTGTACGACACTCTCTGACGTGGTGGACAGATCACCATCGTTTAGTTCAGGGGGCTTCTTTTGTTCTTCCGACCTGGACTGTAATTTCAACAGATGCAAGTCTGACAGGTTGGGGAGCTGTTTGGGGGTCTCTGACAGCACAAGGGGTTTGGGAATCTGAGGAGGTGAGATTACCAATCAATATTTTGGAACTCCGTGCAATTTTCAGAGCTCTTCAGTCAATGAAAGAAGTATCTCTAATACTGGTATGGGCGGAATCCAGCTCCTGTCTAATTTCTGCGGTTCATATCCCAGGTATAGACAATTGGGAAGCGGATTATCTCAGTCGCCAAACGTTACATCCGGGCGAATGGTCTCTTCACCCAGAGGTATTTCTTCAGATTGTTCAAATGTGGGGACTTCCAGAAATAGATCTGATGGCTTCTCATCTAAACAAGAAACTTCCCAGGTATCTGTCCAGATCCAGGGATCCTCAGGCGGAAGCAGTGGATGCATTGTCACTTCCTTGGAAGTATCATCCTGCCTATATCTTTCCGCCTCTAGTTCTTCTTCCAAGAGTAATCTCCAAGATTCTGAAGGAATGCTCGTTTGTTCTGCTGGTGGCTCCAGCATGGCCTCACAGGTTTTGGTATGCGGATCTTGTCCGGATGGTCCTTTTTTCCATCAGGATCTCAAATCCTTAAATTTGAAGGTATGGAGATTGAACGCTTGATTCTTAGTCAAAGAGGTTTCTCTGACTCTGTGATTAATACTATGTTACAGGCTCGTAAATCTGTATCTAGGAAGATATATTATCGAGTTTGGAAGACTTACATTTCTTGGTGTCTTTCTCATCTTTTTTCCTGGCATTCTTTTAGAATTCCGAGAATTTTACAGTTTCTTCAGGATGGTTTGGATAAAGGTTTGTCTGCAAGTTCCTTGAAAGGACAAATCTCTGCTCTTTCTGTTCTTTTTCACAGAAAGATTGCTAATCTTCCTGATATTCATTGTTTTGTACAAGCTTTGGTTCGTATAAAACCTGTTATTAAATCAATTTCTCCTCCTTGGAGTTTGAATTTGGTTCTGGGGGCTCTTCAAGCTCCTCCGTTTGAACCTATGCATTCACTGGACATTAAATTACTTTCTTGGAAAGTTTTGTTTCTTTTGGCCATCTCTTCTGCCAGAAGAGTTTCTGAATTATCTGCTCTTTCTTGTGAGTCTCCTTTTCTGATTTTTCATCAGGATAAGGCGGTGTTGCAAACTTCTTTTAAATTTTGACCTAAGGTTGTGAATTCTAACAACATTAGTAGAGAAATTGTGTTTCTTTCATTGTGTCCTAATCCTAAGAATTCTAAGGAGAGATCATTGCATTCTTTGGATGTAGTTAGAGCTTTAAAATATTATGTTGAAGCTACTAAGAATTTCCGAAAGACTTCTAGTCTATTTGTTATCTTTTCCGGTTCTAGGAAAGGTCAGAAGGCCTCTGCCATTTCTTTGGCATCTTGGTTGAAATCTTTAATTCATCATGCTTATGTCGAGTCGGGTAAAAGTCTGCCTCAAAGGATTACAGCTCATTCTACTAGGTCAGTTTCTACTTCCTGGGCGTTTAGGAATGAAGCTTCGGTTGATCAGATTTGCAAAGCAGCAACTTGGTCTTCTTTGCATACTTTTACTAAATTCTACCATTTTGATGTGTTTTCTTCTTCTGAAGCAGTTTTTGGTAGAAAAGTACTTCAGGCAGCTGTTTCAGTTTGATTCTTCTGCTTATAATTTCAGTTTTTTTCATTATAAGATTTAAACTTTATTTTGGGTGTGGATTATTTTCAGCGGAATTGGCTGTCTTTATTTTATCCCTCCCTCTCTAGTGACTCTTGCGTGGAAGATCCACATCTTGGGTAGTCATTATCCCATACGTCACTAGCTCATGGACTCTTGCTAATTACATGAAAGAAAACATAATTTATGTAAGAACTTACCTGATAAATTCATTTCTTTCATATTAGCAAGAGTCCATGAGACCCACCCTTTTTGTGGTGGTTATGATTTTTTTGTATAAAGCACAATTATTCCAATTCCTTAGTTTTTATGCTTTCGCACTTTTTTCTTATCACCCCACTTCTTGGCTATGCGTTAAACTGATTTGTGGGTGTGTGTATTTATAGGCATTTTGAGGTTTGGGAGACTTTGCCCCTCCTGGTAGGAATGTATTTTCCATACGTCACTAGCTCATGGACTCTTGCTAATATGAAAGAAATGAATTTATCAGGTAAGTTATTACATAAATTATGTTTTTTCTCCTAACCGTCGGTCGAATTAATGGGGGGGCGGAGCCTGAGGGGAGCTATATGGACAGCTTTGCTGTGTGCTCTCTTTGCCACTTCCTGTAGGGATTGAGAATATCCCACAAGTAAGGATGAATCTGTGAACTGAATACACCTGTAAGAGAAAGTAATTTAGAAAACAGTGTTTATCTTACAGTAGGTGGCATGATTTTGATATCCTCATTGGCACAGTGTAAAACCAGAGCAACGTTAGAAATCTTCAACAAAAACAGAAAAAGAAAAAAAAAAGGAAAAGGGGTAGAGAAGAAAGGAAAGGGAAAAGAGTAAGGGTTTAGATAGAGGGTAGCCTATCAGTTGTTCTTCTGCGAGCTGTGAGTGAAGCCTATTGAACAGATAGGTAAGGGAAAGAATAGAGAAATGAGGATAAGAATAGAAGGACGTCGGGTCCCCCCTCCCCTAAGAAACCGAACCATTTAGTTCCTTATCTCAGAGGGTCTCTAATGGGTCTTATACGACTGAGGTCTGATTGAGTGTCCAGTAAAACCAAATTTTCTCGAACTGTGATTGTGTGTCTAAGATCTTAGAGGCGGATTCATACATGCGATAGGTCAATGTTAATCTGTTCATTACTTCCTCCCATGGGGGGGCTTTATTTTTCCAATATTTTGCAATACTCATTCTGGTGACCGTGCATGTTATCTTGATGAATGTGTTTATGTGTTTGTTAAACCTATGTGTAGGGCCATTAAGCAGGGCTTGAAAAGGAGTTAGTTGGATAGGTTCTTCGAGGACAGACTCGAGAAGAGAGGATAATTGAGCCCAAATTGGCCGTATTATAGTACAGTCCCACCACATGTGGTAATATGATCCTATTTCCCCACATCCCCTATAGCATAATCTATTATTGGAGAGAGACATATGGTAGGTTTTAGTCGGGGTTAGATACCATCTATACATAGTTTTGATCGTGTTTTCTCTCAGGTCTGCACTCAGAAGTCCTGCGCAGGCTGAGTGGAAAATTTCATCCCATCTCTTTTTCTCTTTTACAGATGAATTTTTAAATGAACATCATCGTTCTGATTCTAATAATGATTCCTCTGGTTCAGAGGATTCTGTTTCAGAGGTTGATGCTGATAAATCTTCATATTTATTCAAAATGGAATTTATTCGTTCTTTACTTAAAGAAGTCTTAATTGCATTAGAAATAGAGGATTCTGGTCCTCTTGATACTAAATCTAAACGTTTAAATAAGGTTTTTAAATCTCCTGTAGTTATTCCAGAAGTTTTTCCTGTCCCTGATGCTATTTCTGAAGTAATCTCCAGGGAATGAAATAATTTGGGTAATTATTTTACTCCTTCTAAACGTTTTAAGCAATTATATCCTGTGCCATCTGACAGATTAGAGTTTTGGGACAAAATCCCTAAGGTTGATGGGGCTATCTCTACTCTTGCTAAACGTACTACTATTCCTACGGCAGATAGTACTTCCTTTAAGGATCCTTTAGATAGGAAAATTTAATCCTTTCTAAGAAAAGCTTACTTATGTTCAGGTAATCTTCTTAGACCTGCTATATCTTTAGCGGATGTTGCTGCAGCTTCAACTTTTTGGTTAGAAGCTTTAGCGCAACAAGTAACAGATCATAATTCTCATAGCATTGTTAATCTTCTTCAACATGCTAATAACTTTATTTTTGATGCCATCTTTGATATCATTAGGGTTGATGTCAGGTATATGTATCTAGCCATTTTAGCTAGAAGAGCTTTATGGCTTAAAACTTGGAATGTGGATATGTCTTCTAAGTCAACTTTGCTTTCCCTTTCTTTCCAGGGTAATAAATTATTTGGTTCACAGTTGGATTCTATTATCTCAACTGTTACTGGAGGGAAAGGAACTTTTTTACCACAGGATAAAAAATCTAAAGGTAAATTTAGGTCTAATAATCGTTTTCGTTCCTTTCGTCACAATAAGGAACAAAAGCCTGATCCTTCACCCACAGGAGCGGTATCAGTTTGGAAACCATCTCCAGTCTGGAATAAATCCAAGCCTTTTAGAAAACCAAAGCCAGCTCCAAAGTCCACATAAAGGTGCGGCCCTCATTCCAGCCCAGCTGGTAGGGGGCAGATTACGATTTTTCAAAGAAATTTGGATCAATTCAATTCACAATCTTTGGATTCAGAACATTGTTTCAGAAGGGTACAGAATTGGCTTCAAGATAAGGCCTCCTGCAAAAAGATTTTTTCTTTCCTGTGTCCCAGTAAATCCAGCGAAGGCTCAAGCATTTCTGAAATGTGTTTCTAGAGTTGGCTGGAGTAATTATGCCAGTTCCAGTTCTGGAACAGGGACTGGGGTTTTATTCAAATCTCTTCATTGTACCAAAGAAGGAGAATTCCTTCAGACCAGTTCTGGATTTAAAAATATTGAATCGTTATGTAAGGATACCAACATTCAAAATGGTAACTATAAGGACTATCCTGCCTTTTGTTCAGCAAGGGCATTATATGTCCACAATAGATTTACAGGATGCATATCTGCATATTCCGATTCATCCAGATCACTTTCAGTTTCTGAGATTCTCTTTCCTAGACAAGCATTACCAGTTTGTGTCTCTGCCGTTTGGCCTAGCAACAGCTCCAAGGATTTTAACAAAGGTTCTCGGTGCCCTTCTGTCTGTAATCAGAGAACAGGGTATTGTGGTATTTCCTTATTTGGACGATATCTTGGTACTTGCTCAGTCTTCACATTTAGCAGAATCTCATACGAATCGACTTGCATTGTTTCTTCGAGATCAGGGTTGGAGGATCAATTTACCGAAAAGTTAATTGATTCCTCAGACAAGGGTAACCTTTTTAGGTTTCCAGATAGATTCAGTGTCCATGACTCTGTCTCTGACAGACAAGAGACGTCTAAAATTGATTTCAGCTTGTCGAAACCTTCAGTCTCAATCATTCCCTTCGGTAGCCTTATGCATGGAAATTCTAGGTCTTATGACTGCTGCATCGGACGCGATCCCCTTTGCTCGTTTTCACATGCGACCTCTTCAGCTTTGTATGCTGAACCAGTGGTGCAGGGATTACACAAAGATATCTCAAATGATATCTTTAAAACCGATTGTACGACACTCTCTGACGTGGTGGACAGATCACCATCGTTTAGTTCAGGGGGCTTCTTTTGTTCTTCCGACCTGGACTGTAATTTCAACAGATGCAAGTCTGACAGGTTGGGGAGCTGTTTGGGGGTCTCTGACAGCACAAGGGGTTTGGGAATCTGAGGAGGTGAGATTACCAATCAATATTTTGGAACTCCGTGCAATTTTCAGAGCTCTTCAGTCAATGAAAGAAGTATCTCGAATACTGGTATGGGCGGAATCCAGCTCCTGTCTAATTTCTGTGGTTCATATCCCAGGTATAGACAATTGGGAAGCGGATTATCTCAGTCGCCAAACGTTACATCCGGGCGAATGGTCTCTTCACCCAGAGGTATTTCTTCAGATTGTTCAAATGTGGGGACTTCCAGAAATAGATCTGATGGCTTCTCATCTAAACAAGAAACTTCCCAGGTATCTGTCCAGATCCAGGGATCCTCAGGCGGAAGCAGTGGATGCATTGTCACTTCCTTGGAAGTATCATCCTGCCTATATCTTTCCGCCTCTAGTTCTTCTTCCAAGAGTAATCTCCAAGATTCTGAAGGAATGCTCGTTTGTTCTGCTGGTGGCTCCAGCATGGCCTCACAGGTTTTGGTATGCGGATCTTGTCCGGATGGTCCTTTTTTCCATCAGGATCTCAAATCCTTAAATTTGAAGGTATGGAGATTGAACGCTTGATTCTTAGTCAAAGAGGTTTCTCTGACTCTGTGATTAATACTATGTTACAGGCTCGTAAATCTGTATCTAGGAAGATATATTATCGAGTTTGGAAGACTTACATTTCTTGGTGTCTTTCTCATCTTTTTTCCTGGCATTCTTTTAGAATTCCGAGAATTTTACAGTTTCTTCAGGATGGTTTGGATAAAGGTTTGTCTGCAAGTTCCTTGAAAGGACAAATCTCTGCTCTTTCTGTTCTTTTTCACAGAAAGATTGCTAATCTTCCTGATATTCATTGTTTTGTACAAGCTTTGGTTCGTATAAAACCTGTTATTAAATCAATTTCTCCTCCTTGGAGTTTGAATTTGGTTCTGGGGGCTCTTCAAGCTCCTCCGTTTGAACCTATGCATTCACTGGACATTAAATTACTTTCTTGGAAAGTTTTGTTTCTTTTGGCCATCTCTTCTGCTAGAAGAGTTTCTGAATTATCTGCTCTTTCTTGTGAGTCTCCTTTTCTGATTTTTCATCAGGATAAGGCGGTGTTGCAAACTTCTTTTAAATTTTTACTTAAGGTTGTGAATTCTAACAACATTAGTAGAGAAATTGTGTTTCTTTCATTGTGTCCTAATCCTAAGAATTCTAAGGAGAGATCATTGCATTCTTTGGATGTAGTTAGAGCTGTAAAATATTATGTTGAAGCTACTAAGAATTTCCGAAAGACTTCTAGTCTATTTGTTATCTTTTCCGGTTCTAGGAAAGGTCAGAAGGCCTCTGCCATTTCTTTGGCATCTTGGTTGAAATCTTTAATTCATCATGCTTATGTCGAGTCGGGTAAAAGTCCGCCTCAAAGGATTACAGCTCATTCTACTAGGTCAGTTTCTACTTCCTGGGCGTTTAGGAATGAAGCTTCGGTTGATCAGATTTGCAAAGCAGCAACTTGGTCTTCTTTGCATACTTTTACTAAATTCTAGCATTTTGATGTGTTTTCTTCTTCTGAAGCAGTTTTTGGTAGAAAAGTACTTCAGGCAGCTGTTTCAGTTTGATTCTTCTGCTTATAATTTCAGTTTTTTTCATTATAAGATTTAAACTTTATTTTGGGTGTGGATTATTTTCAGCGGAATTGGCTGTCTTTATTTTATCCCTCCCTCTCTAGTGACTCTTGCGTGGAAGATCCACATCTTGGGTAGTCATTATCCCATACGTCACTAGCTCATGGACTCTTGCTAATTACATGAAAGAAAACATAATTTATGTAAGAACTTACCTGATAAATTCATTTCTTTCATATTAGCAAGAGTCCATGAGACCCACCCTTTTTGTGGTGGTTATGATTTTTTTGTATAAAGCACAATTATTCCAATTCCTTATTTTTTATGCTTTCGCACTTTTTTCTTATCACCCCACTTCTTGGCTATGCATTAAACTGATTTGTGGGTGTGTGTATTTATAGGCATTTTGAGGTTTGGGAAACTTTGCCCCTCCTGGTAGGAATGTATTTTCCATACGTCACTAGCTCATGGACTCTTGCTAATATGAAAGAAATGAATTTATCAGGTAAGTTATTACATAAATTATGTTTTTTCTCCTAACCGTCGGTCGAATTAATGGGGGGGCGGAGCCTGAGGGGAGCTATATGGACAGCTTTGCTGTGTGCTCTCTTTGCCACTTCCTGTAGGGATTGAGAATATCCCACAAGTAAGGATGAATCTGTGAACTGAATACACCTGTAAGAGAAAGTAATTTAGAAAACAGTGTTTATCTTACAGCGCTAAGTATAGATGACCTATAGCTCCTAACTATATGGGTCCCCAAAATACCCACAGAAATAAGTAGTTAGAAAGAGGATGGTTAGGTAGGAGCGCCAAAGGTAGGCAAGGTCTCAGGGATATATAATATATAATACTATATTATATGTGAGAGTAGCACACAGTATATCAGTAAGTGATACTGGAACAGGAATATATATGGGTGTCACAATTTGAATGAATAGGTCTCTGAATAAGTGTGTAGCACTGAGAGACTAAAAATTGGTTTATACAGAATTTCACAGATTTTATTTATACATATATACATGGATCCATGTTGGCGTTATTAAAAATTATCTAAAACATTCCATTAAAATCAGAAGTGTAAAACGGCACGTTAAGGGTTGTGCTAGAGGTTCTATCACACTTACAAGTTAAGCGTGACCCCACTAGTAACGGATTTCTCAATAACAGATTGGAATAGGTTGGATAAAATAGATTTGAGTAAAGATAGTAGTTAAACAATAATCGTAAAAAATAGTTATACAAAAATTATACAAAAATTATACAAAGATTTAGTAAAAGTGATACATAAGATAATACATTTGACAATAGTTCATGTATTTATCAATCCAAACTCTAATATACAAAGTAGTCATGGATACTGTTGTTTGTGAAAACACAAAAAATAAACAGTCATATTAATTAAGTCCCAAAAAGAGAGAAAGTTAACTTTCAAAAAAATGAATTACAAATATTGTGATCCACATAAAGTGATTTGTGTCACAAATGAAAAAATCACTCCAAAAGTGTGAGTGGTTGTAAAATGAAAATGAAAAATACAAACTAGTGTATATACAAACTAGTGAAAAAGTAATAAAAAATGAAAAAAGAGGGGGTGGTGGTGCACTTATTGAGTGAAGCTCGTGTATCTCCTGGGCTTCGTTCCCTTTATTGGAGTATCTGTTTGAATGTTATATTTGTAATCCCAATAATCGAGGGTATGTGAAACAAAAGATGAGTTGTGAGAAATTTATAGATATAAATACAAAGAATACAAAAAAAAAATAAGTCCCAAAGAGTCACTCATTTTATTAGAGTGTCCTTGTATTTGTAATCCTTATATGTTGAAAAAATATAAAATGCTTTTTTTAAAAATGTTAAAAAAATGATGCTGGGAAGTCCTCAAACCTGTAAATGAAAGATAGTAGCATAGGGTAATATTGCATAAAATCTTCTATAACTAAAGGTATAAAACTCACCATAAATCTGTCAACGCGTTTCGGCCCACAGTAGAGGCCTTTTTCAAGACTTGAAAAAGGCCTCTACTGTGGGCCGAACCGCGTTGACAGATTTATGGTGAGTTTTATACCTTTAGTTATAGAAGATTTTATGCAATATTACCCTATGCTACTATCTTTCATTTACAGGTTTGAGGACTTCCCAGCATCATTTTTTTAACATTTTTAAAAAAAGCATTTTATATTTTTTCAACATATAAGGATTACAAATACAAGGACACTCTAATAAAATGAGTGACTCTTTGGGACTTATTTTTTTTTGTATTCTTTGTATTTATATCTATAAATTTCTCACAACTCATCTTTTGTTTCACATACCCTCGATTATTGGGATTACAAATATAACATTCAAACAGATACTCCAATAAAGGGAACGAAGCCCAGGAGATACACGAGTTTCACTCAATAAGTGCACCACCACCCCCTCTTTTTTCATTTTTCATTTTTTTCATTTTTTATTACTTTTTCACTAGTTTGTATATACACTAGTTTGTATTTTTCATTTTCATTTTACAACCACTCACACTTTTGGAGTGATTTTTTCATTTGTGACACAAATCACTTTATATGGATCACAATATTTGTAATTCATTTTTTTGAAAGTTAACTTTCTTTCTTTTTGGGACTTAATTAATATGACTGTTTATTTTTTGTGTTTTCACAAACAACAGTATCCATGACTACTTTGTATATTAGAGTTTAGATTGATAAATACATGAACTATTGTCAAATGTATTATCTTATGTATCACTTTTACTAAATCTTTGTATAATTTTTGTATAATTTTTGTATAACTATTTTTTACGATTATTGTTTAACTACTATCTTTACTCAAATCTATTTTATCCAACCTATTCCAATCTGTTATTGAGAAATCCGTTACTAGTGGGATCACGCTTAACTTGTAAGTGTGATAGAACCTCTAGCACAACCCTTAACGTGCCGTTTTACACTTCTGATTTTAATGGAATGTTTTAGATAATTTTTAATAACGCCAACATGGATCCATGTATATATGTATAAATAAAATCTGTGAAATTCTGTATAAACCAATTTTTAGTCTCTCAGTGCTACACACTTATTCAGAGACCTATTCATTCAAATTGTGACACACATATATATTCCTGTTCCAGTATCACTTACTGATATACTGTGTGCTACTCTCACATATAATATAGTATTATATATTATATATCCCTGAGACCTTGCCTACCTTTGGCGCTCCTACCTAACCATCCTCTTTCTAACAGAGAAAGTAATTTATCAGGTAAGCATAAATTCTGTTTTTATTTTTATCCCTCCCTCTCTAGTGACTCTACTGTGGAGTACCACATCTTGGATATTACTATCCCATACGTCACTAGCTCATAGACTCTTGCCAATTACATGAAAGAAAACATAATTTATGTAAGAACTTACCTGATAAATTAATTTATTTCATATTGGCATGAGTCCATGAGGTCCACCTTTTTTTTTTTTTTTTTTTTTTTTTTTTTTTGCTTCTGATTTGTTATTGGAATCATGTGATTTTGTAGATACTATATTGCCATCATTGATTTATGAGGATAACCTTTCTGAGTTATTGTAAAAAAAATGTTTCATTAAGTCACTTAAATTATTTGAATTATTAGTAGTATGTTAACTCCAATAAATAGAATGTCTGCAATGAACTTCTACTTCAATCTCAAGGGCAAGGTTAGCCCTTTCGGCTGCCATAGGGCTATAAAATATTGCATTGCTGTCCAGCTGAAGGTCAACAGGCTAAATATTTATATCCCATTTTTATTTTGAGTGTGAGATAATTTTGACATTGTAGTGAATAGTTTCATCTTGTCAAGTCTGCCCTGTTGTTATGCACAATATTTTAAATAAGAGCATTTTGAGACCAAGGGGATTTTCAGTGGTAATCCCTTCAGATACCATGGTGGTGGCTTACTATTTTAAATGAATCTAGACTTGTACGGAAGTGTGCAAAGTAAATAATTTAAGAAATATTTTATTCATGTTCTCACTTTACTTTTTATTGTTTGGCTTTTGAAAATGAGGGCTTTTAGAAATGTTGATACAGCAATTTCAATAAGGAGAAGTTAATGTTGCTATGCATTAAACATTTCATGCAAATGTTTCTGAATAGAATATATATTTTTTGCCTACTTAACAATTCTGCATTTGGATAGGATACTCCAGGATCAGGATTTTTGTATTGCCATATTCCATAGTAAAAATCTGTACCCTGACATACCAGTATCCTCATTTAACGTAATCTATTGTGTGTATAACCTAATTATATTAAAAGGCATAATAAGACGGAATGTAATATAAAATGTGTAAAGATACACCTAGTTAATTAGATAAAATGTATCTGTATATCCTTGTCCCCCTATAACTAAGTAAAAGTTAAGTAATCATTTTCAAAGAAACAGTGACATTAGTGAGTTATGTAGATTACAAAAACAGCTAGATAATAGGATGTGATACCCATGCAAATGTACTTCTATTATCTTATTTGCTTAATTCTCTTAATATCCTTTGCTGAAAAGCATATCTAGATAGGCTCAGTAGCTGCTGATTAATGCTGCACATAGATACTTCATGTGATTGGCTTACCTATGTGTATTTCTATTTCTTCAACAAAGGATATATAAATAATTAAGCTAATAAGATAATAAAAGTAAATTGGGATGTTGTTTAGAATTGTATTCTCTCTCTGAATCATGAAAGAAATATTTTGGGTTTAATGTCCCTTTAACGCTCCCGCTCTAGCGTTAATTAAGCTAGAAGTAAGTTTTTTGCACTCATCAGGTTGCGCTCATATTATGAGTTGAAAGAAAACGACGTGTGCAAAAAGTCAACCTTAGAATATTGCGTGTGCGTTCACGTATCCCCCCATAGAAGTCAATGCAGAAAAAACCCAATAGCATATTTTGATGTGCGCTAACCCAACATGAAAATATGAATATTTCACATTCCAGTGTTCTTCACATAAAAAAATATGATATATTTATTCATAAATAAATATTTCTAGATATACAGTGGGTATTGAAAAGAATCACTCACCTTGAAAATAATCACATTTTGTTTGTTTGCAGCCTGAAATAAAGACACACAGTTTTTTTTTAATCATTTGTAATTACTCAGTGCAACTTATAACATCCAAGTGAAAGATATAACACCAAAATATCAGGCAAAAATAAAGACAATTCAAAAACAGAATCACTGAGTTGGAAAAAGGATCACCCCCTCCTGCAATTACTTGAAAACTCAATCAGGTTTAGCTAATCACCTTCTCAACGGCACACACAAAGCCATTTGACCTTCAACTGTGATCAGCTGTGGGCATATTGATTAGCTCAGCATGAAAAGAGCTTTCCTGGAGCATTTCAGTCCCTGGTAGTGCAACTGAAGCAAACAATCAACTGTGGGTGGCAAGGTACTGTCAAAAGATCTCCAGGATAATGTTGTGGACAGGCACAAGTCAGGAGATGGATACAAGAAAATATCAAAGGCTTTATCAATGCCTAGAAGCACAGTGAAGTCTATTATTAAGAAGTGGGAGGTATTTGGTACAACACAGACCCTCTCTGGATCAGGACGTCACTCCAAACTAGATGAAAGAGCCAGGAGGAAACTGGTCAGAGAGGCTATTAAGAGGCCAACAGCAACTCTGAAGTAGTTACAGGAATTTATGACAAAAAATAGTCATTGTGTGCATGGACTGACAACAATATCACAAATTCTCCACAAATGTGGCTTGTATGGTAGGGTTGCAAGAAAAAATACACTCCTCAAGAAAGGCCACATGCAGTCATGACTGAGCTTTGCAATAGCACACCTAGAAGATTCTGAGGCCACAAGGAAAAAGGTGCTATGGTCAGATGAGACTAAAATTTAATTATTTGGCATTAACTACAAATGATATCTCTGGATGAAATCCAATATAGCTCACCTTCCAAATAACACTATACCTACAGTAAAGCATGGTGGTGGTAATATCCTGTTATGGGGTGTTTCTCTGCAGCAGGCAATGGAGCACTTGTCAGGATAGAAGGAATAATGGATGAGGCAAAATACCGTCAAATTTTTTAGGAAAATCTGCTGCCCTCTGCCAGGAAGTTGTCAATGGGAAGAAGGTTTACAACATGAAAATGACCTAAAGCAAACGGCAAAAATGACCAAACAGTGGTTGAAGGAGAAAAGGGTGAATGTCCTTGCATGGCCTAGTCAGAGCCCAGACTTAAACCCCATTGAATATCTGTGGCATGACTTGAAGACTGCAGTCTATAAACGATTACCATCAAATGTAATGTAACTGGACCAGTTCTGCAAAGAAGAGTGGGCAAATATTGCACAGTCTAGATGTGCAAAGTTAGTAGAGACATATCCCAACAGACTAAAGGCTGTAATTAAAGAAAAACGTGGTTCAACAAAATACTGACACAAGGGGGTGATCCTTTTTCCAACTCAGTGATTTTGTTTTTGAATTGTCTTTATTTTTGCCTGACATGTTGGTGTTATATATTTCACTTAGATGTTATAAGTTGCACTAAGTAATTACAACTGGATAAACAAAAACTGTCTGTCTTTAATTTCAGGCTGCAAAGCAATAAAATATGATAATTTTCAAGGGGGGTGGCTCTTTTCAATACCCACTGTATCTGATGTTTTTTTGCAATAAATGTATTCATATTTTAATGCATTCTTACCAGTATAATGCTGCTTTTGCTTCCAAAGGTGTTACTACTCCTTCTGTTTGTTTCTTACAGGAGAGTTTTTTAGATTTTGCTCCTGGAGGCAAGGTATTCCTTTTAATCCTTCTGCAAGGTTTAAAAAATTGTATCCTTTACTGCCTTCTATTATTGAGCTTTGGGAAACTGCTCCTAAAGTGGATGGGGCCATTTCTACTTTGGCTAAACATACTACTATTGCTTTGGAAGATAGCTCTTCCTTTTAAGACAATTTAGATAGGAAGTTAGAGTCCTTCAGTTGGAGGTCTTTTCAGCTAGCTGGATATCTTTTTAGACCAGCAGGTTCTATTGCTGATGTTGCTTGCTGCTTCTTCTTTTTGGTTAAGTTTTCTGAGAAATCTGCTAGTGAAGTGTTTATAAACCTTTTGGACTTGCTTAAATGTGCTAATGCTTATATTTGTGATACTGTTTTTGACATTATTAAGATTGATGCAAAAGTATATCTTTGGCAGTACTTTCTAGAAGGGCTTTGAAGTTAAAGTCTTGGACTGCTGATAGTGTTTGTAAATCAAGGCTTTTATCTCTATATTTTTTATAGGGAAAGATATTGTTTGGTTTTGGTTTGGATTCTGTTACCTCTACTGTGACTGGAGGTAAAGGAGCTTTTGTTCCTCAGGACAAGAAGTTCAAAGGTAAAGCTCCTAATGGTTTTCATCCCTTTCATCAGAACAGAGCAAATACATCTGATTACTTCACTCAGAATCAAGTTTCTTCTGGGTTCATCTGGAAGCCAAGTTACTGGAATAAGTCTAAGCAGTCCAAGAAATCTACTCTCTCATCCAAGTCTGCATGGAGGTATGGCCCCCAATACAGAGGCTCTGTTAGGAGACAGGTTTTGCCTTTTCAGGATGCTTGGTTTCAGTCTGTTTAGGATCTTTGGGTTATAAATTTAATCTCTTAGGTTTATCAAATAGGTTTCAGAACAAGGCCTCCCATGGAGATGTTTTCTGTTCAATTTTCAGAGAAATCCTGTAAAGGCTCAAACATTTTTTCAGTCAGTTTCGGATCTAGAATCTATAGGAGTAATTGTTCCTGTTCTGTTGTTGGAACAGGGAATTTGGGTTTTCTCTAATATCTTTATTGTTCCAAAGAAGGAGGGCACTTACAGATCAGTTCTGGATCTAAAGGTTCTGAACAAATTTCTTGGAGTCCCTACCTTGAAAATGGAGGCTATTCGGACTATTCTGCCTTTGGTGTAGAAAGGTCAGTTTATGTCTACAATAGATTTAAAGGATGCTTACCTTCGTGTTCCTATTATCAGGGAACATTATTGGTTTCTAAATTTTGCCTAAGTTCTGCTAGAAAAGTCTCTGAATTATTTGCTCTTTCATGTGATCCTCCTTATCTCATTTTTCATCAGGGTAAGGCAGTTTTATGGACTAAATTTTACTTCTTACCTAAGGTTGTGTCTTCAGACTATATAAGTCAGGAAATTGTTGTCACTTGGTGTCTGAACATAAAACTACTCCTGTTATTGGTTTAACCAATGTATTAAACTAGCTCCCAGTAGTGCAACAAAGTATGTCAAGAGAATAACACAATATTAAAAATAGAAGTAAAATACATAGTTGTTTAAAATTCTATAATCTATCTTAATCATGAAAGACATTTCTTTGTGTTTCATGTCCCTTTAGGATGGAATCACTTTTAATTGTAACTTCACTATTGATGAAACATTTATAATACAGAACGGATAGTCATGAGATGAAATGTAATATAATATAATGTATACATAACTTGGTAAAATTATTTTTGGTTATGTTTCATACATGGAGATATTTGGATATTTAGATATATTTTTTAGTTTTCTTCTCTCAGTATATGATCTAACAAATTTTAGAAATTTTAATAAGTAATATGAGATTAGATTTAGATTGCGGTAAAGAATAGCATTTTGATTTAAATATATTTTTTTAACACTTCGTTTGATGTTCTATAAACGTATATTCTTGTCTGTAACTACTAATGAACTGTTACGTATTTGCTTTATCTGTTTTATTTGTTTTACTATTTGATATGCAGCAATAGGCGGATGCTTCTTGGTCTTCTCGTAGACAGCTATTGGACAGACAGCGGCACTTTTTGATACAAGATTTATATACAAAGATTCAGTGTATAGCGGTGGGTTACCTGTGGCGCATGCGCGCACTAGCTGAATGCGATCAGACCAAGAGTGCAGACTGCCCGACTTAATTAATGACAACAGGTGTGCTGCAATACAGTTAAGCATACGTAACAGGAAGTGATATATGTTTAAAAGAACCAAGTGTTTTACTTTGTATAAGTCCCTGACGAAGTGCCTCCGGGCAGGAAACGCGTCGGACGTTTCATTCTTTGTGCTCCCTCCCGAGCTTGTATGTACTTGGGCTTTACTTAGACTTTCAATAAAGTCGGCTTTTATTTGCAAATATTGCGGCTGTATGTGCTTTCCTTGTAGCGGACCTTTTCGTCATTATTCAGCATGATTCATCTATGGACATAGCTGGAAACAATCTAAAAAAGAGTCATAATCCAGTAACTGTAGCGCAGCATAGTTCCCTGTAATTTACTCCTTACTAAATGTTGTCATATCCTTTTATCCTTTCTTGACAGATAGAAAATCAACCTAGAAAAAGACTAATATATAGTTCACAGACAATTTATGCATTGATGGGAGCAGCATTTCAGACTCATTGAAGCATGGTTGTCCTAACAAAGCAAAAACATGTTACAATGCTTCACTTAGATCACAAAATCAGATCACAGCAGTCCTTGCTTAGATGAGACTCATAAGAGAGTTCTCTTCTGATACCAATTTGTACAATGGGACTGATGGAGGAGCATCCCATTCAGCTATACACTTAGACATCTTGCATCCCCTCATGAGGTTTTTGGCTCACATGTGCAGCAGGCATTGTCCTCTTGGGCTGTATGGTCCAGTTTTGAGGGGGTACATTTTTTAAAAATAGTAAAGGTTCCGTATCTTTAGCCTATAATGGAGTTGTTGATATCTTCCCTGCATATATGTAGTTGGATAGCAATTATTTGAGTTCTATTGGTTTGTCATATACATAAATTCCTATGAGATTACAATCCTGGAGCACTTCACTTCAGTACAAATCTTAGATTTGTCAACTATTACTGAAATCATAGGATTTATCTTTTGCCTTTAAAGCTTTTATGACTTGTTTCTTTGAATAGTTGTAGGAAGCATGTCTCTGTTATCTCACATTGAAGGCACCTTGTTTCTCTTGACTATTAACTTCAGCTTGAGAGGTAGCTGAACTACAGGCATTATAATTGCATTCTTCCTTCTTTCTGATTTTTTTCATCAAAGCATATTGGTCCTCAAGTCACTACCCTGAATATTTACAGGTTATAGCCTAGTTACAGATAATAATTTCAGTAAAAAGTTAATTTCTTTCTAATGACACAGTTAGTCCACGGATCATCAGCAATAACTGTTGGGGATATCACTCCTGGCCAGCAGGAGGAGGCAAAGAGCACCACAGCAAAGCTGATAAATATTACTTCCTACCCACAATCCCCCAGTCATTCTCTTTACCTCTCGTGCAAGGAGGAGATGAAGTGTTTGGTGTCTGACTTCAATCAAGATTTTATTATTTTGAAAGCAGAGCAAGCTTGCTCTGTTCTTTTCTCTCAAGATGGGGTCTAGGTGTACTCCACGTTAGTCTCTTCAGTAGGGCAGTGGTGGCTTTAAAACAGTTAGGAACTTGTAAGGTGGGCCTTGCTGCATTTTCCTCACAGGTCTCTGTGAGGAGCGGCACCCTCTCAAGCCGGGTTAGCTGTCTCCCTGCCGGACGGCTAGATGCAGGTAAGTGCTTTTTATCTTCCAGGTTGGGAGTTTTAAAAGAGGCACTTTGGGATTCCTGCAAAGTTTTTATGGGAACATACATATATCCTAGTTGGGATATGTTTTAAGGCAGTGTGCAGGCACTTAATGTGACTTTGGCAAGAGGCTTTTTTCCTTTTATTAGAGATGAAGGGGTTAATTGATTGTCTGTCTTTGTAAAGAGAACAGAGCTATGTCAGGTTTGAATCTGTCCTAAGGGTCTATACAAAGAAGGATGATGCCTGTTATGTTTGGGGTCGCTATGCGGTTCTATATCTCTGTCCTGTTTATTGGTATTGTGAGAGAAAGCTATTTGGTTGTTACCGATTTAGTTTTAGATGTGTGTGTAGGCATTTCAGTAACGGGACTTTGCACACCTTAATCAGGGGCACACTATTCGGGAGATCAATATAGTCGGTTTTTACCTCACTTTATGTCCTTGGCAGGCAATCTGTGTTCAAAAGGTGGGAGTTTGAATACCATTAGTCTGTGGTGCACTGATACTTTTTGTTAGTTATTTGGCTCTGCCTCTTTCTTGTTCCGTATCGAAGCGGCGCCATTTTGGCTGCTCCATAGTGAACATGTGACCTGGCTCCTTCTCCGACGTGAGAAGGGAGCGGCGGTCTTGTTTAAGAGTCTCATTTTACTTGAGACTAGTCTGCTCCATGGTTAGCAGTTGTTAATAGCTGCAGTTGAGTTCTACAGTCAATGTCATAAAATACATAAAATCAGTTATTTTTCAAACCTGAGCTTTTATGTATATAAGTCTATTGCTACATAAATATATGCCTACTTTTTCTACATGTAACACAGTGATCATGTGAATTCAGCCAGAATGCATTAATCTGTTAATTCATTGTTACTATATTTTATATATTAAATTGCCCTGTGTTTAGGCTAATTTATAATCTTTTAAAGTGATAGTACTTTTATTTGTCTCTTTGTTTGAAATGGACATTAAAGATTATAGAATTTTTATTTTGAGATAGCCTCATGTTCAGGCATATACAAATGGTAGCGGTGCTCCACTGGCTTGTGCTTGTCCGGGCTGCTAGCGGTGGCTGTAAGATACAAATCAGGTTATCTCACCTCCAGTCTGCTCCTGTGCCTCTTCTGTCTTACCCCTGTCACTCTGTATCCTCGGATCCCGATCTCTCCACACTTCCGTGGTTGTGAGATTCTTCCGACGGCGTCCGACGTCACTCACTTGTGACCGTTTGTGACCAATCCCTGGGTAGACTGGGCGGACTGATGTCGATCTAACCTCCTTACAGCTCTCACCGATCCTGGCAGCTAAATGTAAGTGTACCTTCCCGGGGCTCCAACGGGTTACAGTGAGCAATATGCCCAATTGCAGCAAACAGCGGCCCTCTCCTCGGCCGTATTCAAATCTAATAACAAAGGAATGCCGCTTGAATAAAACTTGGTATTTATTGAGTACAATTAAAAACTTGGTGCTAACGTGCAGTAACAAGTGTTATAAAACAACTATTCATGTCACAAACAGGCCAGTCTGACGTGTTTCGGCTGATGTGCCTTATTCATGGACTCCTTAGAGTCTAGTTTTTCTACTATTCGTTTAGAGAGTATGACCAGAGGAAAGTTTTCCTTTTCTTCCCTCTGCAGAGTCAGTCTTGGCCTTTGGAGTCCATTCTCAGATGTCTCCCAGGGGCAGATTTCTCCTACTAATGTATCTGCATTATGGGGGTTTTGAGTGACATTCCTTCAACTGGGTTTGGAACTTCCTTTCTGACAGTTTCAGTTCCAGTTTCTGCTGGTAATGGGATCTAGGAATTTTCGTAAATTTTTTTAGGATTCTGAACTTCTAAGTAGTGTCCATTCTCCTAAGTTCTAGAGGCTCTGTTCATAAGAGTATAGACCTGAATGATGTTTTTTTCTGTGCCCATGAATCAGAATCTTCTCAAGTGTCTGATTTTCACACATCCAAGAAGGATTTTAGGTCCTGGGATAGTGCAAGGGTGTTGTTTTGGACAATATTGGTTCAGGTTTCATCCATCTTCTAAGATGGTTTGCTTGGGACCTTTGTAGATTATCTATCTAGGAAATCAAGGATTTTTCCTGTTCTCCTTTCTGTCTGGCCACCAGCAGATTGTAGTGGTCCAGTAGATAGTTATTTATTTCACCCAGTTGGGTGGGAGTTGAGTTTTAGATGCAGTAACATTTTCCTCTGGGTAGGACTTTGGCTGATTTCCACAGTATGGAGTATTCCCGGATCTTTCTCAGGGGATAGATCTAGATGAGTCATCAAGAGTCTCTCTCTTGTTGTGGTTTCTCAGGAGTATATGTCTCAGGGTGTGCCTTCTGGAGACATTCCTGGGTTATGGGTCCACGGACGCCTTCCTGCTGGGCTGGGGGGTAGTTCTGGGACTCGTTAATGGCGCAGGGGCCCTGGATCATTAGGAGTCAGCTCTCCTCATACTCATCTTGGAGTGGAGAGCGATTTTCAATCCTCAGTTGACGATTGTGGTTTCTCTCAGACAAATTGTCCTCGGTGGACTTTCCTCCTCCATGGTGGATCCTGGAATACCTTTGCTTTGTAAGAGGTGGCTTGGATCACTCTGTGGGTGGAGGCTCACAGAGGTTGTCTATCTACCTTCTACATCCCAGGGACAACTGGGAGTGATTCTTCGGAGCTGACAGATTCTTCATTCCGGGGAGTGGGATCTCTATCGGAGAAGTGTTCTCCAGGTTGTCAACCAATTGGGGTATCTGATGGCATCTTGGCAGGACTCTGAGCCTCCATAGTGCGGTTCGAGGTCAAAAGAACCTCAATTCTTTCTGATTGATGCTCTAGTAGTTCCTTGGAACTTCACGTTGGTATGTCCGCTTCCGCCGCTTACTCTACTTCTCTGAGTCGTCGAGGTGCCACGGTAGCTGGGTGGCTGCTACCTTGTTTACCTTGCAAACGGACAGTTGAGAGTTGGAATCCCTGTGTTGGTCTTGGTCTTCTACTCGGATCAAGCAGGAAAGTGCTCAGGGGCCCTTCCTTCATCCGAATATTGTTTCTCTGAAGCTATCTGCTTGGAGATTGAACACTTAATAAGTGTGGAATTTTCAATCGGTTATTGAGACCATGGTTCAGGCTCATAAGCCTGTGACTAGTGGGATTTTCCATAAGATATTAAAGCCAGTCAGATAGCTCAGCATGCTAAGGCACTGTGGCTAAGCTCTGTTACATCCCAAGAGTTGCAGGTTCTACCCCGGCGAGGGCCACTCAGCCTTCTTTCCTTCCGGGGTTGATAAGATGAGCAGTGTCTTGAGACACTTTCAAGTGATTAACCACGCTTTTCAAGTACCCAATGGATACATAAAGCATTCTTAAAGGTGGTTTCCAAGGATTATATCTTTTCTTCAGGATGGCCTTGAGAATGGGTTATCTGTCAGTACCTCAAGGGTCCGATTTTCATCTGCTGCACAAGCGTCAGACGGACGTGCCAGAGGTATAATCTTTTGTCAGGCTCTGGTCAGCATCAGGCCTGTGTTTATATCAGTTGCTCCACCTGGAGGTCAACTTTATTCTTAATGCTTTACATCAGGCTCTGTTTGAGCCTATGCATTCCATAGATATTAAGTTATTATCTTGTAAGGTGTTGTTTTTCGCAGCTATTCTTCTTCTTGGAGAGTTCTGTACTCTGCAGTGTGTTTCTCATTATCTTCTATTTAATCACATAAAGCAGTTCTCCGTGCCTAGTTTCGTCCTAAGTTGGTTTCGGACTGGAATATATCAGGAAGATTTTTTCCTTTTCTCTGTACTAATCCTTCTTTTCATAAAGAATGTTTATTTCACAACTTAGACTTTGTGCAAGCCTTTAAATTCTGTTTGCAGGCTACAAGGTCTTTCGTTAGTCTTCTGCCTTGTTTGTTTGCTTTCTGGAAAAGACTAAGGTCAGTAGGTTTCTGGTGAAGAAGTATTATTTTTTGTTTGGTGATGAGACTGCTGAACAGCAGCCTTTTGTGAATATTTCAACTCATTCCACCTGGGCGATGTCTTTTTCTTGGGCCTCCATGAATGAGGTCTATGTTGAGCACATTTTTATAAAATTGATACTTTTGCCTCGGCTTAGGTTTCTTTTGGGAGAAAGGTTCTTCTAGCAGTGCTACCTGCTGTTTAGGTTACCTGTCTTGCCCTCCCATATCATCTGTGTCCTCTAGCTTAGGTATTGATTCCCAACAGTAATTGATGATGATCCGTGGACTCACCGTGTCAATAGAAAGAAAACAAAATGTATGCTTACCTGATAAATTTATTTATTTCTTGACACGATGAGTCCAAGACAGGGTTGTTTATATAAAATTCAGGCACCTCTGCACCTTGTGTTACTTCCTTTCTCTCCTTTCCTTTGGTCGACTGACTGGGGGATTGTGGGTAGGAAATTATATTTATCAGCTTTGCTGTGGTGCTCTTTGCCTCCTCCTGCTGGCCAGGAGTGATATTCCTAACAGTAATTGAGGATGATCTGTGGACTCACTGTCTCAAGAAAGAAAGAAATGTATCAGGTAAGCATAAATTTTGTTTTTTTTCATATATATGTTGAAAGGACAAAATATTGGAGGTAGACTGACTTGCACTTTTGACAATGGATATTGTAAAGGATGTATGTTAGTAAAAACGATTCCGTCTTAGTCTTTTAATTGAACTTGGGATTTTTTTTTTTTTTTTTAAGAGGCTGAAGGTTCATTCTTCAAGGACAGTTTTGACTTCTGCAAAGCAGAAGAATGGGGTTTAGATTAAAATTTTGGAAAAAGATTTTGTTTGCACATCTGGCTTCAAGTAAACTCTATTTTCACTGGGATTTATTCTGTGTTTTTTTTTTCTTTTTCTTCTGTCCTCCTTTGTTGAGTCAAGATAAACAGAAAGTAAACCATACTTACAATAATGCTGTTATTGACTTTTTTACCTAAATATCATTTGGCAATAAATGATCTATTTTAGGGAACCAACAGTAATTGAGCATTTGGCTGCTCAGTGGTTTATTTGCAAGGAGTGTTTGGTTACATTATTACTTTATGAAGTGCCAGCAAAGTAGGGAATCTGAAAAATCAGTATAAATCAATGACATTGAAATGAAAATGAAACATACAGTGAGATCAGACTACATTTCTCAAAAGCCATTGGAAAGTAATTTAGCTTGCAGGAGGACTAAGACCCCAACAATACTTTTACAGCAGCCAAAGACTTTTTCAGGTCAAAAAAGTTAAACGCTTATAAGAAAACTGAAGCAAACAATTGCCTGAAAGAAATAGGAACCAGAAAGGACTGTATGACAGACCTGAAAGAGCATTAGAAGCAAAGATGCTCAGTACCTGAGGATATCAGATTTCAGGCAGTCAGCAAATGCAAATTGTTACGGATACCCCGGCTACCCCGACTGGGTAGCTCCGCCAAACGGGTCCTGCTTCCTCCCTGCTGACTGCAGCTATGTAGCTGGCAAGTGACCACAGCCTGTAGCCACCCCTGATGCCCGACAGCACCAGTACTCAGGGTCCCACCCTGTGGCAGACTCCAGCTACCCAGACTAGGTAGCTCTGCCAGAGTGTCCTTCCTCTGCCTGGAACAGGCTGCTATGTAGCCCAGGAAAGTGATTTTAGCTGGAGCCCACCCAAATAACTAGACAGACTAGCCTTCAGGTAAAACAAGAACTGATTTTATTGAAAACACACACTCCTTTTATACAGACAACTCATCTTGATAAGACCCTGGACAATCCCACTATTTTCCAGCAATTCCCGCCCCTCCAGACCGACCGGCGCCTCCATAGGAGCCACAGTCCCACATAATCTCAATACCTAGGGGTGGCAGTTTTGGGGTGATACCGGTGGAGCAGCTGCATTTCTAGTCATTTGTGACATTTTCACAGTCCAAAAATCAGCATGATTCGTTACTGGGGACCGGAGTTAAAGTCCGTTGAAGTTATGGAGTTAGGGGTGTCCAAAATCCCTGGTTCCCAAAGGAGCTCCCCTCTGATAATTGCCACAGCTCTCGTCCTCCCTAGGGGCTACCAATCCCCAAAAGAGCGGAGCTCTAGGGCAAAGGGCTGCTGGAGCGACCAGGGGTAAATGTAGCAGGTGTCCTGCTGTCCTGTGGCAGACCGGGAGTTCCAGGAGCCCGGTAAGCCTGAAAGGAGTTAGGCGGGTGTCCGTTGTGAGGCGGCCGAATGGGAGTTCCAGGAGCCCAGCCAGCCTAGGAGGGTTTTCCTGGTCATACACCAGCTCTTCACAAAACAAGCGAACAAAAGCTTCCAGAGATTTTGGTTGCTTTGAGGAGCCCAAAACCACTCAGAAACAACAGGGTTGAGGTTGTAGGGGGGTTGGGGGTAGCCTTAGCTGTCTGGTATCCGTGACATCTCCCCCCCTACAGTTCAGCAGACCCGGCTAGACCCTTAACGGGTCGGCCTGGGGCTGTCCGACGATGGCCCACCACTTCTCGGTTGCTGGGAGAGATTATCCCATCTCTCCTGAGCTTGGGGCATCCTGGGGGGTTCCTGGGGGTGTTTATACCCTGGGCACAGGGAAAGCACATAATGCAAAGTCCCAAGCAAGTTTGCTAATGCCAGCTCCCAAACAATTGCTGTCCCACAAGTTCCAGTGTCCTTAAGTTCCATGGCCACACTGCCTCTCTCTGTGACACTCTGTTTAGTACCGGCTGACCCACCCACAAACAAAGCTAGTGCCGGTTTCCCAGCTGTATTCCCACCCCAGACCGGGGGGGGGGGTTGCTCCTTGGTGGGGCAGGCAAAGCTCGGATGCCCAAACATGTAGCACCAACTGTATAAGCTTTTATCCTCCTTGCCTAATGCAACACCTGCTCGCAGTGAGAAATACTCCGGGACAAGAAAAGGATAGAGACCCTGCCAAGCTAATGAGGGGAGAGACCGTCTGTCTCTTCTCCCGAGAAGGAGATCTAACACTGGGGAGGGAGGTCTGCTACCTCCGCTCCATGGGAAACTGTGCTGCTGCTGGGGAGGGAGACCGGCTCTCTCTGTTCCCTGTATGGGGTTCTGCCGCTGGGGAGAGAGACCAACTGTCTACTCTCCCTGAAAGGGATTCAGCCGCTGGTGAGAGATATTGATACCCGTCTCTCCCTGCAAGGGGTTCTCTGTAAGGGGAGGGAGGATGACTACCTCCACTCCCAGGGGATGGCTCTGCCGCTGGAGAGACAGACCGATTGTCTTCTCTCCTGGCTCCTGGCTCTGCTGCTGGGGAGAGAGACCGACTGTCTCTTCTCCCGGGAAGGGGTTCTGCTGCTGGAGAGAGTTATCGACATCCATCTCTCCCTGCAAGGGGTTCTCTGTAAGGGGAGGGAGGCCGACTACCTCCACTCCCAGGGGATGACTCTACCGCTGGGGAGAGAGACTGACTGTCTCCTCTCCCTGCTCCTGGATCTGCCACTGGGGAAAGAGACCGACTGTCTCTTCTCCCAGGAAGGGGTTCTGCTTACAGGGAGGGGGGGGGACTACCTCCGCTTCCAGGGGATGGCTCTGCCGCTGGGGAGAGAGACCGACTGTCTCTTCTCCCATGAAGGGGTTCTGCTTACGGGGAGGGAGGAAGACTACTTCTGCTCCCAGGGGATGGCTCTGCCGCTGGGGAGAGAGACAGACTGTCTCCTCTACCGGGGAAGGGGTTCTGTGTATGGGGAGGGAGGATGCCTACCTCCTCTCCCTTGTTTCCTGGAGCTGTTACAGGTGCTGGGCAGAGGCCGGCGGTTCTCTGCCCTGTTGCCAGCGCTTCTACTGGGGTGGCTCCCTTTTCCAAATCCATAAGCTTGGGGCCCGGCTGCTGATCTGTATCTAGCAGCTCGTTGTTGCTTATGCTCTGTTGCCACTTCTGTAAGGCCAACCTCCATGATTCCCAGACTGCTGTATCATAGCTCCTTGCAGGCTCTGTGGCATGCTGTTTAACGCAATCTAGCAGTCTTTTGTATCTCTGTTCCATCTCCAATTCCTGGCCACATATATAATCCAAATCGGCTTGCAGCCGGGTTACCCTGAGAGACTCAGCAGGCTCCCTCGGTACTCACAAATGTCCTTAAGTCTCCACTCCTCCTGACTCCCAAAATCTGGGTCCTCTGCCATTAGTTCAAATAGTAATCCAGGGCCGCTGTAGCCAAAGCCCTCTGTAGAAAACACCATCACCCAGCCATGGCCACACTTGCATAGCATACCATCAGAGTGCCCTGTAGCTGTCATCCAGAACCATCTCCTCCTGGGCCAGTCCATCCAACTCAGACAGCCATTCCGCCCGGGGCTGTCCTACCAGGCAAGGTATTCGGAACTTTCACTGGAGCCAGTAATCTTCGCCAACAGGGGAGAGGGTTGTTACTCGATAGCCCTGCTCTTGTTGAAGAGCCTCCCTCCAGAGTCATCGGCAGACAAGGTCCCTTTGTGCCAGCATGTCCCAATACGAACTAAGACCGTCCAGCTGGGCCAGCACCTCCTCTGCTCTCCTTAGGAGCTTGGTTCCCATAGTTACCGGCTACTGTGGCACGTCTCCTCTGTCAGCAGAAACTGTGTGATAGAAGCAGTTCCCACCGCTGCCAGCCAATGTCACGGATACCCCGGCTACCCCAACTGGGTAGCTCCGCCAAACGGGTCCTGCTTCCTCCCTGCCAACTGCAGCTATGTAGCTGGCAAGTGACCACAGCCTGTAGCCACCCCCGATGCCCGACAGCACCAGTACTCAGGGTCCCACCCTGTGGCAGACTCCAGCTACCCGGACTAGTTAGCTCTGCCAGAGTGTCCTTCCTCTGCCTGGAACAGGCTGCTATGTAGCCCAGGAAAGTGATTTTAGCTGGAGCCCACCCAAATAACTAGACAGTCTAGCCTTCAGGTGAAACAAGAACTGATTTTATTGAAAACACACACTCCTTTTATACAGACAGCTCATCTTGATAAGACCCTGGACAAACCCACTATTTTCCCGCCATTCCCGCCACTCCAGACTGACCGGCGCCTCCATAGGAGCCACAGTCCCACAAAATCTCAATACATAGGGGTGGCGGTTTCGGGGTGATCCTGGTGGAGGTGTCATTTTAAAGTTCTCGGTCCCCAGATTTCACAGTCCAAAAATCAGCATGATTCGTTACTGGGGACTGAAGTTACAGTCCGTTGAAGTTATGGGTTTAGGGGTGTCCACAACCCCCAGTTCCCAAAGGAGCTCCCTTCTGATAATTGCCACAGCTCTTGTCCTCCCTAGGGGCTACCAATCCCCAAAAGAGCGGAGCTCTGAGGCAAAGGGCTGCTGGAGCCACCAGGGGTAAAGTTAGTGGGTGTCCTGCTGTCCTGTGGCCGACCGGGAGTTCCAGGAGCCCGGTCAGCCTGAAAGGAGTTATTCGAGTGTCCGTTGTGAGGCGGCCTAAAAGGAGTTCCAGGAGCCCAGCCAGCCTAGGAGGGTTTTCCTGGTCATACACCAGCTCTTCACAAAACAAGCGAACAAAAGCTTCCAGAGATTGTGGTTGCTCTGAGGAGCCCAAAACCACTGAGAAACAACAGGGGGGGGGGGGGGGGTTGGGGGTAGCCTTAGCTGTCTGGTATCAGTGACACAAATGATTTGCAAGTAGCTACTAAGGGCTAGATTATGAGTCGATTGCTATTTTGTGCTCCCGCTCAAGTGTTTACTTTGCTATATGGAGGCTTTTTGCACGCTGGTATTACAAGTTGAAAGTAAATAGTGCGCAATCGAAAATCCACTCACGCAAAAAGATGAACATATTCTTCTATAGACTTCAATGGAGTGAGTATGTAAATACAAATATACACACATAAATACATCTGTACACACATGTGTATATATATATATATATATATATATATATATATATATATACACAGTTGTATGCAAAAGTTTAGGCACCCCTGACATTTTCCATTGTTTTCATTTATAAATGATTGGGTGTTTGGATCAGCAATTTCATTTTGATCTATCAAATAACTGAAGGACAAAGTAATATTTCAGTAGTGAAATGAGGTTTATTGGATTAACAGAAAATGTGCAATATGCATCAAAACAAAATTAGACCGGTGCATACATTTGGACACCCTTGTCATTATGTTGATTTGAATACCTGTAACTACTAGCACTGATTAATTGGAACACATAATTGGTTTTTGTGAGCCCATTAAGCCTTGAACTTCATAGACAGGTACATCCAATCATGAGAAAAGGTATTTAAGGTGGCCAATTGCAAGTTGTTGTTCTCTTTGACTCTCCTCTGAAGAGTGGCAACATGGGGGCCTCAAAACAACTCTCGAATGACCTGAAAACAAAGATTGTTCAACATTATGGTTTAGGGGAAGGCCACAAAAAGCTATTGCAGATATTTAAGCTGTCAGTGTCCACTGTGAGGAACATAGTGAGGAAATGGAAGACCACAGGCACAGTTCTTGTTAAGACCAGAAGCGACAGTCCAAGTAAAATATCAGAGAGGCAAAGGATGGTGAGAACGGTCAAAAACAGCCCACAGACCACCTCCAAAGATCTACAACATCATCTTGCTGCAGATGGTGTCACTGGGCATCGTTCAACAATTCAGCGCACTTTGCACAAGGAGAAGCTGTATGGGAAAGTGATGCGGAAGAAGCCTTTTCAACACACACGCCACAGAGTCGCTTGACGTGTGCAAATGCACATTTGGACAAGCCAGCTTCATTTTGGAAGAAGGTGCTGTGGACTGATGAAACAAAGATTGAGTTATTTGGTCATAACAAGGGGCGTTATGCATGGCAGCAAAAGAACACAGAGTTCCAAGACAAACACTTGCTACCCACAGTAAAATTTGGTGGATGTTCCATCATGTTGTGGGGCTGTGTGGCCAGTGCCGGTACTATGAATCGTGTTAAAGTTGAGGGTCACATGGATTCCACTCAATATCAGCAGATACTTGAGAATAATGTTGAGGAATCAGTCACAAAGTTGAAGTTATGCCGGGGCTGGATATTTCAACAAGACAACGACCCAAAACACTGCTCGAAATCTACTCTGGCATTTATGCAGAGGAAAAAGTACAATGTTCTGGAATGGCAATCCCAGTCCCTAGATCTGAATATCATTGAAAATCTGTGGGGTGATTTGAAACGGGCTGTCCATCAAACCTAACTGAACTGGAGATGTTTTGCAAGGAGGAATGGTCCAAAATACCTTCATCCAGAATCCAGACACTCATTACAGGCTATAGGAAGCGTCTAGAGGCTGTTATTTCTGCTAAAGGAGGTTCTACTAAATATTGATGCAATATTTCTGTTGGGGTGCCCAACTTTATGCACCTAATTTCGTTTGTATGCATATTGCCCATTTTCTGTTAATCCAATAAACCTCATTTCACTACTGAAATATTACTGTGTCCTTCATTTATTTCATAAATCAAAATGAAATTGCTGATCCAAACACCCAATTATTTATAAATGAACAACCTGGAAATTGTCAGGGGTGCCTAAACTTTTGCATACAACTGTGTATGTGTGTGTATATATACACAATACATACATGTCTATGCATGCATACATATGTTAAAGCCCTTTGAGGACATTTTTCTTCTTCAGACTCCTTATATCATCTATCTCTGAGACTTTATATATAAAAAAAAATGTATCTGACAGTGTTTATATGAGTGTAATTGTACTTACATGCCCTTATGTTGTATTTTATGCAACTTTTTTTTTTTTTTTTTCATGCCTTACCCTTTAGGCAAGCTTGTGCTAACCCGACGCTTATTAAATTTGATTGTGCTGGAGCTAACACATTTACTTTTAACTCGTAATACGCCCGCTATTTCCATTGTGCGTTAAAGGCAAAGAAAAATGCTATCGCTTGCGCGTTACAGTTACCGCAAAACTCCTAATCTAGGCCTAAGTTTATTTAAAATTATGTTCATTGCCTTTTGTTTCCCTAAATTTAGGGGACTAAGTATATAAAAAAAAAGTTTGTAGTTTTTATATATACAGTAGATATAAATTACCTAGTTAATCCTAAATATTATTTTCTAGCGTTTTGTTATTTAAAATTCATCAAAACATGTAATTGTTCAAATATTTACTGACAGTTGTGTATGTTTCTCCATACATGGTTATTGAAACCAGATATCTCTCCTATCTGCAATCCAGCTTTTTTCACTGTATATGTATATATATATATATATATATATATATATATATATATATATATATATATATATATATATTCTTTTTTTTCCCCTTTAGATTGTAAGCTCTCTTTTTCCCCTCTCTCTGCATAACTGAAAAAAAATGTTGTGAACTTCCTCAATTCAATGAGGTATAGCATGTTTGTGCTTTTTAATTTATTATTATTAATAATAATAATAATAATAATAATAATATAGTAGTAATCTGATAACCCTAAAATCATTAGTCTGTACTTTTGACACATTTGTTACACATTCATTACTTTGATATAAATTGTATATGTTCCTTTTTTATTACTTTGTTTGCTAGCATTCATTTATTTATTTTCCTTCTACAGCTTGGATCATCTTCCTCAGTACCTTTTTCATCTATATTCTCACAGCTCTTCATGACAGTTGTAGTTCCTCTTATAATTGGTCAGGTATGATTTTATATAATATTTATTTATTTATTGTTTGAAAACTTTTTATATGTTAAAGTCATTGCCCATTAATGTTTTATGTAATTTGTTTCCAACTTGCTTAAAAACCCAGATTTTTACGTATTGCGAACCTCTGTTGACCCTGCTACTTTCAACTATGGATTAAATGAGGTATAGCCCAGATATGGACTCCTTTTTCGCTCTCCATAGACAAGTCCAATATGTCAAACTTAAATGAACTTGCTCACTGAGCGGGTGTGGTACTAACAACCCCACATTACAAACTGTGTATCTCAGCTCAGTCTCTGACATTCTTTTCTTTATTTGCATTTATTTAGGGATATCTCTTTCTCTTGAAATCCTTTGTTGAAATGTAAGCCCTTTCCTTAACAGCATATTGAGGTAGACTCATGGTGTATGTATACAAATATATATAAAAAAAAAACAACAAAGCTGCTGAAATTTTATGGATAAAAGCTAAGTTTCAACAGAGGATACAAAGAGTAAGGGGTAAATTTGGAAATTGGAAAAAAAAATTCTTCCAATTGTACACTTTATCTGAATCATTTTTTTAAGTTTAATTAGGACTTCCATTTCCTTTTAATGTGTTTGAGGTATGTTAAAGGGACATTAAACAATAAGCGGGCACTCTATAATTAATCAGCGAGCTCGTGGTAGCAAGTAGCACTTATAAAATTAACCAGAGATCCATTCTCTGATTAATTTTATAAATCGGCCCCAAATAGCCCCAAAATACTAGTGTAGTCTATTAAAAAATAAAGATGGCAGTATCTTTATTTCTTTTACAAAGATATGACGAGTCCACGGATTTCATCCGTACTTGTGGGATATTAACCTCCTGCTAACAGGAAGTGGCAAAGAGCACCACAGCAGAGCTGTATATATAGCCCCTCCCCTTCCCCTCCACCCTCAGTCATTCTCTTTGCCTGTGTTATACTAGGAAGACATGGTAAAGTGAGGTGTTAATTTTAGTTTCTTCAATCAAGAAGTTTTTTATTTTAAATGGTACCGGTGCATACTATTTTCCTCACGGGGATATGGAAGAAGATTTCTGCCCTGAGGTTTGATGATCTTAGCATTTGTAACTAAGATCCATGCTGGATCCCACAAGACTTCTGAAGGTAACCATAAGACATCTTCAGTGTGGAGACCGGTTTCATGCTACAAGCAGCATTAAGGTATGTGCAGCCTTTTTTTCTGAGGAGACTTGGTGTACCAGGACTGGCTGGCATTATTTCCCTGTATGGGAATGGGGTAAGCAGTAAAACCTATTGTAATAAGAGGGGTGTTACTGGAGTCCCTATTTTAAATTTATCATTAGTTAATATTTGGGCATTATGTGACATGGGAGACAATATAAGAAACAATGTTTTATGTTTTATGTTTTTTATTTTTGGCACTTAAAACTTATTGGTTGTATGCTTGAGGGTTATATTGTGTGTGTATTTTTACTTTAGTGCAAAACTGCATTTCCATGCGGTGTTGTTTGGGCCTACTCTGACTTTTGACTTTAAGGGGCGGAGCCTATTTTGGCGCAATTTCTGCAGGCTTAGCAGCAGCAAACAATAACTCGGTGGCTCCTGGACTGTGTAGCTGGTCTGAAGGGTTGGAAACTTGATTCGAAGTACCCTGGGGGCAGGTAGGCGCCACAGCACAGCTGTATTATGTCAACTACCCTTACAGAGATATTGTCTAAATTACCAGTGTTGCAGGGTAAACGCAGTAGGTCAAGTATTAATGTAAATACTGAATCCTCTGATGCTTTATTAGCTATTTCCGATGTTCCCTCACAGTGCTCTGAGTTGGGGATCAGGGAATTACTGTCTGAGGGTGAACTTTCTGATTCAGGGAATGTTTTGCTTCAGATTCGGATGCTATGTCATTTAAATTTAAGCTTGAACACCTCCGCCTGTTGCTTAGGGAGGTTTTAGCAACTCTGGATGATTGTGATCCTATTGTGATTCCTCCAGAGAAATTGTGTAAAATGGATAAATATTTGGAAGTTCCTACTTACACTGATGTTTTTCCGGTTCCTAAGAGAATTTCGGAAATTATTAGTAAGGAATGGGATAGACCAGGTATACCGTTTTCTCCCTCTCCTAATTTTAAGAAAATGTTTCCTATATCAGATACCATTCGGGACTCATGGCAAACGGTCCCTAAGGTAGGGAGAGCTATATCTTCCCTAGCTAAGGGTACTACTATACCCATTGAGGATAGTTGTGCTTTCAAGAATCCTATGGATAAGAAATTAGAGGGTCTACTAAAGAAATTATTTGTTAATCAGGGATTTATTTTACAACCTATGGCTTGCATTGTTCCAGTAACTACTGCAGCAGCTTTTTGGTTTGAGGCTCTAGAAGAGTCTCTTAAGGTTGAGACTCCATTAGATGACATTCTAGATAGAATTAAGGCTCTTAAGCTAGCTAATTCTTTTTTTTACTGATGCCGCTTTTCAAATTGCTAAATTAGCGGCAAAAATGCAGGATTTGCTATTTTAGCACGTAGAGCATTGTGGCTCAAATCTTGGTCTGCTGATGTGTCATCAAAACATAAGCTTTTAGCTATTCCCCTTAAAGATAAGACCCTTTTTGGGCCAGAATTGAAGGAGATCATTTCTGATATTACAGGAGGTAAGGGCCATGCCCTACCTCAGGATAGGTCGTTTAAAATGAGGAGTAAACAGAATCATTTTCGATTCTTTCAGAACTTTAAAGGAGGACACCCCACTTCTTCTTCTTCCACAAAGCAGCATGAAGGGGTGGCCTCCGATCCGGGACCGGATCTAGTAAGGGGCAGACTTTCTTTCTTTGCTTAGGCTTGGGCAAGAGATGTTCAGGATTCCTGGGCACTAGAAATTGTGACCCACGGTTATCAATTGGAATTCATGGATTTTCTCCCAAAAGGGAGATTTCATCTTTCAAAATTATCTACAAACCAGATAAAGAGAGAGGCGTTCTTACGCTGTGTAAAAGACCTTTTTACTATGGGAGTAATCTGTCCTGTTCCAAAATTGGAACAGGGACAGGGGTTTTACTCAAACCTATTTGTGGTCCCCAGAAAAGAGGGAACGTTCAGACCCATTTTGGACCTCAAGTGTCTAAACAAATTTCTAAGAGTTCCATCATTCAAGATGGAGACAATTTGAATATTTTTGCGAATGATCCAGGAGGGTCAATTCCAGTCAGACAACATAACGACTGTGACATATGTCAATCATCAGGGGGGAACAAGGAGTTCCTTAGCAATGATAGAAGTATCCAAGATAATCAGTTGAGCAGAGGCCCACTCTTGTCATCTGTCAGCGATCTACATCCCAGGGGTAGAGAACTGGGAAGCAGATTTTCTAAGTCGACAGACTTTTCATCCGGGGGAGTGGGAACTTCACCCGGAGGTATTTGCCTCATTGATTCTCAGATGGGGCAGACCGGAATTGGATTTGATGGCATCTCGTCAGAATGCCAAGCTTCCAAGATACGGATCCCGGTCAAGGGATCCTCAGGCCGAACTGATAGATGCCTTGGTTGTTCAGCCTAGCTTATGTGTTTCCGCCGTTTCCTCTCCTCCCACACGTGATTGCTCGATTCAAACAGGAGAGAGCTTCAGTGGTCCTGATAATGCCTGCGTGGCCACGCAGGACTTGGTATGCGGATCTAGTGGACATGTCCTCTCTGCCACCATGGAAACTTCAGTTGAGACAGGACCTTTTCATTCAAGGTCCTTTCCAACATCCAAATCTAATTTCTCTGCAACTGACTGCGTGGAGATTGAACGCTTGATTGTTTTGAAGCGAGGATTCTCTGATTCAGTTATCAATACTTTGTTACAGGCTAGAAAGCCTGTCACTAGAAAGATCTATCATAAGATATGGCGTAAATATCTTTACTGGTTCCTTCCTAAGGTTGTTTCAAATAAGAATATTAATCAGGAAATGTTGTTCCTTCCTTGTGTCCTAATCCTTCTTCTAAGAAGGAGCGTCTGTTACATAACTTGGACGTGGTCTGTGCCTTAAAGTTTTACTTACAGGCAACTAAGGATTTCTGTCAATCATCTTCATTATTCATTGTTTATTCTGGAAAGTGTAGGGGTCAGAAAGCTACGACTACCTCTCTTTCTTTTTGGCTGAGAAGTATCATCCGCCTGGCATATGAGACTGCTGGACAGCAGCCTCCTGAAAGAATTACGGCTCATTCTACTAGGGCTGTGGCTTCCACATGGGCTTTTAAAAACAATGCATCTGTGGAACAGATTTGTAAGGCTGTGACTTGGTCGTCCCTTCACACTTTTTCCAAATTTTCCAAATTCCTGATAAATTACTTTCTTTTACGATATGACGAGTCCACGGCCCTCCCTGTTATTTTAAGACAGGTTTATTTTATTTTTTGAAAACTTCAGTCACCTCTGCACTTTTTTAGCCTTTCCTTTTCTCTTCCTATAACCTTCGGCCGAATGACTGAGGGTGGAGGGGAAGGGGAGGGGCTATATATACAGCTCTGCTGTGGTGCTCTTTGCCACTTCCTGTTAGCAGGAGGTTAATATCCCACAAGTAAGGATGAAATCCGTGGACTCGTCATATCGTAAAAGAAAGTAATTTATCAGGTAAGCATAAATTTAGTTTTTAGAATAAATTTACAGCACTAGGCAGCATTTTGGGGGTAAAGTTGGTGGGAGTGGGGCGTTAGAAAAAAAACGGCACTGAAAGTGCCGTTACATTGCGGTCTAGGGGAACTGTGTGTTCCCTGTAAATAGTTATGTATATGCTTATATACACATATATTTGTGTTAAAATTAATACATAAAAATATATGTATATCAGCATATACATATATATTTATATTTGCTGCCATCGCTGCCCGACTTACCCCCTTTACTGGTGATGACGTTCTGATGCCGTCTCTGATGGCATCAGAACGAGGCTCCCATAGGAGCCTATGGAAGCGCTCTCTTGTGAGCACAATGCTTCCTAGTGATGCGAACGCAAGGTTGCGTTCACATTGCTGTGAACTTGTAATACCAGCGCACATTAGCGTGCACTGGTATTACACAGTGGAGCGCAAATATTGCTTTCATTAAAGCAATAGTTAGCGCTCTACTTGTAAAACTAGATTTCAACATAATGGCACCCATGATTAAAACCTCCTACCTCCCTTCTCTCTCTTATTTTTTTTTCTTGGCCTCATAGGAGTTGGTTGAGAATAGAGGTCATTCCAGCTACTGGCTTATGGATTACAAATTGGTAGCTAAGACCTATGAGAGACCAGAGTACCTGGGGAGTAACCTTTACAAAGAAGAGAGAAAAGACTCTTCACAGCAGCTATATGATACTATGACATAGGAATACCCTGTTATGTGCACAGTATTTCCCTAAAGGAACTTAAGCCATAACCACCATCAGACCTGTGGTACTCAATACCTGCACTGGATGGGCTCTCTACTGAATATTGCTGCAAATGCATTGAGATAGATTGACATGCCTGGTAAGCCAGTGGAGGGGTGCTGCATAAGGTAAGTGAGTTTACACAGCACCCAGAGGCTATTTGTAAGTAATCTGACACAGGTACAGCATAGCCAGGGGGCTTTATCTGCTCTGCTCATGACACAATTTTTTCTCTCTCTATTAGATTCCTAATATTCCTATCATTGTTAGGAACATTGTCAGGGAAGCCTCTGACCCTTTGCAGCCCTCTGTCAACTCTGGGGGTACATTTGGGGGCACTTTTAGTTATTAGGTGTACAGCCTTCTGCTTAGTGCCGTGTGCGTTCTGTAGAGAAGGCTTCGGTTAGGCTGGGGGCCATATTTTATTACATTTTAAAGGGTTTTATGCTTGGTGCACAACTATTTCATAAAAAGTTATTTCTCCAACATTGGTGTGTCCGGTCCACGGCGTCATCCTTACTTGTGGGAATATCTCTTCCCCAACAGGAAATGGCAAAGAGTCCCAGCAAAGCTGGCCATATAGTCCCTCCTAGGCTCCGCCCACCCCAGTCATTCTCTTTGCCGTTGCACAGGCAACATCTCCACGGAGATGGTTAAGAGTTTTTTGGTGTTTAAATGTAGTTTTTTATTCTTCTATCAAGTGTTTGTTATTTTAAAATAGTGCTGGTATGTACTATTTACTCTGAAACAGAAAAGGATGAAGATTTCTGTTTGTGAGAGGAAGATGATTTTAGCAGACAGTAACTAAAATCGATTGCTGTTTCTACATAGGACTGTTGAGATGAAGTAACTTCAGTTGGGGGAAACAGTTAGCAGACTTTTCTGCTTAAGGTATGACTAGCCATATTTCTAACAAGACCATGTAATGCTGGAAGGCTGTCATTTCCCCTCATGGGGACCGGTAAGCCATTTTCTTAGTCAAGCAAACAGAATAAAGGGCTTAATATGGGCTATAAAACTGGTAGACACTTTTATGGGCTAAATCGATTGCTTTATTTGGACATTTTTATACATGTTTATGCTGATAATTCACATTTATAAACTTGGGGAACGTTTTTTAACGGCAGGCACTATGTTAGACACCTTTTCCAGTCAGGGAGGGCCTTCCCAGTTGTAGACTGAGCCTCATTTTCGCGCCATTACTGCGCAGTTGTTTTTGAGAGCAAGACATGCAGATGCATGTGTGAGGATCTGAAAGTAGCTGGAAAAGTTTCTAGAAGGCGTCATTTGGTATCGTATTCCCCTCTGGGCTTGGTTAGGTCGCAGCAAAGGCTATAGCTGGGACTGTATAGGGGTTAAATTTGTAAACGGCTCCGATTCCGTTATTTTAAGGGTTAAAGCTCTGAAAATTGGTGTGCAATACTCTTAATGCTTTAAGACACTGTGGTGAAATTTTGGTAATTTTTGAACAATTCCTTCATACTTGTTCACATATTCAGTAATAAAGTGTTTCTGTTTAAAATTTAAAGAGAGGGAAATTTCAGATTCAATGTGTCTCCCCATTTAAATCAGTAACGGTTTTGTTTTAAAACGTTTTTTGTGCTTTATTGACAAGTTTAAGCCTGTTTAACATGTCTGTGCCTTCGGATAAGCTATGTTCTAGGGAACTTTCAGACCGATTTTGGATTTGAAGATCCTAAACAAATTTCTCAGGGTACCATCGTTTAAGATGGAAACCATTCGAACGATTCTACCCACTATCCAGGAAGGTCAATTTATGACTACCGTGGATCTAAAGGATGCGTACCTACATATTCCTATCCACAAAGAACATAATCAGTTCCTAAGGTTCGCCTTTCTGGACAAACATTACCAGTTTGTGGCCCTCCCATTCAGGTTAGCCACTGCTCCAAGGATTTTCACAAAGGTACTAGGGTCCCTTCTAGCGGTTCTAAGACCGAGGGGCATTGCAGTAGTACCATACTTGGACCACATTCTAATACAAGCGTCGTCCCTGTCAACAGCAAAGGCTCATACAGACATCGTTCTGGCCTTTCTCAGATCACACGGATGAAAGGTGAACATAGAAAAAAGTTCTCTGTCTCCGTCAACAAGAGTTCCCTTTTTGGGAACAATAATAGATTCCTTAGAAATGAGGATTTTTCTGACAGAGGTCAGAAAGTCAAAACTTCTAAGCACTTGTCAAGTTCTTCATTCTGTTCCACGTCCTTCCATAGCGCAGTGCATGGAAGTAGTAGGGTTGATGGTTGCAGCAATGGACATAGCTCCTTTTGCATGAATTCATCTAAGACCATTACAACTGTGCATGCTCAAACAGTGGAATGGGGACTATACAGACTTGTCTCCAATGATTCAAGTAGATCAGAAGATCAGAGATTCACTCCGTTGGTGGCTGACCCTGGACCATCTATCCCAGGGAATGAGCTTCCGCAGACCAGAGTGGGTCATTGTCACGACCGACGCCAGTCTAGTGGGCTGGGGCGCGGTCTGGGAATCCCTGAAAGCTCAGGGACTATGGTCTCGGGAAGAGTCTCTTCTCCCGATAAACATTCTGGAACTAAGAGCGATCTTCAATGCTCTCAGAGCTTGGCCTCAGCTAGCAAAGGCCAGATTCATAAGATTCCAATTAGACAACATGACGACCGTTGCGTATATCAATCATCAGGGGGGAACAAGGAGTTCCCTGGCGATGAAAGAAGTGACCAAAATAATTCAATGGGCGGAGGATCACTCCTGCCACCTATCTGCGATCCACATCCCAGGTGTGGAAAACTGGGAAGCGGATTATCTGAGTCAGACATTCCATCCGGGGGAGTGAGAACTCCACCCGGAGATCTTTGCCCAACTAACTCAATTATGGGGCATTCCAGACATGGATCTGATGGCGTCTCGTCAGAACTTCAAGGTTCCTTGCTACGGGTCCAGATCCAGGGATCCCAAGGCGACTCTAGTAGATGCACTAGTAGCACCTTGGACCTTCAACCTAGCTTATGTATTTCCACCGTTTCCTCTCATTCCCAGGCTGGTAGCCAGGATCAAACAGGAGAGGGCCTCTGTGATCTTGATAGCTCCTGCGTGGCCACGCAGGACTTGGTATGCAGACCTGGTGAATATGTCATCGGTTCCACCATGGAAGCTACCTTTGAGACAGGACCTTCTTGTTCAGGGTCCATTCGAACATCCAAATCTGGTCTCCCTCCAGCTGACGGCTTGGAGATTGAACGCTTGATTCTATCAAAGCGTGGGTTTTCAGATTCTGTGATAGATACTCTGGTTCAGGCCAGAAAACCGGTAACTAGAAAGATTTACCATAAAATATGGAAAAGATATATCTGTTGGTGTGAATCCAAAGGATTCCCATGGAATAAGATAAAAATTCCTAAGATTCTCTCCTTTCTACAAGAACGTTTGGAGAAAGGATTATCTGCAAGTTCTCTAAAGGGACAGATCTCTGCTTTATCTGTCTTACTACACAAAAGACTGGCAGCTGTGCCAGATGTTCAAGCGTTTGTTCAGGCTCTGGTTAGGATCAAGCCTGTTTACAGACCTTTGACTCCTCCCTGGAGTCTAAATCTAGTTCTTTCAGTTCTTCAAGGGGTTCCGTTTGAACCTTTACATTCCATAGATATTAAGTTACTATCTTGGAAAGTTTTGTTTTTGGTTGCTATTTCTTCTGCTAGAAGAGTTTCAGAGTTATCTGCTCTGCAGTGTTCTCCGCCCTATCTGGTGTTCCATGCAGATAAGGTGGTTTTGCGTACTAAGCCTGGTTTTCTTCCAAAGGTTGTTTCTAACAAGTATATTAACCAGGAGATAGTTGTACCTTCTTTATGTCCGAATCCAGTTTCAAAGAAGGAACGTTTGTTACACAATTTGGGCGTAGTCCGTGCTCTAAAATTCTATTTAGAGGCTACAAAAGATTTCAGACAAACATCTTCTTTGTTTGTTGTCTATTCTGGTAAAAGGAGAGGTCAAAAAGCGACTTCTACCTCTCTTTTCTTTTGGCTTAAAAGCATCATCCGATTGGCTTATGAGACTGCCGGACGGCAGCCTCCTGAAAGAATCACAGCTCACTCCACTAGGGCTGTGGCTTCCACATGGGCCTTCAAGAACGAGGCTTCTGTTGACCAGATATGTAAGGCAGCAACTTGGTCTTCACTGCACACTTTTGCCAAATTTTACAAATTTGATACTTTTGCTTCATCGGAGGCTATTTTTGGGAGAAAGGTTTTGCAAGCCGTGGTGCCTTCCGTTTAGGTAACCTGATTTGCTCCCTCCCTTCATCCGTGTCCTAAAGCTTTGGTATTGGTTCCCACAAGTAAGGATGACGCCGTGGACCGGACACACCAATGTTGGAGAAAACAGAATTTATGCTTACCTGATAAATTACTTTCTCCAACGGTGTGTCCGGTCCACGGCCCGCCCTGGTTTTTTAATCAGGTCTGATGAATTATTTTCTCTAACTACAGTCACCACGGTACCATATGGTTTCTCCAATATTTTTCCTCCTGTCCGTCGGTCGAATGACTGGGGTGGGCGGAGCCTAGGAGGGATTATATGGCCAGCTTTGCTGGGACTCTTTGCCATTTCCTGTTGGGGAAGAGATATTCCCACAAGTAAGGATGACGCCGTGGACCGGACACACCGTTGGAGAAAGTAATTTATCAGGTAAGCATAAATTCTGTTTTTATTACTTCAGCACCGGCTTTACGCCCGGTGGTAGCTCCACCCCCTTAGTGTTCATGGCTATTTCTCCTCAATGCAGATAGATTTCAGTCTGGGCCAGATTTCACATTTTAATTCTAGTGCCTACCAGTCCCAGGAGTGGGGTAAGTACCCATACAGGGAGGAACTTAAGGGCTAATTTGATATACATCGGAGCTGTAGGGTTTACTGCTCTATGAAATATTTTAAGTTTCTGAGGGAGTGTTAACATAGTGCAGAGGGCTCAGGTTTTCTACAGGTTTTCTCTGTACTAATTCTTATATAGGGGTCATTGCATACTATATTATAAGTAAAGCAATGGAACAAAATGACTTCCCACTTATATCTTTAGATTCAGTTTCTGATATACCTCTTTCAACATTTTGCAATTCTGTTCCAGTATGCCAGGCTCATGAGTTTAATGTGCAAAATCCTTCCCCTCTGCCCCAAATTCCTGCTCTCCTACAGAGCTCTGACTCTGAGGATACAAACATTTCTAGCTTTGATGGGGAAGTGTCATCAGATGAACAGGGACCTTTTCCTGATCCTGAATATGACAATGCCTTTAGATTTATAGTGAAGCATAGCCACAACTTATTGAAGGAGGTTTTAAAGAATCTAGAAATTTCTGAGGAAAAGCCAGCTGAAAACAAACCTGTTAATCAGTTAAATATTGTTTTCAAAGCAAAAATTCCACAGGTGTTTCAGGTCTCTGACTATTTTGCCAAGGAATTTAAAAAGCCTGGTGTGACTTTTGCTCCTTCCATTAGATTTAGGTAAATGTACCCCATTCCAGAACAGAATGTGGAAATGTGGAAAACGATTCCTAAGGTTGATGGAACTATTTCCACTCTCTCTACGACTATTCCTATGGAGGATGGCACTTTTACTTAGACCAGCAGTCTCTCTCACCTGTGTGGCTGCATCAGGAACACTATGGTGTGACTCTCTAGACAAAATGTTGGCAGACAATTCCTTTACTAAGGATTTGTGAAATTGCATTAAGTCCCTTAAAATGGCTCAAGCATTTATGTGTGATGCTGTGATGGACATTATCAAGATCAATGTCAAAAATATGTCTATGGGAGTGCCTGCTAGGAAATCCTTATGTTTAAAATCTTGTTCAGCAGACATGATATCTAAGCATAGACTGATGACTCTTCCCTTCCAGGGGAAGATTCTATTCGGCTCAGACTTGGACTCCATTATAAAGACAGTTACTGATGGGAAAGGAGCCTTTCTTCCTAAGGATATAAAATCCAAAGTAAAGAACAGAGAAGGAAATCAGTTTCCTTCCTTTCGCTCCTTAGGAGATCAGAAGTTTTCCTCTTCCCAGAAATCTGTGCCCTCCAAGTTGATCTGGAAGCATGGTTCTTCTTGGGCAAAGAACAAACAGTTCAAATAAATATTTTGGTACTTCGGGCTATTTTTCAAGCTGTTCAGGCCTAGCATCTATTGAAGGAGGAAAAATGTATCCGTTTCCAGTTGGACAACATCACAGCAGTGGCCTTTAGAATTAATCAAGGAGGTACCCACAGTTCACTGGCCATGCAGAAAGTGTCTCAGATTCTGTCCTGGGGAGAGAGGAATCAGTGCTTCCTGTCAGCTATTCACATACCAGGTGTTATCAACTGGCAGGTGAATTACCTCAGCTGTCAATCGGTTCATCCAAGAGAATGGTCTCTTCATCAGGACATATTCAATCATTTAGTAATCAAATGGGGCCTACTGGACATCGATTTGAAGGCTTCCCGCATAAATCACAAACTTCCAAAGTATTGTGCAATATCAAGAGATCCAAGGCCTCACGATAAAAGCCTTGCTATGCCCATTGGAGTTTCAGCTAGCATACCTATTTCCTCTGTTCTTCTTTCAAGAGTCTTTACACAGATCAAACAAGAGTCAGCATCAGTAATTTGAATTGGTCCAGCCTGGCCCCACAGGACATGGTATGTGGATCTAGTGCAGATGTCCTCATCTCCTCCATGGCTTCTTCTTCTAAGACAAGACCTGTTATAACAAGGTCCTCTTTTCCATCAGGATCTCAAATCTTTAAATTTAACGCTGTGGAGGTTGAATGCCTAGTTTTGAGACATAGAGGATTCTCTGATTCTGTGATTGACACTGATACAGGCTAGGAAACCTGTAACTCAAAGGATTTACCGCAAGATTTGGAAAGCATATTTTGTGTGATGCTCTTCTAAAGGATTCTCTTGGTGTTCCTTTTGAATCCCTAGAAATCTTCAGTTCTTACAGGATGGCCTTGACCAGGGTTTATCAGCTAGTTCCCTGAAAGGTCAGATGTCTGCTTTATCTGTTTTTTTTCCATAGGAAGTTGGATACACTTCCTGATGTTCAGACCTTTGTCCAGGCTTTAGTTAGAATTAGGCCAGTTGTAAAACCTATTTCTAATCCCTAGAATTTGAACTTAGTGTTTTCAGTACTTCAATGTCCTACCCTTGAACCAATTCACTCAATTGACATAAAACTATTGTCTTGGTAGGTCATTTTCTTGTTAGCAATCTCTTCTGCAACAAGAGTTTCTGAATTGGCAGCATTATTTTTTCATCCTCCATTTTTTATTTTTCACAAGAAAAGGCTGTACTTTGTACCTAATGTGATTTTCTACAGATAACCTTGATCAAGAATTTGTTGTGTCCAGATCCGACTAACTCTAAGGAAAGATTGGATGTGGTCAGAGCTTTGAAGTTCAATCTCCAAGCTACTAAATAGTTCAGAAAAAACTTGTAGTTTGTTTGTCTGTTTCTCTGGGACTCATAAATGGCAAAAAGCTACTAAGGAAGCATTGGCATCTTGGCTTAAACAAGTTATTCACAAAGCTTACTTGGTGGCCACCTCCTAAAGTATTACAGCTTACTCGACTAGAGCAGTGGCAACATCATGGGCCTTTAAGAATGATGCATCTTTGGAGCAGAATTGCAAAGATGTCACATGGTCTTCTCTGCATACTTTTTCTAAATGTTAAAATTGTAATATTTTTTCGCAAGCAGCTTTTAACAGGAAAGTCTTTCATGCCACGGTGTCAGCTATATGGAACTGTCAGAGAACATTTTTTTCCCACCCTTTCCGTAACATAGACCATCTGCTTGGGTATTAATCCCATATATTATGGAGGACTGTGGAAAATCATCATCACTTTACGAAAGAAAGCTAAATTTATGCTTACCTGATAAATTCTTATCTTCTAGAATGATGACTGTCCACATGCCGCGCCCGCTTCCTTTTGGGCGACAGTTCTAATGACACCTCTATAAACCCTGCTTTGCGTTTCCTACTTTTCTTTTTCTATTCTCTACTCGGCTATACATAAAACTAAGAGAGAGGTGGGAGGGTTTTAAAGCTCTTGTATGGGTTCTTGACCTCCCCCTAGTGGCAGGAAATATATCCCATATGTTATGGAGGACTGTGGACCATCATCATTCCGAAAGAAAATAATTTATCAGAAAAACATACATTTTAGTTTTCCCCTTAAAAATTGATTAGGTCTAATAATCCCTTGGAAGTTTGTCAATTTTACAGTTTCAGGATTTATGTTATGATTGTTTTTTTTCATGTACTTTATATCCATTAAAAATATTGTTAACATTAGCCTGTGTTTACATCATGCCTTTTCCCTGAGCAATATTTAGAAATATTAAATTAAAGTCAACGCTAGGGTTGACTGTTGAAACAAATAAAGGGCACTTTCATTCATGAAGTATAAGATACTTCATGCAGAAAGTGCCTTTATTCATTTCAACCATTCGCCGTTCTTAGCTGCTATGGCAGCCCACGGCCAAAAACATTTTTTTGCTAAGAGGTGACGTTTTCACCTCTTAGCCAATAGCTGTGCGGTAAATCCGGTTTGGCGCCCAAAAACACTATGGTTGACTTTCACTTTAAATAAATTTGACATTCTTGCTTTTGAGCGCCCATAATGAGCATTTCATATATAGCATTTCCTGCTGTTTAACATGTTTTCTGTAAATAAAATAGCGCATTAGTTCCATTTTGGTTAGAATTGCTTTGCTATTAATGATAAAGCTGTTTTAGTCAATAGGCAAAATGGAAACCGCAGGATAAAATTGCGGGTGACAGATAAGATTCTACACACATCCAAGTTATCCTCTGGAGGGGTCTAATGAACGGCCTCTTGCTCAAAGCTCTGCAGATGTCACCAGCAATGTTAGTCCAACATCATGTATATTTAATTAGTTTTCAGATCATCAATATTACATAGTAATTCAGGCGACATATTCAGAAAAAAAAAGTTGAATTACATTTTAGCTATTTTTATATAAATAAATAAATATATATATATATAATTGGTAATAACAATTTTATTGAAAATAACAACAAAAAAACTTGTAAATGATTTATTTGTAATAGGTATTGTGTGCATACATTTTCTACCATGCATATAAAAAGCTTATTTAAATACTTTTTAAAGATAAAATGGAAACTAAGTCTAAAAGTAATACTTGAGGACAGAGAAGTTATTTGTAAGTAATCTGGTATTCTTCTGTGATGCAGAAATAGTTATAATGTTTTAAGAGGGGTAAAAGGAATAGTTATATTTACGTTACTTTTGATAACAACATTACAGAAATAACTGGCTTTTGAGTTCACGGGGCTGAATGGGTTAAACAACATCCAACAGCACCATTGATAGTCACTGCAGTATGTTATTTCCCTTATGCTTTCATGCCGTCTCCTTTTCTTGCACATAAGTGCTTGTGACAGACCTTTATTTTATGTTTTATATTAAAGAGCAATTTATGATTAAATGTTAATGACATAGAATTTTCACAGTGCTCCCGTATATTCTACGAGTTTGAACATTTTTCAAAGAAGCACACCAAAACCCACTGTTTTCCATGAATAAATAATAAAAAGCATGTCTGTACATTATCATTCATGCATTCTCTAGTTACTCGGCCAATGTTTAACCCTTGTTCTGCAAAACGGCTCCAATAATTAATTGGCATTTGCCATGCTTTGTACATCAGTGTCATTAGCCATTACTCATTAGTGCAAAAAAAATCATCATAGTAATGTTAGAAGCTAATAAATCATAGGCATTCACTTGAACAGCAAACAGTGATTGAAGCAAAACATTTTTTTACAGATTGCCAGCAGCTGCATTTGATATTTTTTAGATTTTGTTGTGGCACTAGCCCTAGAATGGATTTCCTAAAGGGTTAAATAGGGTGGCACAACATCAAAGAGAAGCCCCAAAAAGCTTACCCAACATTTGTGCCTACCATTTTCTCCACAACCTTCTCTTTCTGACTCTTCTTCTTTCTTTCTCTGTCTGTGATCTATCTTCATTTTCTTTCTTTACCATCTCTCTCTGCCTTCCTCATTATTTTTGTGTAATACTAAGAAATACTGTAATGTCGCTAATATAGGCTTGTATTGCACTCTCTATTAAACCTATATCTTGGATCATTTTCATATCTTAACTTAGTCCAACCAAAAGCCTTTTTCTCCAGGACAATGTCAAGAACAGTAAAAGAGATAATGCAGATTACAATATTATTCACACAAGCATAATGCCATCTTAGTTAAAGGGCCATTATACACTCATTTTTCTTTGCATAAATGTTTTCTAGAAGATCAATTTATATAGCCCATAAAGTTTTTTTTGTTTTTTTAAATGTATAGTTTTGCTTATTTTTAAATAACATTGCTCTGATTTTCAGACTCCTTACCAAGCCCCAAAGTTTTATGTGAATACCGTCAGCTACCTTCTCCAGCTTGCTCCTGTTTGTGTAAAGGGTCTTTTCATATGCAAAAGAAGGGGGAGGGGGGGAGTGTCTTATTTCCCATTTGCAGTGGGCTTTCCAGCTACCTTTTCAACAGAGGTAAACTGAGAGCTTCTAAGTAAGTCTTTAAACCATTTTATACTGGCTTTGTATATCAGTATCTGTGCATCTTATTCTTTATAGTAGTGTCTATTACATGCAGTTATATGAAAATGAGTGTATACTGTCCCTTTAATAAACATTAAACTAATATGTTTCACATGTAATACCTTTGAGTTAAAACCATTAACCTAACCCTCCAGATTTGTTGGCTTGCTCAGCACTTTAACACTAACTTTTTTCAATATCAGTTTCCTATTGGATAAACCAAGGCACCATATTGACCTCCAAATCAATGCCTAATGTAAATAGGTTTATAAAGTTACAAAACTATTATTATTATCATTATTAGTAATGCACAACTTTATCATCCTCCAACTGTAGGGACATCATTATAGTATTAATTCAACCTTTTTCAAACACTTGGCTATTAGTATAGAATGTAGTTGGACTTTTTTGAGATTCTTAAAATAGAAGATACAAATCTACAAAACTATTTTTAGTGTCATATAAGCCTTCTGCATGACTCTCCTCTTTTTGCCAGTTACAGAAATTTTAGTGTGTGATTTGAAACAGCCCTTGTACTAAAATGCAGACTTGGATTTGACACTGATTTGTTTATGTGTATCTGTTGTGATCATTGGTGGCTTATTTTTTTATTACAATTTCTGGTACAAGCCTAAACTAAAAGTTTAATATCCTAAAGGGAAGAAGTAACTGATGCTTGTCAAGAAAAGAAAATGGTGCCTATTCTTACTTTCATGCTGAAGATAATTTTTATGTAGAAACAGAAGTTTGAAGTTAAGCATGTTTTGTTTCTCCAACATAGGTGTGTCCGGTCCATGGCGTCATCCTTACTTGTGGGATATTCTCTTCCCCAACAGGAAATGGCAAAGAGCCCAGCAAAGCTGGTCACATGATCCCTCCTAGGCTCCGCCTACCCCAGTCATTCTCTTTGCCGTTGTACAGGCAACATCTCCACGGAGATGGCTTAGAGTTTTTTGATGGTAGCGGCAATGGACATAGTTCCTTTTGCGCGCATTCATCTTAGACCATTACAACTGTGTATGCTCAGTCAGTGGAATGGGGACTATACAGACTTGTCTCCGAAGATACAAGTAAATCAGAGGACCAGAGACTCACTCCGTTGGTGGCTGTCCCTGGACAACCTGTCACAAGGGGTGACCTCCCGCAGACCAGAGTGGGTCATTGTCACGACCGACGCCAGTCTGATGGGCTGGGGCGCGGTCTGGGGATCCCTGAAAGCTCAGGGTCTTTGGTTTCGGGAAGAATCTCTTCTACCGATAAATATTCTGGAACTGAGAGCGATATTCAATGCTCTCAAGGCTTGGCCTCAGCTAGCGAGGGCCAAGTTCATACGGTTTCAATCAGACAACATGACGACTGTTGCGTACATCAACCATCAGGGGGGAACAAGGAGTTCCCTGGCGATGGAAGAAGTGACCAGAATCATTCAATGGGCGGAGACTCGCTCCTGCCACCTGTCTGCAATCCACATCCCAGGAGTGGAAAATTGGGAAGCGGATTTTCTGAGTCGTCAGACATTGCATCCGGGGGAGTGGGAACTCCATCCGGAAATCTTTGCCCAAATCACTCAACTGTGGGGCATTCCAGACATGGATCTGATGGCCTCTCGTCAGAACTTCAAGGTTCCTTGCTACGGGTCCAGATCCAGGGATCCCAAGGCGACTCTAGTAGATGCACTAGTAGCACCTTGGACCTTCAAACTAGCCTATGTATTCCCGCCGTTTCCTCTCATCCCCAGGCTGGTAGCCAGGATCAATCAGGAGAGGGCGTCGGTGATCTTGATAGCTCCTGCGTGGCCACGCAGGACTTGGTATGCAGATCTGGTGAATATGTCATCGGCTCCACCATGGAAGCTACCTTTGAGACGAGACCTTCTTGTTCAAGGTCCGTTCGAACATCCGAATCTGGTCCCACTCCAGCTGACTGCTTGGAGATTGAACGCTTGATCTTATCAAAGCGAGGGTTCTCAGATTCTGTTATTGATACTCTTGTTCAGGCCAGAAAGCCTGTAACTAGAAAAATTTACCACATAATTTGGAAAAAATATATCTGTTGGTGTGAATCTAAAGGATTCCCTTGGGACAAGGTTAAGATTCCTAAGAGTCTATCCTTCCTTCGAGAAGGATTGGAAAAAGGATTATCTGCAAGTTCCTTGATGGGACAGATTTCTGCCTTGTCTGTGTTGCTTCACAAAAAGCTGGCAGCTGTGCCAGATGTTCAAGCCTTTGTTCAGGCTCTGGTTAGAATCAAGCCTGTTTACAAACCTTTGACTCCTCCTTGGAGTCTCAACTTAGTTCTTTCAGTTCTTCAGGGGGTTCCGTTTGAACCCTTACATTCCGTTGATATTAAGTTATTATCTTGGAAAGTTTTGTTTTTGGTTGCAATTTCTTCTGCTAGAAGAGTTTCAGAATTATCTGCTCTGCAGTGTTCTCCTCCTTATCTGGTGTTCCATGCAGATAAGGTAGTTTTACGTACTAACCTGGTTTTCTTCCAAAAGTTGTTTCTAACAAAAACATTAACCAGGAGATAGTCGTGCCTTCTCTGTGTCCGAAACCAGTTTCGAAGAAGGAACGTTTGTTGCACAATTTGGATGTTGTTCGCGCTCTAAAATTCTATTTAGATGCTACAAAGGATTTTAGACAAACATCTTCCTTGTTTGTTGTTTATTCTGGTAAAAGGAGAGGTCAAAAAGCAACTTCTACCTCTCTCTCTTTTTGGATTAAAAGCATCATCAGATTGGCTTACGAGACTGCCGGACGGCAGCCTCCTGAAAGGATCACAGCTCCTTCCACTAGGGCTGTGGCTTCCACATGGGCCTTCAAGAACGAGGCTTCTGTTGATCAGATATGTAGGGCAGCGACTTGGTCTTCACTGCACACTTTTACCAAATTTTACAAGTTTGATACTTTTGCTTCTTCTGAGGCTATTTTTGGGAGAAAGGTTTTGCAAGCCGTGGTGCCTTCCATTTAGGTGACCTGATTTGCTCCCTCCCTTCATCCGTGTCCTAAAGCTTTGGTATTGGTTCCCACAAGTAAGGATGACGCCGTGGACCGGACACACCTATGTTGGAGAAAACAGAATTTATGTTTACCTGATAAATTACTTTCTCCAACGGTGTGTCCGGTCCACGGCCCGCCCTGGTTTTTTAATCAGGTCTGATAATTTATTTTCTTTAACTACAGTCACCACGGTATCATATGGTTTCTCCTATGCAAATATTCCTCCTTAACGTCGGTCGAATGACTGGGGTAGGCGGAGCCTAGGAGGGATCATGTGACCAGCTTTGCTGGGCTCTTTGCCATTTCCTGTTGGGGAAGAGAATATCCCACAAGTAAGGATGACGCCGTGGACCGGACACACCGTTGGAGAAAGTAATTTATCAGGTAAACATAAATTCTGTTTTCTTATGTTTTCAGTGTTATTCTGGCTTGTCCCAAATTTGCAAATTAGCCATATTATTATAAAGTATGGACAACTTTCATTTTTGTACAAAGGGGGGGGGGTGCTGTGTCTGCTGCCTGAATGGTGTTTTCTGGGATTTGATAATCTAGTTCCTGTTTTTTCTTTGTGTTTTTTTTCTTGTGTGTGCCATCCTTGCATCCTTAACTCTCAGAAGTAGGATACAATAGAACTAACTGTCCTAACCCAAGTTATTCTCACTCCCCCAAATGACACACATATGATAATGTTTGTCAAGGTCAGGAGAATTGTTTCTATGAATTGAAGGTGTGTGTGTGTATATGTGTGTGTGTGTGTGTGTATGTGTATATATATATATATATATATATATATATATATATATATATATATATATATATATATATATATACAATCATATATATGTGTGTATGTATGTATATGTGTGTGTATGTGTGTGTGTATATATATATATATATATATATTTATATATATACGTTTGTGTATGTATATATATATATGTGTGTGTGTGTTTGTTTATGTGTGTGTGTGTGTGTGTGTGTGTGTGTATATATATATATATATATATATATATATATATATATATATATATATATAGTCCATGCACAAAGTGTGACAGCACCACAATACAAAATTTTCTTTAAAGGTGAAAAATTCTCTCTTTATTAGGATATCACAACCTTAAAAAAGCGACGTTTCGGACCTACATGGTCCTTAATCATGCATAGTTAAAAACAATTCAACACACATTTAAAAAGCTTCCATCCAGAAACTGTATTTAATTCTAGAAAAACATAGTAAGGGGAGTAGGCTGTATCTATATCTAGAAAAAGTCCTGGGCCCCCAATTTAGGCACAGTTTAACCTGTTTAAAGGATTGAAAATGCAGACCCTTAAATTACATATTAAGAAGCTTAGAAAGGAAGAAGATTGTAGAGACCAAATAAGTAACTACACAAAAGACAGGGATTTCAGCATTTTCATTTTAATTGGTTACAATAACCTTGACATAAATCCCTATCAGGGAAAATACAAGACGGTACAGCATAGCTCCCGCAAGCCTATACCAGATAGAAACCCTGATACTGGCTTTTTTCTGGGAACCACATATAAAAGATGCACAGAGAACAAGGGTCACACAGACCTAGGACATCAAGTTCACAACATTCACACATTCAGTCAAAAATACTTAAATCCACAGACAACACCTGCAGCTCTGCACTAATCGGCCAACTTGTTAATCTATGAGGATCTATGTTTGTTAGAAAGTGAACACAGCTGTAATGAATTAGTTCAAAGTTGAATTTGTATTTAATTATATACCCAGGAGTCGGTTACTTCGTACAAAGAGGATAGTTAAGGACCAAAAGATATTGCCAGACAGATTAAGATCTATGGGCAATAAATTCATTCAAAGAGGTTACCCAAAAGAGATCATTACAAAGAGTATTGAGGAATTGGATAGAAAGCAAGTTAAAAAGAAGAATGACCCAAATAGATTAGTTTTTGCTATGGAATACAGTAATAGAAGTAATGATGTCTTCAAAATAGTGAGAAAACACTGGCACTTATTGTCTAAATACAATCCAGAAGTGGAATCCTTCAAATTGCCTCCTATGCCATCATATAGACGGGTAAAAAAATCTTAGGGTTAACCTTGTTAAAGCAGATGTGGGTACCATTAAACCATCTAGTACTAATTATCTGACTACACCTAATAAGGGGTGCTACCCCTGTTTACATTGTGCTCAATGCAATTCAATTATAAAAGGAAAATTCCTAGCACAAAATGATAAAAGGAAACAATATATAATTAATGGATTGTATACGTCAAACTAACTATGTAATTTATCTACTTAAGTGTCCATGTGGGCTTTGCTATATTGGCGAGACCACCCAGGCCGCCAGGGATAGATTTAGTCAACATAAAACATCTATTAAATCAAAGGACATGTCATTACTAGTATCTGCACACTTTACACATATGGGACATACAGTTAGTCAGCTCCGGTTTCAAGTAATAGACCACATCCCCATACACAGGAGAGGGGGGTAACAGGGAGTTAAAATTGAAACAAAAAGAGGTATGGTGGATTAAGCGTTTGAATACATTACACCCTTATGGTCTGAATAGGGATTATGATTTGTATTTGTTTTTATAAATTAAAAAAATAGCATGGTATATACTCTGGTGCCACTAGAGGTCACTAATAAAAGGAATTTCACAATACCTGGACAGGTATGAGTTAACCCAATTAGCATTGGAAGTTGAAACCTGATTGGCCCAGATACCCTTTTTAAATGTGTGTTTAATTGTTTTTAACTATGCATGATTAAGGACCATGTAGGTCCAAAACGTCGCTTTTTTAAGGTTGTGATATCCTAATAAAGAGAGAATTTTTCACCTTTAAAGAAAATTTTGTATTGTGGTGCTGTCACACTTTGTGCATGGACTGTATACATTGGAGTCTTGCTGATACTCCACAGTGACGAGCACACAGTTTGGAAAATATCTATGATATATGGTGCTGGACTCAAAATATATATATATATATATATATATATGTGTGTGTTTGTGTATGTATGTATATATATCAGAAGAGAGAGAGCCACACTCCTGAGCTAGAACAAAAGCTAGAATAAATTCCATGCCTGTTCATTTCCATTGCAACTCAGGGTGCACACTCTTTTAGCACACTATGCCTTTTCACAGAGAAAAAAAATATCCTGTAGCATATCAGTCTGACTCTGCCCAATGACAGTCCAGTGTGTTTGTGTATGCTGCACCTTCTCTCTTTAATGAAAATTCCATACTTTTCTTATACAGAGCCCAGGAACATTTACACTCAGAACTTCTATAACCTATGTGATATATTGATCTTAACCCAGTAAGACTTTTAGGCCTGCATATTTCAGTATCTTGATTCTGATGGCTTGCTGATTAATTGGCATTAAAGCAATCCATTTCCAATACAACTGTTCAATTTTGGACTTCCCATTTCTAGATGTATCTAAGATAACATAATTTTATAAATGTCTAATGAAAAATTTAAATGGTTATGCCAGCAAATTGTTATTAGCCATATTTGGGAAATAATCCTATTTCACATATTCAGGTTTAGTGGGCACATTTGGCTTAGGGGACTAGTTCAAGTCTACTTTGTCAAAAAATAATTTAAACAATGTGTTGTTTCTCAGAGTATTTGTGTAATTCATCTTTTACTAAAAATGTCAATAAACAGAAAGTGACAAGTCATACTCCTTCACATAGTCTTTAATCTGTATGTGAAGTATCAAATTAGTAACCAAAATCTGAGTCAGTTAAACAGAAATAGATCAGGACAGGAGGCACAAGTAAGTTCAAAACCAGAAGGACAAATCACAGAGTATACAAATATCTTATATACAAATTAACCACAAATTGTGTACTCTTAAACAAAGAGTGAATTCACACAGTGTTGCAATAATGATTTGGTTGCTGGAATGCAGTTATTGCAGAAGACAATACATAAACAGAGATGTACACAAAATGTATTATTATAGTTTATTTATAAAGCGCCAACAAATTATGTAGCGCTGTAACATTAAAGGGACAGTAAACGCCAAAAATGTTATTGTTTAAAAAGATAGATAATCCCTTTATTCACGGTTATATTAATATACTTTTTACCGCTTTGATTACCTTGTATCTAAGGAAGAAAATTGGAGGGCGCTCTAGCGGAGTGTTATTAAATAAGTGAAAATTACAAAAATAAAATATTGAATGTAATAATAAATCCAATGGAGTGACTAACACAGTGTGCTGAATAGCTACATATGATACAATCACAAACATTAATTAAATCGATACATTTAACTATTATTTCTTAACCAATTATTAAAGTGTATACAAAGTGTGCTGAATAGCTACAGGGTGTCTAATATCTGAATAAGAAACAATTCCTCAAAAATGGCAGATAACTATTTTGTGATTAGAATAGAATAAAAAAAGATGATGTTTAGACGGTGTACAATTGCATAATATTTATTAAATATACCATGCATATGCATGGGTTAAAAATTAAACTGAAATCCTAGTAGCGATGGTACCATACACTTATGGGTACTGTACTGTCCATGTAACTCCTAGGTTACGATTTACTTTACCAGATCACACAAATAAAGTTAACAATATACAATTGCGAACTTAGAACACAATAAAATATTGTTTATTTTATTTTCATAGAGGCATTTCATTTTAATATGGAACCATTTCTCCAACATAGGTGTGTCCGGTCCACGGCGTCATCCTTACTTGTGGGATATTCTCTTCCCCAACAGGAAATGGCAAAGAGCCCAGCAAAGCTGGTCACATGATCCCTCCTAGGCTCCGCCTACCCCAGTCATTCTCTTTGCCGTTGCACAGGCAACATCTCCACGGAGATGGTTAAGAGTTTTTTGGTGTTTAAATGTAGTTTTTATTCTTCAATCAAGAGTTTGTTATTTTAAAATAGTGCTGGTATGTACTATTTACTCTGAAACAGAAAAGAGATGAAGATTTCTGTTTGTAAGAGGAAGATGATTTTAGCAACCGTTACTAAAATCGATGGCTGTTTCCACACAGGACTGTTGAGATGAATTAACTTCAGTTGGGGGAAACAGTGGGCAGACTTTGCTGCTTGAGGTATGACACATTTCTAACAAGACTTGGTAATGCTGGAAGCTGTCATTTTCCCTATGGGAACCGGTAAGCCATTTTCTTAGTTTAGTATAAGAATAAAGGGCTTCACAAGGGCTTTAAAGACTGGTAGACATTTTTCTGGGCTAAAACGATTACTTTATAAGTATATTTAGTGGATTATAACTATAAATAGTTCTTTTAATCTTGGGGATGTATTAAAAAAACGGCAGGCACTGTATTGGACACCTTTTTCGCTGGGGGCCTTTTCTAGTCATAGGCAGAGCCTCATTTTCGCGCCACTAATGCGCAGTTGTTTTTGGAAAGCAAGGCATGCAGATGCATGTGTGAGGAGCTAAGAACCACTGAAAAAGCTTATTGAAGGCGTCATTTGGTATCGTATTCCCCTCTGGGCTTGGTTGGGTCTCAGCAAAGCAGATACCAGGGACTGTATAGGGGTTAAATGTAAAAACGGCTCTGGTTCCGTTATTTTAAGAGTTAAAGCTTTCAAATTTGGTGTGCAATACTTTTAAGGCTTTAAGACACTGTGGTGAAATTTTGGTGAATTTTGAACAATTCCTTCATACTTTTTCACATATTCAGTAATAAAGTGTGTTCAGTTTAAAATTTAAAGTGACAGTAACGGTTTTATTTTAAAATGTTTTTTGTGCTTTGTTATCAAGTTTATGCCTGTTAACATGTCTGAACCATCAGATAGACGATGTTCTGTATGTTTGAAAGCCAAGGTTCCTCCCCATTTAAATATATGTGATGAATGTGACATAGTGTCCAAACAAAGTAGGGACAATGATGCCACTGATAATGATGTTGCCCAAGATGATTCCTCAAGCGAGGGGAGTAAGCATGGTACTGCATCATCCCCTTCTGTGTCTACACCAGTCTTGCCCACACAAGAGGTCCCTAGTACATCTAGTGCGCCAATCCTTCTTACTATGCAACAATTAACGGCTGTAATGGATAATTCTATTAAAAACATTTTGTCCAAAATGCCCACTTATCAGAGAAAGCGCGATTGCTCTGTTTTAGATACTGAAGAGCATGAGGACGCTGATGATAATGGTTCTGACATACCCTCACACCAATCTGAAGGGGCCAGGAGGGAGGTTTTGTCTGAGGGAGAAATTTCAGATTCAGGAAAAATTTCTCAACAAGCTGAACCTGATGTTATTACTTTTAAATTTAAATTAGAACATCTCCGCGCTCTGCTTAAGGAGGTGTTATCTACTCTGGATGATTGTGACAATTTGGTCATTCCAGAGAAATTATGTAAGATGGACAAGTTCCTAGAGGTCCCGGTGCCCCCCGATGCTTTTCCTATACCCAAGCGGGTGGCGGACATTGTAAATAAGGAATGGGAAAGGCCCGGCATACCTTTTGTTCCTCCCCCTATATTTAAGAAATTATTTCCTATGGTCGACCCCAGAAAGGACTTATGGCAGACAGTCCCCAAGGTCGAGGGGGCGGTTTCTACTCTAAACAAACGCACTACTATCCCTATAGAAGATAGTTGTGCTTTCAAAGATCCTATGGATAAAAAATTAGAGGGTTTGCTTAAAAAGATGTTTGTTCAGCAAGGTTACCTTCTACAACCAATTTCATGCATTGTTCCTGTCACTACAGCAGCGTGTTTCTGGTTCGAAGAACTAGAAAAGTCGCTCAATAAAGAATCTTCGTATGAGGAGGTTATGGACAGAGTTCAAGCACTTAAATTGGCTAACTCTTTTATCTTAGACGCCACTTTGCAATTAGCTAGATTAGCGGCGAAAAATTCAGGTTTTGCTATTGTGGCGCGCAGAGCGCTTTGGCTAAAGTCTTGGTCAGCGGATGTGTCCTCCAAGAACAAATTGCTTAACATCCCTTTCAAGGGTAAAACGCTGTTTGGCCCTGACTTGAAAGAGATTATTTCAGACATCACTGGGGGAAAGGGCCACGCCCTTCCTCAGGATAGGTCTTTTAAGGCTAAAAATAAGCCAAATTTTCGTCCCTTTCGCAGAAACGGACCAGCCTCAAATTCTACACCCTCTAAGCAAGAGGGTAATAGTTCTCAAACCAAACCAGCCTGGAGACCGATGCAAGGCTGGAACAAGGGTAAGCAGGCCAAGAAACCTGCCACTGCTACTAAAACAGCATGAAGTGTTGGCCCCCGATCCGGGACCGGATCTGGTGGGGGGCAGACTCTCTCTCTTTGCTCAGGCTTGGGCAAGAGATGTTCAGGATCCTTGGGCGCTAGAAATAGTTTCTCAAGGTTATCTCCTGGAATTCAAGGAACTACCCCCAAGGGGGAGGTTCCACAGGTCTCAATTGTCTTCAAACCAAATAAAAAGACAGGCATTCTTACATTGTGTAGAAGACCTGTTAAGAATGGGAGTGATTCATCCTGTTCCATTAGGAGAACAAGGGATGGGGTTTTACTCCAATCTGTTCATAGTTCCCAAAAAAGAAGGAACATTCAGACCAATTTTAGATCTCAAGATTCTAAACAAATTTCTCAGGGTTCCATCGTTCAAGATGGAAACCATTCGAACAATTCTTCCTACCATCCAGGAAGGTCAATTCATGACCACGGTGGATTTAAAGGATGCGTATCTACATATTCCTATCCACAAGGAACATCATCGGTTCCTAAGGTTCGCCTTTCTGGACAAGCATTACCAGTTTGTGGCACTTCCATTCAGATTAGCCACTGCTCCAAGGATTTTCACAAAGGTACTAGGGTCCCTTCTAGCGGTGCTAAGACCAAGGGGCATTGCAGTAGTACCTTACTTGGACGACATACTGATTCAAGCGTCGTCTCTGTCAAAAGCAAAGGCTCATACGGACATTGTCCTAGCCTTTCTCAGATCTCACGGGTGGAAAGTGAACATAGAAAAAAGTTGTCTGTCCCCGTCAACAAGAGTTCCCTTCTTGGGAACAATAATAGACTCCTTAGAAATGAAGATTTTTCTGACAGAGGCCAGAAAATCAAAACTTCTAAGCTCTTGTCAAGTACTTCATTCTGTTCTTCTTCCTTCCATAGCGCAGTGCATGGAAGTAATAGGTTTGATGGTTGCGGCAATGGACATAGTTCCTTTTGCACGAATTCATCTAAGACCATTACAACTGTGCATGCTCAGACAGTGGAATGGGGATTATACAGACTTGTCTCCGACGATCCAAGTAGATCAAAGAACCAGAGATTCACTCCGTTGGTGGCTGAACCTGGACAACCTGTCACAGGGAATGAGCTTCCGCAGACCAGAGTGGGTCATTGTCACGACCGACGCCAGTCTGGTGGGCTGGGGCGCGGTCTGGGAACCCCTGAAAGCTCAGGGTCTATGGTCTCGGGAAGAATCTCTTCTCCCGATAAACATTCTGGAACTGAGAGCGATATTCAATGCTCTCAAAGCTTGGCCTCAACTAGCAAAGGCCAAATTCATAAGGTTTCAATCAGACAACATGACGACTGTTGCATATATCAACCATCAGGGGGGAACAAGGAGTTCCCTGGCGATGGAGGAAGTGACCAAAATAATTCAATGGGCGGAGAATCACTCCTGCCACTTGTCTGCAATCCACATCCCAGGAGTGGAAAATTGGGAAGCGGATTTTCTGAGTCGTCAGACTTTCCATCCGGGGGAGTGGGAACTCCATCCGGAAATCTTTGCCCAAATAACTCAATTATGGGGCATTCCAGACATGGACCTGATGGCGTCTCGTCAGAACTTCAAGGTTCCTTGCTACGGGTCCAGATCCAGGGATCCCAAGGCGACTCTAGTAGATGCACTGATAGCGCCTTGGACCTTCAACCTAGCTTATGTATTCCCACCGTTTCCTCTCATTCCCAGGCTGGTAGCCAGGATCAATCAGGAGAGGGCTTCGGTGATCTTGATAGCTCCTGAGTGGCCACGCAGAACTTGGTATGCAGACCTGGTGAATATGTCATCGGCTCCTCCATGGAAGCTACCTTTGAGACAGGACCTTCTTGTTCAAGGTCCATTCGAACATCCGAATCTGGCTTCACTCCAACTGACTGCTTGGAGATTGAACGCTTGATTTTATCAAAGCGTGGGTTTTCAGATTCTGTCATTGATACTCTTGTCCAAGCTAGAAAGCCTGTAACTAGGAAAATTTACCATAAAATATGGAAAAAATATATCTGTTGGTGTGAATCTAAAGGATTCCCATGGAACAAGATAAAAATTCCTAAGATTCTATCCTTTCTACAAGAGGGTTTGGAGAAAGGATTATCTGCAAGTTCTTTGAAGGGACAGATTTCTGCTTTATCTGTTTTACTTCACAAAAAGCTGGCGGCTGTGCCAGATGTTCAAGCTTTTGTTCAGGCTCTGGTTAGAATCAAGCCTGTTTACAAACCTTTGACTCCTCCTTGGAGTCTCAATTTAGTTCTTTCAGTTCTTCAAGGGGTTCCGTTTGAACCCTTACATTCCGTAGATATTAAGTTACTATCTTGGAAAGTTTTGTTTTTGGTTGCAATTTCTTCTGCTAGAAGAGTTTCAGAGTTATCTGCTCTGCAGTGTTCTCCTCCTTATCTGGTGTTCCATGCAGATAAGGTGGTTTTGCGTACTAAACCTGGTTTTCTTCCGAAAGTTGTTTCTAACAAAAACATTAACCAAGAGATAGTTGTGCCTTCTTTGTGTCCGAATCCAGTTTCAAAGAAGGAACGTTTGTTACACAATTTGGATGTAGTTCGTGCTCTAAAATTCTATTTAGAGGCTACAAAGGATTTCAGAAAAACATCTTCTTTGTTTGTTGTTTATTCTGGTAAAAGGAGAGGTCAAAAAGCAACTTCTACCTCTCTCTCTTTTTGGCTTAAAAGCATCATCCGATTGGCTTATGAGACTGCCGGACGGCAGCCTCCTGAAAGAATCACAGCTCACTCCACTAGGGCTGTGGCTTCCACATGGGCCTTCAAGAACGAGGCTTCTGTTGATCAGATATGTAAGGCAGCGACTTGGTCTTCACTGCACACTTTTACCAAATTTTACAAATTTGATACTTTTGCTTCTTCTGAGGCTATTTTTGGGAGAAAGGTTTTGCAAGCCGTGGTGCCTTCCATCTAGGTGACCTGATTTGCTCCCTCCCATCATCCGTGTCCTAAAGCTTTGGTATTGGTTCCCACAAGTAAGGATGACGCCGTGGACCGGACACACCTATGTTGGAGAAAACAGAATTTATGCTTACCTGATAAATTACTTTCTCAACCGGTGTGTCCGGTCCACGGCCCGCCCTGGTTTTTTTAATCAGGTCTGATGAATTATTTTCTCTAACTACAGTCACCACGGTATCATATGATTTCTCCTATGCATATTCCTCCTTTACGTCGGTCGAATGACTGGGGTAGGCGGAGCCTAGGAGGGATCATGTGACCAGCTTTGCTGGGCTCTTTGCCATTTCCTGTTGGGGAAGAGAATATCCCACAAGTAAGGATGACGCCGTGGACCGGACACACCGTTGGAGAAAGTAATTTATCAGGTAAGCATAAATTCTGTTTTTTGCATAAAGATAGGCAAATGAATATTGGTAAATAGATAATCCCTTGTTCTTCTCATCCCTTGTAATATACACTTTTGTTTTAATAGTCCCTACATAAGTAAAATGTGCCTATAAACACCACTATCCCAATACACTACTGACCACTATATATAAACATATATTGATGAGACATAGAGTTCTCTTTTCTCTTATATTTTTCTTTTATTTACTTCAAAAAAATTTCCTTAGAGAGACACAATCAATGTACTGAACCAACAATTAAAAATAATACATTTCACACATGATGTTTCTTTTATATATGTAAATATATCCTTTGTCTCTATGCTGATATTAATCTTAAGAGTTATATGTTGGTGACATCAATATTTTTAGTAACCTTTTCTCTGCTATTTGAGGCATGCTGCTTTTACCACTCTCCTGTCGACTATCACCAAATTTTCGGCTAGATTACGAGTTGTGTGTTAGGGTAAAAAAAGCAGCGTTAAGAGGTCCTAATGCTTCTTTTTTACGCCCGCTGCTATTACGAGTCTTGAAGGTTTAGGGTCACCGCACACTTCTTTGGCCTTAGCGCAAAACGACTTCCGTAAACTTCGTAAAGTCTTTTTTCTATGGGACTTCCATAGCGCTGATATTACGAGTCTGTCCTGGGAGGCCAAAAAGTGAGCAGTACACCCTACCCCGTCAAAAGTCCTAACGCATTTAAAAGTCAGTAGTTAAGAGTTTTATGGTACAACGCTGTAACATAGAACTCATAACTAAAGTGCTACAAAGTACGCTAACGCCCATAAACTACCTATTAACCCCTAAACCGACGCCCTCCCGCATCGCAAATACTAAAATAAAAATTTTAACCCCTAATCTGCTGCTCCGGACACCGCCGACACCTACATTATATGTATGAACCCCTAATCTGCTGACCCCAACATCGCCGACACCTACATTATATTTATGAACCCCTAATCTGCCGCCCCCAATGTTGCCGCCACCTACCTACACTTATTAACCCCTAATCTGCGCCCCCAACGTCGCCGCCACTATAATAAACATATTACTCCCTAAACCGCCGCACTTCCGCCTCGCAAACATTAGTTAAATATTATTAACCCCTAATCTGCCAGCCCTAACATCAACGCCACCTACCTACATTTATTAACCCCTAATCTGCCGCCCCCAACATATTAAAGTTATTAACCCCTAAACCTAAGTCTAACCCTAAACCTAACACCCCCTAACTTAAATATAATTTAAATAAATCTAAATAAATATTCCTTTCATTAACTAAATTATTCATATTTAAAACTAAATACTTACCTGTAAAATAAACCCTAAAATAGCTATAATATAACTAATAGTTACATTGTATCTAGTTTAAGATTTATTTTTATTTTACAGGCAAGTTTGTATTTATTTTAACTAGGTAGAATAGTTATTAAATAGTTATTAACTATTTAATAACTACCTAGCTAAAATAAATACAAATTTACCTGTAAAATAAAACCTAACCTAAGTTACACTAACACCAAACACTACACTATAATTAAATAAATTGACTAAATTAAATACAATTACCTAAATTAAATTAAATTAGCTAAAGTACAAAAAAAACCCCACTAAATTACAGAAAATAATAAACAAATTACAGAAATTTAAACTAATTACATCTAATCTAATAGCCCTATTAAAATAAAAAAGCCCCCTCCCCCAAAAAAACAAAACAAAAAAAAAACCCTAGCCTAAACTAAACTACCAATAGCCCTTAAAAGGGCCTTTTGCGGGGCATTGCCCCAAAGTAATCAGCTCTTTTACCTGTAAAAAAAAAATACAAACAACCCCCCAACAGTAAAACCCACCACCCACACAACCAACCCCCCAAATAAAATACTAGCTAACAAAACCTAAGCTCCCCATTGCCCTGAAAAGCTATACAACTTCAATAATCATCGAGACTAAATACCACCTTTTGTACTCCACATAAACAAAAGCAAATAAATGCAGATATTAAAAATCTTCTATACTCTTGGAGCAATTATGAAGAAAAAAAAGTCCAAGTCCGATGACTCCCATTACCTCCTTAAAAAGATACAAATACCACCTTAATGCTATCCCTTTTGAAATGAACCAATGAGAGGGCAAGCACAGGTATATTAGAGCTACTACTAACAGCTGGTAAAATTATCTTTAAAAATCCCCATTCACGGGTGAAACGCATTGAATCTTACCAACTTGTTACTTACTTATCTATACTGTTAATACAGTGTGCAACAGTACCAACAGTACTATCTGGAGAGTTTGGCCAAACTCGTTATTTCATTGTCAATTGGAAATCCTATCCGCTAAACATGGCAGTTCCGGAGAATCTGAAGTTACCTGCGTGCAAATGCACTAAGTGCAGGTTTTAAACTATTGCCCAGAGGAGGTTGACTGCAGACAACGTTCATCCGTTACGTAACAGTGAGTACCGGCTTTTTGCAAACTGAAACCTGTGACTTTAGGAGTATATTGCATATCACTTTCACTGTAGCTGCCCTGTCATAGTAATCCCTGTCCTGCATCTAAGAGCAAGAAGGTATATGCTGGGATCTCCGCTCCGTATTTACATATAAGTAAAGGACACATTAACCAGCTCACACTGTTACGTTTTAGTGCTGATGGAGGCTACCACATGCCAACAATTATAAAAGACTGTGTCGTTTCAACCGTTGTTTACAGCGTATAATGCTGTTGGACTCTACAACATTGTTGGAGACTATTACAAGAAAACATTTACGACTCTGTGTACATGTTACACCCAATATAACATTACACAATTTTTATGGTGGTAATTTTTCTTGGTGCTTTCTGGGAGACATCCCTAATAAGTTTTTATTGAACTTTTATTCAATATTTCTAATTTTGATATTTTATTGTGTTCTAAGTTCTCTATTGTATATTGTTAACTTTATTTGTGTGATATGGTAAAGTAAATCGTAACCTAGGAGTTACATGGACAGTACAGTACCCATAAGTGTATGGTACAATCGCTACTAGGTACTAGGATTTCAGTTTAATTTTTAACCCATGCATATGCATGGTATATTTAATAAATATTATGCATGTCTAAACATCTTTTTTAATCCTGTTCTAATCACACAATAGTTTATCATCTGCCATATTTGAGGAATTGTTTCTTATTTAGATATTAGACACCCTGTAGCTATTCAGCACACTTTGTATACACTTTAATCATTAGTTAAGAAATAACAGTTAATGTATCGATTTAATTAATGTTTGTAATTATATCATATACACTCTGTAGCTATTCAGCACACTGTGTTATTCACTCCATTGGATTTAATATTACATTCAATATTTTATTTTTCTAATTTTCACTTATTTAATAACACTCCGATAGAGCGCCCTCCAATTTTCTTCCTTGTATATGTTCTGAGTGGTTATCCTCGTGGAGGGGTTCCCCAGGAGAGGCTGTGAGTGCATAGTCTAGCGCAACACACTTTTCTTTTTATCACATTACCTTGTATCTAAGCCTATGAAGACTGCTCCCTTATCTCAGTTCTTTGACAAACTTGCATTTCCGGCAATTAGTGCTGAATCTTAAATAACTCCACGGGCATGAGCACAATTTTATCTATATGGCACATATGAACTAATGCCTTCTAGCTGTGAAAAACTGTCAAATGCATTCATATAATGGCGGCCTTCAAGGGCTTAGAAATTAGCATATAAGCCTACCTAGGTTTAGCTTTCAATAAAGAATACCAAGAGAACAAAACACATTTGATGATAACAATAAATTGGAAAGTTGTTTAAAATTACATGCCCTTTCTGAATCATGAAAGTTTTTAATTTGGACTTTACTGTACCTTTAAGTATACAGTTATGGAGTACAATAATAAAATACATTTACATAAATTATAAATATACAGTTATGGAGTACAATAATTAGAAGGCATTTACATATGTCAAAAGTATAGGGGGGCCTGCCATTGAGTCACTGTAAGCTGTAGACCATCTTTACCTAAAGGTGCACTTGTGAGTTTATATTCTAAAATGTCCTAAACACTGTGACAAACAAGTTGCTTGCATCAAACATGGACCCAAGTTATGTTATAAATGATAGATAGACACAAGGCTAGCTGTTTAAATAAACTACCAGCACTGAAATTCCTAAGGGACTAAAAGGATAGGGTCTCTTGATCATTCAGTTCTTTAGGATGTTAATGAGGATCAAGATTCTCCTGGGAATATACAAACCCAGCTGTTTCTCTTTTAGGTTTTTGAGGGCAGGGCTGTGGAGGCGGAGGCGTGGAGCCAGACAGAGTTGGAGTCAGTAAAAAATGTTCCAACACTGTTATAAAATCTTAATAAAATACTATTTTATGGAGACATAAAACAAAAAAAACATAATTTATGCTTACCTGATAAATTTATTTCTCTTGTAGTGTATCCAGTCCACGGATCATCCATTACTTGTGGGATATTCTCCTTCCCAACAGGAAGTTGCAAGAGGATCACCCACAGCAGAGCTGCTATATAGCTCCTCCCCTCACTGCCATATCCAGTCATTCGACCGAAACAAGACGAGAAAGGAGAAACCATAGGGTGCAGTGGTGACTGTAGTTTAATTAAAATTTAGACCTGCCTTAAAAGGACAGGGCGGGCCGTGGACTGGATACACTACAATAGAAATAAATTTATCAGGTAAGCATAAATTATGTTTTCTCTTGTTAAGTGTATCCAGTCCACGGATCATCCATTACTTGTGGGATACCAATACCAAAGCTAAAGTACACGGATGATGGGAGGGACAAGACAGGAACTTAAATGGAAGGAACCACTGCCTGTAGAACCTTTCTCCCAAAAACAGCCTCCGAAGAAGCAAAAGTGTCAAATTTGTAAAATTTTGAAAAGGTGTGAAGCGAAGACCAAGTCGCAGCCTTGCAAATCTGTTCAACAGAGGCCTCATTTTTAAAGGCCCATGTGGAAGCCACAGCTCTAGTAGAATGAGCTGTAATCCTTTCAGGGGGCTGCTGTCCAGCAGTCTCATAGGCTAAGCGTATTATGCTCCGAAGCCAAAAGGAGAGAGAGGTTGCCAAAGCTTTTTGACCTCTCCTCTGTCCAGAGTAAACGACAAACAGGGCAGATGTTTGACGAAAATCTTTAGTAGCCTGTAAGTAAAACTTCAAGGCACGTACTATGTCCAGATTATGCAAAAGACGTTCCTTCTTTGAAGAAGGATTAGAACACAATGATGGAACAACAATCTCTTGATTGATATTCCTGTTAGAAACCACCTTAGGTAAAAACCCAGGTTTGGTACGCAGAACTACCTTGTCTGAATGAAAAATCAGATAAGGAGAATCACAATGTAAGGCAGATAACTCAGAGACTCTTCGAGACGAGGAAATAGCCATCAAAAACAGAACTTTCCAAGATAAAAGTTTAATATCAATGGAATGAAGGGGTTCAAACGGAACTCCCTGAAGAACTTTAAGAACCAAGTTTAAGCTCCACGGGGGAGCAACAGTTTTAAACACAGGCTTAATCCTAACCAAAGCCTGACAAAATGCCTGGACGTCTGGAACTTCTGCCAGACACTTGTGCAAAAGAATAGATAGAGCAGAGATCTGTCCTTTTAAAGAACTAGCTGATAAGCCTTTGTCCAAACCCTCTTGGAGAAAGGACAATATCCTAGGAATCCTAACCTTACTCCATGAGTAACTCTTGGATTCACACCAATAAAGATATTTACGCCATATCTTATGGTAGATTTTCCTGGTGACAGGCTTCCGAGCCTGTATTAAGGTATCAATGACTGACTCGGAGAAGCCACGCCTTGATAGAATCAAGCGTTCAATCTCCATGCAGTCAGTCTCAGAGAAATTAGATTTGGATGATTGAAAGGACCTTGTATTAGAAGGTCCTGCCTCAGAGGCAGAGTCCATGGTGGAAGAGATGACATGTCCACTAGGTCTGCATACCAGGTCCTGCGTGGCCACGCAGGCGCTATCAGAATCACTGATGCTCTCTCCTGTTTGATTTTGGCAATCAGTTGAGGGAGCAGAGGAAATGGTGGAAACACATAGGCCAGGTTGAAGAACCAAGGAGCTGCTAGAGCATCTATCAGCGTTGCTCCCGGGTCCCTGGACCTGGATCCGTAACAAGGAAGCTTGGCGTTCTGGCGAGACGCCATGAGATCCAGTTCTGATGAACCTCAGTGTTGCTAACTGAGGCCAAGCTAGAAGAGCCTTGAATATTGCTCTTAACTCCAGAATATTTTTTGGGAGGAGTTTCTCCTCCTGAGTCCACGATCCCTGAGCCTTCAGGGAGTTCCAGACTGTGCCCCAACCTAGAAGGCTGGCATCTGTTGTTACAATCATCCAATCTGGCCTGCGAAAGGTCATACCCTTGGACAGATGGACCCGAGAAAGCCACCAGAGAAGAGAATCTCTGGTCTCTTGATCCAGATTTAGTAGAGGGGACAAATCTGAGTAATCCCCATTCCACTGACTTAGCATGCATAATTGCAGCGGTCTGAGATGCAGGCGCGCAAATGGCACTATGTCCATTGCTGCTACCATTAAGTTGATTACTTCCATGCACTGAGCCACTGACGGGGGTGGAATGGAATGAAGGACACGGCAAGCATTTAGAAGTTTTGATAACCTGGACTCCGTCAGGTAAATTTTCATCTCTACAGAATCTATAAGAGTCCCTAGGAAGGAGACTCTTGTGAGTGGTGATAGAGAACTCTTTTTCCACGTTCACTTTCCACCCATGCGACCTCAGAAATGCCAGAACTATCTCTGTATGAGACTTTGCAATTTTAAAGCTTGACGCCTGTATCAGGATGTCGTCTAGATACGGAGCCACCGCTATGCCTCGCGGTCTTAGAACCGCCAGAAGTGAGCCCAGAACCTTTGTAAAAATTCTCGGGGCAGTTGCCAACCCGAAGGGAAGAGCTACAAATTGGTAATGACTGTCTAGAAAGGCAAACCTTAGGAACCGATGATCATCTTTGTTAATCGGTATGTGAAGGTAGGCATCCTTTAAGTCCACTGTGGTCATGTACTGACCCTCTTGGATCATGGGTAGGATGGTCCGAATAGTTTCCATTTTGAATGATGGAACTCTGAGGAATTTGTTTAAGATCTTTAGATCTAAGATTGGTCTGAAGGTTCCCTCTTTCTTGGGAAGCACAAACAGATTTGAATAAAATCCCTGTCCTTGTTCCGTCCGCGGAACTGGATGGATCACTCCCATTACTAGGAGGTCTTGCACACAGCTTAGGAATGCCTCTTTCTTTATCTGGTTTGCTGATAACCTTTAAAGATGAAATCTCCCTTGTGGAGGAGAAGCTTTGAAGTCCAGAAGATATCCCTGAGATATGATCTCCAACGCCCAGGGATCCTGAACATCTCTTGCTCACGCCTGGGCGAAAAGAGAAAGTCTGCCCCCCACTAGATCCGTTTCCGGATAGGGGGCCATTCCTTCATGCTGTCTTGGGGGCAGCAGCAGCTTTCTGGCCTGCTTGCCCTTGTTCCAGGACTGGTTAGTTTTCCAGGCCTGTCTGGAATGAGCAACAGTTCCCTCTTGTATTGGAGCGGAGGAAGTTGATGCTGCTCCTGCCTTGAAATTTCGAAAGGCACGAAAATTAGACTGTTTGGCCTTTGATTTGGCCCTGTCCTGAGGAAGGGTATGACCCTTGCCTCCAGTAATGTCAGCAATAATTTCCTTCAAGCCAGGCCCGAATAAGGTCTGCCCCTTGAAAGGAATGTTGAGTAATTTAGACTTTGAAGTCACGTCAGCTGACCAGGATTTAAGCCATAGCGCCCTACGCGCCTGGATGGCGAATCCGGAATTCTTAGCCGTTAGTTTAGTCAAATGAACAATGGCATCAGAAACAAATGAGTTAGCTAGCTTAAGCGTTCTAAGCTTGTCAATAATTTCATTCAATGGTGCTGTCTGAATGGCCTCTTCCAGGGCCTCAAACCAGAATGCCGCCGCAGCAGTGACAGGCGCAATGCATGCAAGGGGCTGTAAAATAAAACCTTGTTGAATAAACATTTTCTTAAGGTAACCCTCCAATTTTTTATCCATTGGATCTGAAAAAGCACAACTGTCCTCAACCGGGATAGTGGTACGCTTTGTAGTAGAAACTGCTCCCTCCACCTTAGGGACCGTCTGCCATAAGTCCCGTGTAGTGGCGTCTATTGGAAACATTTTTCTAAATATAGGAGGTGGGGAAAAGGGCACACCGGGTCTATCCCACTCCTTGCTAATAATTTCTGTAAGCCTTTTAGGTATAGGAAAAACGTCAGTACACACCAGCACCGCATAGTATCTATCCAGCCTACACAATTTCTCTGGAATTGCAACTGTGTTACAGTCATTCAGAGCAGCTAATACCTCCCCAAGCAATACACGGAGGTTCTCAAGCTTAAATTTAAAATTAGAAATCTCTGAATCAGGTTTCCCCGAGTCAGAGATGTCACCCACAGACTGAAGCTCTCCGTCCTCATGTTCTGCATACTGTGACGCAGTATCAGACATGGCTCTAACAGCATTTGCGCGCTCTGTATCTCTCCTAACCCCAGAGCTATCGCGCTTGCCTCTTAATTCAGGCAATCTAGATAATACCTCTGACAGGGTATTATTCATGATTGCAGCCATGTCCTGCAAGGTAATCGCTATGGGCGTCCCTGATGTAATTGGCGCCATATTAGCGTGCGTTCCCTGAGCGGGAGGCGAAGGGTCTGACACGTGGGGAGAGTTAGTCGGCATAACTTCCCCCTCGACAGAACCCTCTGGTGATAATTCTTTTATAGATAAAGACTGATCTTTACTGTTTAAGGTGAAATCAATACATTTAGTACACATTCTCCTATGGGGCTCCACCATGGCTTTCAAACATAATGAACAAGTTGGTTCCTCTGTGTCAGACATGTTTAAACAGACTAGCAATGAGACTAGCAAGCTTGGAAAACACTTTAAAACAAGTTTACAAGCAATATAAAAAACGTTACTGCGCCTTTAAGAAACACAAATTTTCCCAAATTTTGAAATAACAGTGAAAAAATGCAGTTACACTAACAAAATTTTTACAGATTATGTAATAAGTTAGCAGAGCATTGCACCCACTTGCAAATGGATGATTAACCCCTTAATACCAAAAACGGAATAACAAATGACAAAAACGTTTTTTAAACAGTCACAACAACTGCCACAGCTCTACTGTGGCTTTTTACCCCCCTCAATACGACTTTTGAAGCCTTTTGAGCCCTTCAGAGAAGTCCTGGATCATGCAGGAAGAAGCTGGATGTCTGTGTCTGTAATTTTTGCTGTGCAAAAAAACGCCAAAATAGGCCCCTCCCACTCGTATTACAACAGTGGGAAGCCTCAGGGAACTGTTTCTAGGCAAAATTCAAGCCAGCCATGTGGAAAAAACTAGGCCCCAATAAGTTTTATCACCAAACATATGTAAAAAACGATTAAACATGCCAGCAAACGTTTTAAAATACACTTTTATAAGAGTATGTATCTCTATTAATAAGCCTGATACCAGTCGCTATCACTGCATTTAAGGCTTTACTTACATTACTTCGGTATCAGCAGCATTTTCTAGCAAATTCCATTCCCTAGAAAAATATTTTAACTGCACATACCTTATTACAGGAAAACCTGCACGCTATTCCCCCTCTGAAGTTACCTCACTCCTCAGAATATGTGAGAACAGCAAAGGATCTTAGTTACTTCTGCTAAGATCATAGAAAACGCAGGCAGATTCTTCTTCTAAATACTGCCTGAGATAAACAGTACACTCCGGTACCATTTAAAAATAATAAACTTTTGATTGAGGAAATAAACTAAGTATAAAACACCACAGTCCTCTTACGACCTCCATCTTAGTTGAGAGTTGCAAGAGAATGACTGGATATGGCAGTGAGGGGAGGAGCTATATAGCAGCTCTGCTGTGGGTGATCCTCTTGCAACTTCCTGTTGGGAAGGAGAATATCCCACAAGTAATGGATGATCCGTGGACTGGATACACTTAACAAGAGAAAATATTCCAATAAAGGATATTATTATTTTTTTTTAAACATACTAAAATACATTTGTTTGCATGAAAAGGAGACATTAAAGCTGTTTATTTTAATTTTGAAACTAACAGGTAGTGCACACTGATTAGTAGGAGAGCATACACACTTATCCCTTTCACAGCTCTATTAAATGTGGGAGGAACATCCTCCAAGTATTAGACTAAAATACTTTACAAAATACTGTACAAACATACCAAATTGCCCTTTTTTAAATTCACTAAAGTAAAGCACTTTACTTGCCTGTTAATACAGTATATATATATATATATATATAAGTCAGAGATTTTAACAAAATTGGGGAGGCGGTTTTTCTGTTCCTTGTTTGAGTAAAATTACGATTTGGAATGAATGTAAAGACGTCATGCATTTAATAAAAATGTAACTTCTGCTTTCTCATAAAAAAGTACACCTGATACCTCCTTCAAGTAAGCACAAACATTTATCCTCTTATTCTCTATCTAACATGGGTTTGCCTTCTGCAGATATTACTACTAAAAATATTCAGGATACAGACTCTGAGGTCTTTGATCCATCTTCAGAGGGAGTAATCTCTTTTGAGTACTGTAGTTCTAATCCTGATCAGGACCATGATGCTGTTTCCTTAATTTTAAAATTGAGCATTTATGAGCTTTGCTTAGAGAAGAATAACAAACTTTAGGGGATCAGGATTCCGTACCCTATGCTGCTGGAGGATAAATTTGTTAAGCAGTTTGATTTCATTTTTAAACCTGCAGCTGGTTTTATATGGATTTTCTAAGTGTAGTTTTTTTTGTTGTTCAGTGTTATTGCAACAGCAGATATTTATCTCAAATAAGGTTGTCCAGCAAGGGTAAAGTTTCCTGCAACAAACTTTGTTATATCTGCAGATGTCAAAATGAGACCAATTGGGTATCAGCTTAGAGCATAGAGATTTTTTTCCAATTTTCATTCTTCCTTACTTGGGTGATAAGAAACTGAATATAAAATAAAACAAATACTTATGTTACTGCGTATGTATTTACATGAATGTGCATTTGGATAAGCACTATATTGTAGCCTTTTAGCACTTATCATTAAAATACTACATTATATTTTATCTGTGTGCATACAACATACTGTTCATAAATACATATTTTTGTGTGATTCATCTAAGTATCTTTAAATACTCTTTTTAAAAACTCAGAAAACGTTTGGATCAGTGTGCACATGGCTGACTGTTATGATACATGTGTTTGTGTTCGTAAAGCCCTTTAGACTAGAGCATTTTATTGTAGCATGTGATTTACAGAAATATTGATATGATTTTGGAATCATGAATGTAGTCTTAAAATTAGCATTTTATAAAATGTACTGTATAAAATGTGTTGTGACAAATAAAACCCATTGTACTCTGATATTTTTCAGGACACATTTATCTGTTTCTCAGTTTATATTTTTTTCTGGGCATTTTGATTTACTGTGTTTTCAAACTGTAAATGTTGGTCACCAGTTATTTCCTCTTAGGGCTTTGTTATTGTGTTGCATTGCCTTATTGCACTGTCATGTGCCTGCACAGCTGTAGAGGGGCAATGCATTGCCCATCATGAACTAAACACGGCCACTGAGCCAGTCGGGGCAGTATATGTACATAACTGTCAGTCACCATCCATCCATGCTAAGCTCATGCATTGCTGCTCCACAACTGACTTTAAAGGGACAGTATACACTAATTTTCATATAACTGCATGTAATAGACACTACTATAAAGGATAAGATGCACAGATACTGATATACAAATCCAGTATAAAACTGTTTAAAAACTTACTTAGAAGCTTTCAGTTTAGCTCTGTTGAAAATGCAGTTGGAAAGCCCACTGCAAGAGGGAAATAAGACACTCCCCCCCCCTCCCCCTTCTTTTGCATATGAAAAGACCCTTTACACAAACAGGAGCAAGCTGGGGTAGGTATACATCGGTATTCACATAAAACTTTGGGGCTTGGTTAGGAGTCTGAAAATTAGAGCAATGTTATTTAAAAATAAGCAAAATTATACATTTAAAAAAAACAAAAAACTTTATGGGCTATATAAATAGATCATCTACAAAACATTTCTGCAAAGAGAAAATGAGTGTATAATTGCCCTTTAACTGTGTGTTTCACCCTCTGTGGTTTTAAACGTATTGTTATATAGAAGCAATAGGGCAATAAGAAAATGTTCTTATGCATTAGGATCTTTTTATTACACCTTTATGTCCCTGTAGCAAACATAAACATTTTAATGTATTTTTTTTATATTAAATGCAGAAATGAAGGTTTCACGTATTTTGTGATGGCTGATATTTAATTTCCTAGTAAAAAAAAAAATCTCCCAATGCTGCGTTGTTTTTTTTGTTTTTTTTTAATGCTTTGCTCTATATTAGATCAGTTCTGGGCAGAAGAGATATCCCTTAGAGACTTCTGCACTAGTCCTTAGAAACAAACCTCAGTTACGTTTTTCATATTTGCTCAATTTACAATTCTTTTTAACACACACTCTAAACTGTAATCATTATAATATGCATTAAAGGTTAATATGACACAATTGCAGAGCATAGGCTGCATATGCTGTGTGCCCATTAAACAGATTGCTCAGATCTTTTTATGTTACTATATCAATCTCTGTCAGATATGATATATGATATACAAAGATATAATTGTGATCAAACCTAATAAAATGGGCAGATGTCCAATTAGTACCTAAAGAAAAAGTACCTCCTATGAGATAGATGGGCTATTTGTCTGGTGTGGTACATCCCATGTAACAACTGTTATAACATGACGGAATCTGCAGGTTAATTGACCTGTATTCCCCCTACAGTGACAGACCAAAATTCCTTTACTTAAATGTAAACAGATCGGAAACCATTTTACCCTATGAAGGCTATAGTGTCCTGGTTGTATCACCTCATTATATTTCTAAACTCATTGACAAGGCATGGACATAATGCTTGAAATAGTAATAGGAGGTATTAGGAGAAACCTTAAAGGGCCATGGGAAATTAAACTTTTATGGTTTAGATAAAGCAAGCAGTTTTAAGAGACTTTTGAATTTAATTCTATTGTGTTTTAGCTAGCTGGTGATTGGTGCCTTCATAAATATGCCTCTTGTCATTGGCACACCATATGTGTTCTTTTAGGTCCCAGCAGTACGTTGCTGCAATGGAGCTGACTTTAACTTTGGGTTTAACCCCTTTGCAGGGGTTAAACATTAAGGGGTTGATCACAATCACTTTATGATTGGCCCTTAAGTTATATGAAGCAATAGAGCAATAACACATAACAACATTTTGTTTTTGCACTATGTCCCTTTAACAAGTATGGGCTAGATTACAAGTGGAGCACTAAATTATCGAACGCCCACAAACGGGCATATTTACCCGTTTGAAGGCCCGTGATAATTAATCAGCCATTACAAGTGGCTGGTTATTGCTACCACAAGATCGATCAGATCTCTGGTTAATTTTATAAATGTGCCAAAAATGCCCCCAAAATGCAGTTTAGTGTATTTTATTAAATAATAAAGATAGCCGCATCTTTATTTTTTAATAAAATAACTGCCCTAGGAAGTATTTTGGGGCTAAACTTGGTGGGAGTGGGTTGTTAGGAAAAAAAAACAGCACTGAAAAGTACCTTTTTTTTCCGGCGACTTGAGAACGAGGCTCCCATTGGAGCCTATGGTAGTGCACTCTTGTGAGCTCAATGCTTCTAAGCAGTGTGAGCTTAAACTCGCGTTCGCATTGCTAACAATTTGTAATACCAGCACACATTAGCGTGCGCTGGTATTACACAGTGGATCGCAAATATCACTTTCATGAAATCAATATATTTAGCGCTTCACTTGTAATCTGGCCCTAAATAGGATATTATCTGCCTTTTATAAAACTATTTTTGTTTGTAATTTTCAAATTTTCTTCTTTTTTTGTGTTTTTTTAACCCTTTGATTCTTATTGTTTATTAGTTAACCATTTCATTAGCTTATTCAATACCTGCTTACAAGTGGTACCTTGAATGCCAACACTGCCAAGTGTGGCATAAGTCATACATTTTTAAAACAAAAGTTTTATTCTTTTTTTTTTTTTCTATTTTTTTTTTTTTTTATTCTTTTTTTAAAATATTTTTTGTTGTCTTTTTTTCTAATTAACCAGGTAGTGATTAGTTTTGTGCACATTCATTTTATTAAAATGAAAGTATTCAAATGGCATTTGTCTTTAGATTTATGAAAACTCCAGATACTCAGACTTTGAATTATTTAAACTCCCCCAACACATACACTTTTGCTTTTCAAGCATAAGTTATAATTTAATTAAAAACTTCTGGTGCATCCTTTGCTCTTTAAATATTAAAATGTTCCATGGATCACTTTCGATTATCTGCCGTCATGAAATTCCTAAAGATGTCACAATTTTAAGATTCCTAAAGTTGCACTCAGAATTGTCTGTTGATGCAAGAGGGATTGTGATAATTACACACATCCATTAGTATCAGCAGAGGAGATAAACATCAGGGAGGCTTAATGGGCTTGTCTCTGTGACAGCTAGCAAAGAACATTTGACATAATTAAGGATAGATTTGAATGCAGTTGAAAATATACTCTCATTATGGGTGCCCAGTGGAAGTTGCACTAAAAATGTTAAATTCCCCAAAAGATGACTATAGCGGCTGGGAAGCTTTTGAAATCCAATGTGGCAGTCATTCGAATTATTGTCTCCTCTTTATGTCTTTCTGCTGTCAAATTCATTTTGTGATGCCCAAGTAGCTGTCCCTGCATGTGCTGAACAAAGCAACCTGTTGCCTTCTCTTTTGCAGATCGTACGGCGATACATCAAGGACTGGCTAGAAAGGAAAAAGCCTCCGTTTGGAGCAATTAGCAGCTGTGTCCTTCTGATGATTATCTACACAACCTTCTGTGATACATTTGCAAACCCAACTATCGACCTGGATACTTTTAGCTTGGTGGTAATCGTGTTTATTAGTAAGTGAACAACGTGCTTCTTTATGTAAAATTATACAATATTATGGTCAATATTAAAAGTAAATGTAAAGCACTTCCTCATAAAAAATCCTTACATGGCAGCCTTTACAGGGGATTAATTGGATTGGGGAAGAGAATTAGATGGAGGTAGAGAGGATACTGAATGTATAGCTGTGTATTATGCGGTTAGGTATCTGATGACAGAATAAATCCTGCGTGTGCCAACGCATCACTTTAGCCACCACAAATATGATAGTATCATTTTTCTTGTATAGTGGGGAGGGTTTGAAAAGAAAGACAACAATAATTTTGTTACTGATGTAAACTTATAATTATAAATATTTTTTTTTACTATTATGTGTAAGTCGGTGAATGTTTCCCTTCACATAATAGTACAATAATAATGTAATAGAGCATTTTATTTTTGCACTGTTATTTTCCTATAATTATTAACTTCAAAAAAAGAGGTTCACCTCCGCATCATTTGTGGAGCAACATATGCACACAGCCACAAATCACCAGCAGAAGAGAGTTGCTACCCCTGATCTGACTTTAAAGGGACATTAAACACTAAACAAGTGCTTTATAAAATAATACATTTAAAGAATAGCTTAGTTTGAGAATAACATATTGATGTATTTTCTGAAGTTTCAGTAGCTGTTTAAATTTTGACAAAATAGATGTAAAAGTTTAGTGTCTATAAAACAATGGGAGCTGCCATGTTGTAACTTAGGTTACCTTTTCTGCTGTGGCCAATCAGGGACAATTATAAATAGATCACTATAATGTGCAGCCAATGGCTGTGTTTAATATAACAATGTTCTGCACTTCCATTTCTAACAGGAACTGAAAAGCTCACAATTTCAGAATTGAATTACAGGAAAAGGGGACAAAATAAATAATAAAAAGCATATTGCAAAGTGTATGTATGTATATATATATGCTTTAACATTTTATATTACCATCTCAAAGTGTTTAATGTACCTTTGACCATATGCTCCTGTGTGGTGCTTAAAGGGACATGAAACCCACATTTTTTTCGTTTATGATTCAGAAAGAGCATGCGATTTTAAACAACTTTCCAAATTACTTATATTATTTAATTTGCCTCCTTCTCTTGTTATCCTTTGCTGAAAGGTTTATCTAGGAAAGCTCAGGAGCAGCAAAGAGCCTAGGTTCTTGCTGCTGATTGGTGGCTGCATATATATACTGATTGTCATTGGCTCACCCATGTCTTCAGTTAGAAACCAGTAGTGCATTGCTGCTCCTTCAACAAATAATAACAAGAAAATGAAGCAAATTTGATAATAAAAGTAAACTGGAAAGTTGTTTAAAATTGTATGTTCTACCTAAATCATGAAAGAAACTTTTTGGGTTTTATGTCCCTTTAAACAAATAGTAAGGGGAGAACAATAAGAAAATAGAGCATTTTATTACTGTAGCATTATGATCATTTAAGTCTGCTTAAAGGAACATAAACATCCAAAAATAAAATGCCATAATGTGCTGTTTAACCCCCCTTCAGAAATGCTATGCACATATGACTCTAATAATTAGATTATTTTATCTGCTTAGAGAGGTTCCAGTAATGCATTGCTGCTTTGGACTTAAACAATGTGTCTAACCCTTTTGCACGGTTTAAAGTTATGGTTATATGCAAGAAATAGTGGCATAATCCTCTGACGCATTAGAGATTTTTTTTTTTTAAAGAGACATGGTAGTGGAATAATAAAATGCTCTAATTCATTAGAGCATTTTATTAAAACACGAGTGTATCTTAGTAACTATGTGCTTAACTTCTACAAAGCCCTGCTCAGGAGCCACAATGCATTGCCACTCTTCAGGAGCAGCATACTAGTGTAGCCCCAGTCATTGTTTGTGCTCCCCATGTCCCTGCTACAGAGGTATTCCATCTGTAATGCCCCTCAAGCAAGTAGGCTGCAACACTCTGATCATTTTCAGTGGAGCACACTGTACAGTTTGTGAATGTCCTGAGGGTATGGGCAGTCAGTGTTAGCGTCCACTCGGCGGGCAGGTTAAAAACAACAAACATAATTTGCTTTCAGTTGTAACACAAGGAGAGTAAGAACAGTTAGACTGCAGTGCACCAGATACCTTGCTGAATAAACTTGACTTTAGTGACACTAAGTCTCGAGCAGGCACATTTGAATCACCATTACATATCTTTATCGACTTAAAGCTTCAAATTGTATTCAATAATTTCTCAATGAAAAAAACTACCTAGCTCTACTGTGTACAGCACCCTGAAACAATCTGAAAATTTGTTTCATTTTTTTGGCATAGACTTCTTATTTTAAAGTAGGGTTGGCAAATTTATTTCAAGTACAGGAGCCCCCCAACGCTGGAGCCAGAAAGGGCTGTTTGCATATATATATATTTATATATATATATATATATATATATATATATATATATATATATCCTCCGTGTGTGTCTGCACTCGCAATGCAATAGGGTCATCAACCAGGGTGCCGAGTCGATAATGCAAACAGTCTTACTTCAATAAGGGACTGCACTCGCTGGGGGTCTGCAAACCCCGAAACGTTACCACAATAAATATTTAATCATTCTTTGAACTAAACCCAGCGAGTGCAGTCCCTTATTGAAGTAAGACTATATATATATATATATATATATATATATATTATAATGTGTAATATAACAAGAGAACTCATCCTGGAAAATAACCAGGTTGAAAAAAGACAGGGAAACAGCACTCTTTTGAAAATAATCAATATTTACTAGCACAATTTGTATACATGAGTAGTAGAGGAGATGGCATTCGGGAGTCCTGCCTCCACCCTTGCACCGCAAGGATAGGCAAAATACACTGTGTGTGAAGTACAAAATCAGTTTGCAACAGTATTATTCATCAAAAGAAAACAAATACTATGGGACCTTACGAGTCCAATAGACAGAACCTGACCGGTCAGGGGATGTGCGGAGCAAGTTGCCAAATATAAAAATACAGCACAATACAAAGCTGACTTTAAGTAAAGCCTGTCACACTTCCTACACCCGGCTGCACACAGCACCTCTGTGAAGAGGTAGTTGCTGGGCAGGACAAAACGTAATAGGGGATCTAAGAAAGTGATGACAGCTTTATTACAAGCGGGATATGCTAGTCAAACATACCTTGCAATCTGTACATAGAAGAAATTATATTCAGAGGGGAAGCGTATACCAGAGATCAACTACACCCTGCTGCATCCGACACCTCACTCAGGAGGTATAGCAGTCGGGCAGGTAGAGTAATGGGATCTAAGTGATCAAGTGGAGACACGCCCTCAGGATATGTACAAAAGTAAATGAACAAGACATTTCAATCTTCATGTATGGATGACATGTTTTGCAGACAAGGTATTAATAAGCACATTTAAGCAGATAGCGTTATAGCATGCTATGCAGGGAAGCAGATGAATGTATTAGTATTAAGCATGTGTCTGTCCATTTGTTATTCGATAAACTGTAATCCTAGTAAGTTCCTAGAGAAAGCTGCGCCCCCTCTCGACAGAGTGGCGTTTGCCAAGTGCGAAATTCATGCACATAAGCCAGAGCTGATTAATGCAGTTAGCGGCAAGGAATCTAGTAACAATATGGAACCATACGACCTGATAGCTTCAGTGACAAATCGGCCGTGCCGAATAGCTGTGAGTCAATGACCATGGAAGCCAAAAGATGCCGAGTATTGATCCTGACTTTGCTTTAAATGTGCCTGGTAGAAAACCGCAGGACTTGTTTGCAGATTCTTTGCTTTGAGATCCTCATACGCACATCACGTGATCCGGTCGGCTGGACCTATGCCGACGCGCGTTTCACCCGTGCGTCCAAATTGCTTAACGGGCTTCGTCAGGGCGTGATATCCAGGGTGCACCTGTCCCCCTATTTATACGCAGTGTCGTTATGCGCCTCTACTGACGGGTGAAAATATTGCAGATATATACAAAGTATCAACAATTGGAAAAAAGACACAAAGTGTCGATATTCAAACAAAAAGTATTAAAAGGACATATCCTACTTTACATTGCATATTTTAAGAAATGTAAAAAAGAAAAATATAAATATATTAATGTTGCAAACATCTATTGATTTATGATTAACAGAATTTAGTCAACTGTAATGCAAGACGCAAGAGAATGTATCCAATTATAAAAAGCAGGCCATATCCAATTTATCATTGAGGCCTGCAGGAAGCTGTGTGCCCAAAACTGAGATCCACCTGCATTCCTTTTGGAGGAGAATTTTATCGTTATCCCCCCCTCTATTGTTGGTTATACCCCTATCTATACCGATAAAGGAGAGAGAGTCAGGATTGCTGTCATGCATGTGTTCGTAATGTTTAGCAACATTACTTTTCTGGTTCTTATATTTCACATCGTCCCGGTGCTCTGTTATCCGGTCTTTTATGGCCCTTCTCGTTTTTCCCACGTAATACCGCGGACAGCTACATGAAAGAAGGTAGATAACCCCTTCCGTATTGCAGTTCACAAAGTGTTTAAGAGTGTATGTTTTTCCTGTGTGTGTTGCAAATTGTTTGGTTTTAACCATATACTTGCATGCAACACATTTACCACAGGGGTGGTTGCCATAGGATCTATGTTTGGACAGCCAATTCTGTTGTTTAGGAGTCGACAAATATTGGCTCCTCACCAATTTGTCTTTTAGATTCGGTGCCCTTTTGGCCGTGATGTTTGGAAAATCCCCAACATCACGTGAAACAGCTTCATCACTAATCAAAGTGTGCCAATTGTGTGCCAAGATCTGTTTTAGTGATGTCCAGTGGCAGTTGTACTCAGTGACTAATCTAATTTTTGATTCACCAGTTTTTTCTTTGGGTACCAGAAGGCTATCTCTATTTAGATGAGCCGCACCGGTTAGGGCTTGTTTCACTATCCTCTTTGAATATCCTCTATTCAAAAACCTTTTTTCCATTTCAGCCGCATGTTGATAATACTTCCCTTTTGTGGAACAATTTCGGCGTAGCCTGAGAAATTGGCCCTTGGGGATGCCTCTTTTAAGGTGACTGGGGTGATGACTGGAAGCGTGAAGAAGGCTATTGGTGGCCGTACTTTTGCGATAGTTTTCTGTCATTAAACAGCCATCTTTGATCTTCACGTTTATATCCAAAAAGGATATTTCTTCCTTACTAAACTGTAAGGTGAGTGAGATATTGCTCTTGTTCATATTTAAAGAATTCACAAATTCTTTTAGATTCTGCTCCGAGCCTTCCCAGACGAGGAAAACGTCATCCACATATCGTAGCCATATGTGGATGTTCTCGTCGAAGAGGGGATTCTGGTACACTTCTTCCATTTCCCAGATGCCTAGATGGAGACACGCATAGGTGGGAGCACATGTTGCTCCCATTGCTGTGCCCTGTTGCTGGGAATATATCTTGTTGTCAAACATGAATACGTTGTTTGTAAGTGTAAATTTTAGCAGTTCAATCACAAAGTCAGTATGTTGCACCGCGCTCATGCCTCTCGTCGATAGGAAATGCTTGCAGGCCCTGAGTCCTACTTCGTGTGGGATTGATGAATACAGTCCCTCCACGTCAAGGGTGACAAGGATGGCATTCTCAGGGATCACCAGCCTGTCGATCTTTCGTAGGAAATCCGAGGTATCCATGATGTAAGATGGTAGGGTTATGAGGAAGGGTCTAAGAAAGGAGTCCACGTAGTTGCCCAGATTCTCGGTAAGGCTGCCTATACCTGCCACGATTGGTCTACCTGGTGGATGGTTGGCATTCTTGTGGATCTTCGGGATACAGTAGAATACAGGCATCACCGGATGTTCAGGATATAAGTACTTAAATTCAGTGGATGTTATAATATCCTTACTCCTTGCTTCTTTCAAAATATTGAAAAGTGCAAATTGTAGTGCAGGGATAGGGTTAAACGTTAAACTCTTGTAGAATGTTTTGTCCAAGAGTTGGCGTTTTACCTCCAGAGTATACATATTTTCGTCCCAGAGAACCAAATTCCCACCCTTATCCGCGGGTTTTATTACAAAGCCCTTGGCATTCATTAGCTGGTTTAGTGCCTTTCTTTCAGACTTAGTTAGATTGTCATTGACCAATCCAGTAAAGGGTAGTTCTAAGATTTGTTTTTCAACTTCTCTGACGAAAATATTCACAGCTGGTACCATGGATAGCTGTGGCATGTATTTGGATTTTGCCTTAAAGTTAGAGTGAAACCTCTTATACTGGATGGAATCTTCCATCTGCGAGGGGACATATTGACTGCCTTCACTATCTGCCAAAAGACTCTGAAGGTTTAGTATGCTGGATGTGTCTTCTCTATTTAGAGCAACATCCTCCACCAGGTGTCTACTTTTGCCTTTCATAATTTGCGATAGTACAACACGACGTGCAAATAGGTGTAGGTCTTTAATGAACTTAAACTTATTAAGTGAATTAGTAGGACAAAAGGTTAGTCCTTTTTTTAAAACCTCTATATGCATGAGATTCAATTTGAAGGAGGACAGATTGATTATCTGGAGACCCTCTTCAGAATCATTCAATATCCCCTTCGACCCCGGAACCCTCGCGATCTGCCCCGAGGGTAGTTCGCTTGGTTCTGGTCGTAACTCCGTTGCCGACGTTGTCTGGAGGGATACCTCCTCTCTTCTAAGTGTGTACTTGCTGTCTTCCCTCCTCCTTTTTCTTCCCCCTCTCCTCCTTCTCCTAAAAAAGACTGCGAGTTCCTACGGGTAGGTCTTCGGTGCTCAGATTCTATATCTGACCCATCAGTACCCGAGTCGTAGGAACTTCTTTGTGGTAGATAATTATAAACTTTTTTATTTTTATAATCATCATTGTCTCGCGAGAATTTCCTACCTTTTCTTAGTTTAATATCATTTTGTAACCTTGATATTTGTTCTTTTATCTCCTCATTTAATTTTGCAAAGTTTGTATTGCTTGAAAAAGTATTAACCAGTTTAAGTGATTCCTCGGCCTGAGTAATGGTCTTTTCAAGTCTTTCTTTATTACGAACAACCATTTTTTTCATCAAAATGATGGAACAGTCTGAGAGGCTGGAATTCCAACCTTCCATAAACTCTTCACCTCCCTCGTCTTCCCTCAGATTAGTCCCAGGGTCCAGTCGAAGACGTAAACCCCTCGGGATGATGTTCATTTTAATGTAATTCTCAAGGCTTGATGTCTCAGCCCTGAGTTTTACTTGTTTTACAAGTTGTTTTTTATAGCTCTTAAAAGCACCATAAATGTTAACTGGTGTATTGCTGCTAGTATCCTGACTCTCTTCCAAATTGGATACAGATAGGGAAGCTGTAAGTTCAGCCTCCCAATTTTCATCTGAAAATGTGAATGCCATTCTAATTGCGTCTTGTACAGTAATACTTATGCCAAAAACTCACGGCTCAAAGCAGGAGGCAAGGTATCCAGAATGCTTAAATTACTCCTAAATTATTCCAGGGCAATGTATGATAGACCTGGTTACTTAGCTAGGGGATCTATCTCACCGGAGACCAGGGAAATAAGGTATAAACCTAAGTAACCTGGTATAAATATAAAGATTATCAAGAAATAGATACAGGAGAGAAGCAATTCAGTAGAGGCGCATAACGACACTGCGTATAAATAGGGTGACAGGTGCACCCTGGATATCACGCCCTGACGAAGCCCGTTAAGCAATTTGGACGCACGGGTGAAACGCGCGTCGGCATAGGTCCAGCCGACCGGATCACGTGATGTGCGTATGAGGATCTCAAAGCAAAGAATCTGCAAACAAGTCCTGCGGTTTTCTACCAGGCACATTTAAAGCAAAGTCAGGATCAATACTCGGCATCTTTTGGCTTCCATGGTCATTGACTCACAGCTATTCGGCACGGCCGATTTGTCACTGAAGCTATCAGGTCGTATGGTTCCATATTGTTACTAGATTCCTTGCCGCTAACTGCATTAATCAGCTCTGGCTTATGTGCATGAATTTCGCACTTGGCAAACGCCACTCTGTCGAGAGGGGGCGCAGCTTTCTCTAGGAACTTACTAGGATTACAGTTTATCGAATAACAAATGGACAGACACATGCTTAATACTAATACATTCATCTGCTTCCCTGCATAGCATGCTATAACGCTATCTGCTTAAATGTGCTTATTAATACCTTGTCTGCAAAACATGTCATCCATACATGAAGATTGAAATGTCTTGTTCATTTACTTTTGTACATATCCTGAGGGCGTGTCTCCACTTGATCACTTAGATCCCATTACTCTACCTGCCCGGCTGCTATACCTCCTGAGTGAGGTGTCGGATGCAGCAGGGTATAGTTGATCTCTGGTATACGCTTCCCCTCTGAATATAATTTCTTCTATGTACAGATTGCAAGGTATGTTTGACTAGCATATCCCGCTTGTAATAAAGCTGTCATCACTTTCTTAGATCCCCTATTACGTTTTGTCCTGCCCAGCAACTACCTCTTCACAGAGGTGCTGTGTGCAGCCGGGTGTAGGAAGTGTGACAGGCTTTACTTAAAGTCAGCTTTGTATTGTGCTGTATTTTTATATTTGGCAACTTGCTCCGCACATCCCCTGACCGGTCAGGTTCTGTCTATTGGACTCGTAAGGTCCCATAGTATTTGTTTTCTTTTGATGAATAATACTGTTGCAAACTGATTTTGTACTTCACACACAGTGTATTTTGCCTATCCTTGCGGTGCAAGGGTGGAGGCAGGACTCCCGAATGCCATCTCCTCTACTACTCATGTATACAAATTGTGCTAGTAAATATTGATTATTTTCAAAAGAGTGCTGTTTCCCTGTCTTTTTTCAACCTGGTTATTTTCCAGGATGAGTTCTCTTGTTATATTACACATTATAATACTATATAAGGGCTTGCACCATATGTATTTATAAATTAAACAAGGACCGATTTGAGGTAACCCTGTTCACTAGCCTATATATATAGCAATTGCTTCTCTCCCGTATCTATTTCTTGATAATATATATATATATATATATATATATATATATATATATATATATATATATATATATATATATATATATATAAATAAAGTAGTCTGAAATGTTATTAGACAGAAGTCAAATTTTGAAACTATCAGTTCCTGTGTCCCAGGATTTTTTAATCTCTGTGTTGTATTTTGTGAAGTGCATAATGTTCATAGCTGCTCTCTCTGTTTGTGCATTTCAGTATTTTTTATCCAGCTCGCCTTCATGCTTCTTACATTCCTCTTTTCTACAAGGTATTTATATATTTTTTGTACATTTGTTTTTACTGTTTTCTGTAAAGATTTATACAGTTTTTGGTGAAATAATTATTTCTATCCTAAGATATGGTGAGTCCACGGAATCATCAATTACTAGTGGGAATATCACTCCTGGCCAGCAGGAAGAGGCAAAGAGCACCACAGAAAAGCTGCTATATATGTCACTTCCCTTACCCATAACCTCCAGTCATTCTCTTTGCCTGCAGTGCAAGGAGGAGGTGAAGTTTTGGTGTCTTATCTACAATCAAGATTTTTTTTATTTTAAAGCAGAGTAGGTTTGCTCTGATCTTTCTAAAGGGTCTAGCCTTAGCCCATGTCAGCCTCTTCAGTAAGGCAATGGTGGCTTTTAAGCAACTGGGAACTTGTGGGGTACAATCCTCACTGCGTTTTCCCAAATCATTTTACTGCCCTATTTAGATAGCCTGAGTAAGTTTATTCAGTTTTTCTGTATTTCAGAAGGTGAGCTGTCCTGCTGCCAGACAGATAAATATTGAGGTAAGTGCCAGTTTTATTTTTCTATGTAGCAGGGAAACATTTGGCACTTATTCAGCTGAAACGCTGCAGGGGGACATTTTTTATTATTCCTGTCAGGGTGCAGGTTTTAATGGCAGTTTTTGCAGGCACTGTTAGTGTGAGGAGTTATTTATCTTATTGATGGCTCAGTGAGGATCTGTTTTTAGTAAAAGATGATGTACTTTTTTGGGGGGTTTTATTGTTTGTTTTTAAGCCTGTTTTTCAAGAAAATAGTTTTTTGTGTTTTTTTTTTTAAAAAAAGGCTTTTTTTTGTCAGCTGTAAGACCACCCCTTTTAGGGAGGTTCTGATTCTGTGATGTCGGTTTCTGTGATGAGTTTTTTTGGAGCTTTTTTCACTTCCTGTAAGAGTGAGGTGGCCATATTTCAGATGGCTCTGCTGTTTAGAAGGCTTCTTGCGGTTTTTGCTTCTCTGGAAATCCGGATTGTAAACGGGATTGTTTTTCTCCTCAGTTTGCTGCGGGTTGCAGGACAGGTAGGGCACCTCAGTAATTCTGCTGAGGTGTAGAGTGTTACCTTGGGTATGTTTTCTTGATTTGGTAAATTTAAAGGGAACATTTATTTAAGAACGTTTTTTTTGGTTCTGTATTAAATCCTTTGTTAAAAGATAAAAAATAAAAAAAAGTTAGTTTTTTTTTCTTGTTTGCTTCTTTTTGTATTATGGATCAAGAGACTGTGCAGGATGTTACCTGTAACTTATGTTTTGATGCCCAGGTGACACCCCCAGTACCTTTTTGTTCATGTATTGAAAGAACTTATAGAAATAGACTTTTTGACCCTGAGCCATCATTATCTAAGGCGGATGCTGTTCAGGAGCCTCCTGTTTCAGATGTGCCGCAGCTTTCTCCTCAAGCGTCCAAATCCTATTAATCTGCACACGCAGTTCCCTGCATTTCCTCTCATGCTCCGTCTGGAGTTATTTTGCAAGGTATTACTGCCCAGGTATCTTCTGCAGTATCTGAGGCGCTATCTGCTTTTCCCATGCTGCAGGAAAAGGAAATTTAAAGAAACAGTAAGTAAGGTTTCTGATCCTGAAGTGGCTAATCAAAGTATTTCCTCTCAGAAGTCTGAGGATGAAGATTCTTCGGGTGCATCTGAGGGAGAAATTTTGGATTTAGGCAATATAATTATTTTTCTTTCATGTAATTGGCAAGAGTCCATGAGCTAGTGACATATGGGATATACAATCCTACCAGGAGGGGCAAAGTTTCCCAAACCTCAAAATGCCTATAAATACACCCCTCACCACACCCATAATTCAGTTTTACAAACTTTGCCTCCTATGGAGGTGGTGAAGTAAGTTTGTGCTAAGATTTCTACGTTGATATGCGCTTCTCAGCATTGTTGAAGCCCGATTCCTCTCAGAGTACAGCGAATGTCAGAGGGACGTGAAGGGAGTATCACTTATTGAATACGATGATTTCCCTAACAGGGGTCTATTTCATGGGTTCTCTGTTATCGGTCGTAGAGATTCATCTCCTACCTCCCTTTTCAGATCTACGATATACTCTCAATTTAACATTACCTCTACTGATAACTGTTTCTGTACTGGTTTGGCTATCTGCTATATGTGGATGGGTGTCTTTCGGTAAGTATGTTTTTTATTACTTAAGAAACCTCAGCTATGGTTTGGCACTTTATGCATTTATATAAAGTTCTAAATATATGTATTGTACTTATATTTGCCATGAGTCAGGTTCATGTATTTCCTTCTGCAGACTGTCAGTTTCATATTTGGGTAATATAAACATCTTTTATAGAAATTTTCTTTCATGTAATTAGCAAGAGTCCATGAGCTAGTGACGTATGGGATATACATTCCTACCAGGAGGGGCAAAGTTTCCCAAACCTCAAAATGCCTATAAATACACCCCTCACCACACCCACAATTCAGTTTTACAAACTTTGCCTCCCCTGGAGGTGGTGAAGTAAGTTTGTGCTAGATTCTTCGTTGATATGCGCTTCGCAGCAGGCTGGAGCCTGGTTTTCCTCTCAGAGTGCAGTGAATGTCAGAGGGATGTGAAGAGAGTATTGCCTATTTGAATACAATGGTCTTCCTCTAGGGGATCTATTTCATAGGTTCTCTGTTATCGGTCGTAGAGATTTCTTCTCCTACCTCCCTTTTCAGATCAACGATATACTCTTATATACCATTACCTCTACTGATTCTCGTTTCAGTACTGGTTTGGCTATCTACTTTATGTAGATGAGTGTCCTGGGGTAAGTAAGTCTTATTTTTTGTGACACTCTAAGCTATGGTTGGGCACTTTATATGTAAAGTTCTAAATATATGTGTTTAAACTTATATTTGCCATGATTCTGGGTAATCAGTATTCCTTATTTTCAGACAGTCAGTTTCATTATTGGGATAATGCATATGAATGATCATTTTTTTCTTACCTTAAAATTTTTTCAATTGACTTTTTTCCCTGTGGGCTGTTAGGCTCGCGGGGGCTGAAAATGCTTCAATTTATTGCGTCATTTTTGGCGCAGACTTTTTTGGCGCAAAAATTTTGTCATTTCCGGCGCCCTAATTGACGCCGGAAGTTGTTCAGATGTTTTTTTGCGCCAAAAATGTGGGCGTTATTTTTGTCGGCGTCACCGGATGTGGCGTCATTCGTGGCGCCAAAAAAATATAGGCGTTTGTTCTTAGCGCTAATAATGTGGGCGTCATTTTTGGCGCCAAAAAATGTGGGCGTCATTCTTGTCTCCACCTTTTTTTCACATTATTTCAGTCTCATTTTTCATTGCTTCTGGTTGCTAGAGGCTTGTTCATTGGCATTTTTTTCCCATTCCTGAAACTGTCATTTAAGAAATTTGATAATTTTGCTTTATATGTTGTTTTTTTTTTCTATTACATATTGCAAGATGTCTCAACTTGACCCTGGATCAGAATCTACTTCTGGAAAGACGCTGTCTGATGCTGGTTCTACCAAAGTTAAGTGCATTTGTTGTAAACTTGTGGTAACTGTTCCTCCGGCTGTAGTTTGTGATGAATGTCATGATAAGCTTGCTAACGCAGATAATCCATTACCTGTTGTTGTTCCTTCAACATCTAATGTTCAGGATGTTCCTGTTAATGTAAAAGAATTTGTTTCTAAATCTATTAGGAAGGCTCTGTCTGTTATTCCTCCTTCCAGTAAACGTAAAAGGTCTTTTAAAACTTCTCATATTTCAGATGAATTTTTTTTTTTATTTTTTTTTTAAATTATTTTATTTTATCCAACAGTGAGTACAAGTTCACAATAAAAAAAAAAAACAACATATTATTATGCTTCATCGATATAAGGCAATATTAGAGTAAGACAACAGTGAGAAAAAAGAGAAAAGAGCAGGAAAAAAAAAAGAAAAGCCATAGCAGTCTTACAAGAGAAAAAATAATTGTATATTACATCTCATATACCAAATTAGCTGAACTATTCAGTTTGTCTTTAGTAACTCAGTGTTGGAATTTTTCCATATTTATCCCCCCCTACCCCTCCCTCCCTCCCCCCACACTCTACCCTATTGACCAGAAGGAAGAAGAAAAAAAAAGGAAAAGGGGGGGGGGGGAGGGAAGGGAAAAACAAAAATTCTCAATTTGCACTAACCTACCTCAGATCACCAAAGACCTAGTAATACTAGCTCCGAGTTCTTAAATGGAGATATCAGATAGTCGATTTCTCTATTGGGGAAAATCTTAATAAAAGGCGCCCATTTATGGAAAAATTTCTTTACGTCACGTTCATTGTCTATATTAGTAGTTCTCTGTTCTAAGACACATTGTTTCTTTAAATGGTTCCTAATTTCTGGTATAGATGGTATCGCCCTCAGTTTCCACTTCTTGCATATCAGGTATCTGGCAGCTAAAATAGCTAAGTTAACTAGTTTTTCATTAGGCTGACGCTCCTTTCCAGGCCTCAGACAGAATATAGTCTGAAACAAGGAGAGGGCCATCCGCTCAATTTTGAGTACATTCTTAAGCCAATATTCTAACTTGCCCCACAGATTTCTCATCCTAGGGCAAGACCAGAACATGTGTATTAGGTCCGCAGCTAAATAAGAGCATCTAGGACATTTGTCAAATTCAGGGTTTCGGACTCTGAGGCCTCTCTCCGGGGTGAAATATGCCCTGTGCAGAAGTTTCAGATGAGCGTCTCGCCAATTAGTAGAGAGAGTTGTTTTTAATACCTTATTCAAAGAGAGTTGTATGATTTTAGGTTCTATATTACTATGTGGGATTAAATTATTCCAAGATAGGGCTAGGTTCTCCACTAGCGGGGCCGCCTTACTAAGGCTCAATAGATAATAGCACGGAGAAATGGACATGGAGGAATCTCTAGATATTGTAAGCCAGGTTTCTAGCTTGCCCAAAGTCCAACTCCACCCAGTCCTATATGTTAGATCCATAATGTAGTGTCTTATCTGTAAATAAGCAAAGAAGTCTTTATTTACCAAATTATAATCTTCCCTCAATTGTGCAAAAGATTTGACACATTTTCTATCCTGATCAATTAAATAAATAATTCTGTCCAATCCATTGTTATGCCACCTATTAAAAACCGGTGAATCTAGACCAGGTTGGAAGTTCGGATTTTTAGTTAAAGGGAGATACCTTGATGCCTTAGGGCATATTGAAAGAATTTTAGTCAATCTAGACCAAGCTTTAAGTGGATTCAAAATAAATTTGAGTTCTTTAATGCTTATTGGAAGATCTCTGGGTTCCAAGTGTGCCAAGGCCAATAATGAGTAAGGTTCACAAATATTAGACTCTAAGTCAACATTTAGAACATAATTCTTATTAGTAAACCAATCTGCTACTATGCGGACTAAAAAACAGAGATTATAGAATCTTAAATTTGGGAGTGCCAAGCCTCCCATCTCTCTTAATGCTGTTAATTTGGAAAGGGCTATCTTAGCTCTTTTCCCTTGCCAAATAAATTGGCCAATTGATGAGTTTAGCGACCGTATATCTCTCTCAAACAGAATTAGGGGGACATTCTGCAAAATGTAAAGCAATTTTGGGAGAAGAACCATCTTAAATAAGGCTGTACGACCAGAAATTGACAAAGGTAAGTTTTGCCAAGTTTTAAGCCTTTCTTTAATATATGCTAGCATTGGGGTTATATTCACCTTATAGAGATCTTTTAAATTTATTGGGATTTTAATTCCTAAATATTTCATAGATTCCGTTACCACTCTAAAGGGTATGTCTGTTATGCTGGTTTTATTTTTCCTAAGCCAAATTAACTCTGATTTTGTAGCATTTACTTTGTACCCTGAGAATATCCCGAACTGATCAGTGATACGCAGAAGTTTTGGAATATTTTTTTCTGTATTAGAAAGATATATGAGTAAATCATCTGCATATAATCCAATTTTTATTTCGTGATTTTGAATTTTTATACCTTCGAGCGAGCGCCTAATCTGAATTGCTAAGGGTTCTATGGCTAAATCAAATAGGAGCGGGGAGAGAGGACAGCCCTGACGAGTGCCCCTCTTCAATGCAATTGAAGAAGTAATATCATTGTTAATAATCAGATTTGTAAAGGAATGGTTGTATATATTCTCCACAAATTTAGGAAAATTACCCCCAATCCCAAACTTTGTTAGAGAGAAAATTAGATGTTTATGGATTACTAAATCAAAGGCTTTTTCCGCATCAAGTGATAAGATAGCCATGTCAGGGGGATCCCCCCTCCCCACCCCCTGAGGAGATGTTCTTTGTATATATTCCATAGTAACTAGTAATTCTCTAATTTTTGCTGAAGAGTTACGGTTATTGATAAAGCCAGCTTGGTCCGGATGGACTACTGTAGTTAAGATAGACTGAAGTCTTTCTTTCATGTAATTAGCAAGAGTCCATGAGCTAGTGACGTATGGGATATACATTCCTACCAGGAGGGGCAAAGTTTCCCAAACCTTAAATGCCTATAAATACACCCCTCACCACACCCACAATTCAGTTTTACAAACTTTGCCTCCGATGGAGGTGGTGAAGTAAGTTTGTGCTAGATTCTACGTTGATATGCGCTCCGCAGCAAGTTGGAGCCCGGTTTTCCTCTCAGCGTGCAGTGAATGTCAGAGGGATGTGAGGAGAGTATTGCCTATTTGAATGCAGTGATCTCCTTCTACGGGGTCTATTTCATAGGTTCTCTGTTATCGGTCGTAGAGATTCATCTCTTACCTCCCTTTTCAGATTGACGATATACTCTTATATATACCATTACCTCTGCTGATTCTCGTTTCAGTACTGGTTTGGCTTTCTACAAACATGTAGATGAGTGTCCTGGGGTAAGTAAATCTTATTTTCTGTGACACTCTAAGCTATGGTTGGGCACTTTATTTATAAAGTTCTAAATATATGTATACGTTTTTTTGCGTCAAAAATGTCGGCGTTCCGGATGTGGCATCATTTTTGGCGCCAAATAATGTGGGCGTCTTTTTTTGGCGCTAAAAAATATGGGCGTCATTTTTGTCTCCACATTATTTAAGTCTCATTATTTATTGCTTCTGGTTGCTAGAAGCTTGTTCACTGGCATTTTTTTCCCATTCCTGAAACTGTCATTTAAGGAATTTGATCAATTTTGCTTTATATGTTGTTTTTTTTTTCTTTTTTTTTTTCTTTTACATATTGCAAGATGTTCCACGTTGCAACTGAGTCAGAAGATACTTCAGGAAAATCACTGCACAGTGCTGGAGCTACCAAGCTAAGTGTATCTGCTATAAACTTTTGGTATCTGTTTCTCCAGCTGTTATTTGTATTGCATGTCATGTCAAACTTATTAATGCAGATAAAATTTCCTTTAGTACTGTTACATTACCTGTTGCTGTTCCGTCAACATCTAATTTTCAGAATGTTCCTGATAACATAAGAGATTTTATTTTTTAAATCCATTAAGAAGGCTATGTCTGTTATTTCTCCTTCTAGTATACATAAAAGTCTTTTAAAACTTCTCTTTTTTCAGATGAATTTTTAAATGAACATCATCATTCTGATACTGATAATGGTTCTTCTGGTTCAGAGGTTTCTGTCTCAGAGGTTGATGCTGATAAATCTTTGTATTTGTTCAAGATGGAATTTATTCGTTCTTTACTTAAAGAAGTGTTATTTGCATTAGAAATAGAGGATTCTGGTCCTCTTGATACTAAATGTAAACGTTTAAATAAGGTTTTTAAATCTCCTGTAGTTATTCCAGAAGTGTTTTATCTCCCTGATGCTATTTCTGAAGTAATTTCCAGGGAATGGAATAATTTGGGTAATTTATTTACTCCTTCTAGACGTTTAAGCAAATTATATCCTGTGCCATCTGACAGATTAGAGTTTTTTGGGACAAAAATCCCTAAGGTTATGGGGCTGTCTCTACTCCTGCTAATGTACTACTATTCCTACGGCAGATAGTACTTCATTTAAGGATCCTTTAGATAGGAAAATTGAATCCTTTCTAAGAAAAGCTTACTTATGTTCAGGTAATCTTCTTAGACCTGCTATATTTTTAGCGGATGTTGCTGCAGCTTCAACTTTTTGGTTAGAAGCTTTTGCGCAACAAGTAACAGATCATAATTTTATAGCATTATTATTATTCTATAACATGCTAATAATTTTATTGGTGATACCATCTTTTGATATCATTAGAGTTGATGTCAGGTATATGTCTCTAGCTATTTTAGCTAGAAAAGCTTTATGGATTAAACTTGGAATACTGACATGTCTTCTAAGTCAACTTTGCTTTCCCTTTCTTTCCAGGGTAAATAATCATTTTCGTTCCTTTCCTCACAACAAGGAACAAAAGCCTGATCCTTCATCCTCAGGAGCGCTATCAGTTTAGAAACTATTTCCAGTTTGGAATATGTCCAAGCCTTATAGAAACCTATAGCCAGCTCCTAAATACCTATGAAGGTGCGGCCCTTATTCCAGCTCAGCTGGTATGGGGCAGATTACGTTTTCTTCAAAGAAATTTGGATCAATTCCGTTCTTAATCTCTGGTTTCAGAAACATTGTTTCAGAAAGGTACAGAATTGGCTTCAAGTTAAGGCCTCCTGCTAAGAGATTCTTTTCTTTCCCGTGTCCCAGTTAACACAGCAAAGGCTCAGCATTTCTGAAATGTGTTTCAGATCTAGAGTTGGCTGGAGTATTTATGCCAGTTCCAGTTCTGGAACAGGGGCTGGGGTTTTATTTTATCTCTTCATTGTACCAAAGAAGGTCAATTCCTTCAGACCAGTTCCGGATCTATCATTATTGAATCGTTATGTTAGGATACCAACATTCAAGATGGTTACTGTAGGACTATCCTGCCTTTTGTTTAGCAAGGGCATTATATGTCTACAATAGATTTACAGGATGTGTATCTGCATATTCCGATTCATCCAGATCACTTTTAGTGTCTGAGATTCTCTTTTTAGACAAGCATTACCAGTTTTGTGGCTCTACCGTTTGGCCTAGCCTCAGTTCCAAGAATTTTTTTCAAAGGTTCTCGGTGCCCTTCTTTCTGTAGTCAGAGAATAGGGTTTTGGTATTTCCTTATTTGGACGATATCTTGGTACTTGCTCAGTCTTCTCATTTTCAAAGAATCTCATACGAATCGACTTGTGTTGTTTCTTCAAGTTCATGGTTGGAGGATCAATTTACCAATCAGTTCATTGATTCCTCAGACAAGGGTAACCTTTTTAGGTTTCTAGATAAATTCAGTGTCTATGACTCTGTCCTTGTCAGACAAGAGAAGTTTAACATTGATATCAGCTTGTCAAAACCTTCAGTCACAATCATTCCCTTTGGTAGCCTTATGCATGGAAATGTTGGGTCTTAGGACTGCCGCATCAGATGCGATCTCCTTTGCTCGTTTTCACATGCGACCTCTTCAGCTCTGTATGCTGAACCAATGGTGCAGGGATTACTCAAAGATATCTCAATTAATATCTTTAAACCGATTTTACGACACTCTCTGACATGGTGGACAGATCGCCATCGTTTAGTTCAGGGGGCTTCTTTGTTCTTCCGACCTGGACTATAATCTCAATAGATGCAAGTCTTACAGGTTGGGGAGCTGTGTGGGGGTATCTGACGGCACAAGGGGTTTGGGAATCTCAGGAGGTGAGATTTCCGATCAATATTTTGGAACTCCGTGCAATTTTCAGAGCTCTTCAGTCTTGGCCTCTTCTGAAGAGAGAGTTGTTCATTTGTTTTCAGATAGACAATGTCACAACTGTGGCATACATCAATCATCAAGGAGGGACTCACAGTCCTCTGGCTATGAAAGAAGTATCTCGAATTTTGGTTTGGGTGGAATCCAGCTCCTGTCTAATCTCTGCGGTTCATATCCCAGGTATGGACAATTGGAAAGCGGATTATCTCAGTCGCCAAACGTTGCATCCGGGCAAATGGTCTCTTCACCCAGAGGTATTTCTTCAGATTGTTCAAATGTGGGAACTTCCAGAAATAGATCTGATGGTTTCTCATCTAAACAAGAAACTTCCCAGGTATCTGTCCAGATCCCGGGATCCTCAGGCGGAGGCAGTGGATGCATTATCACTTCCTTGGAAGTATCATCCTGCCTATATCTTTCCGCCTCTAGTTCTTCTTCCAAGAGTAATCTCCAAGATTCTGAAGGAATGCTCGTTTGTTCTGCTGGTAGCTCCGGCATGGCCTCACAGGTTTTAGTATGCGGATCTTGTCCGGATGGCCTCTTGCCAACCGTGGACTCTTCCGTTAAGACCAGACCTTTTGTCTCAAGGTCCTTTTTTCCATCAGGATCTGAAATCCTTAAATTTAAAGGTATGGAGATTGAACGCTTGATTCTTGGTCAAAGAGGTTTCTCTGACTCTGTGATTAATACTATGTTACAGGCTCGTAAATCTGTATCCAGAGAGATATATTATAGAGTCTGGAAGACTTATATTTCTTGGTGTCTTTCTCATCATTTTTCTTGGCATTCTTTTAGAATACCGAGAATATTACAGTTTCTTCAGGATGGTTTAGATAAGGGTTTGTCCGCAAGTTCCTTGAAAGGTCAAATCTCTGCTCTTTCTGTTCTTTTTCACAGAAAGATTGCTATTCTTCCTGATATTCATTGTTTTGTACAAGCTTTGGTGCGTATAAAGCCTGTCATTAAGTCAATTTCTCCTCCTTGGAGTTTGAATTTGGTTCTGGGGGCTCTTCAAGCTCCTCCATTTGAACCTATGCATTCATTGGATGTTAAATTACTTTCTTGGAAAGTTTTGTTCCTTTTGGCCATCTCTTCTGCCAGAAGAGTTTCTGAATTATCTGCTCTTTCTTGTGAGTCTCCTTTTCTGATTTTTCATCAGGATAAGGCGGTGTTGCGAACTTCTTTTGAATTTTTACCTAAGTTGTGAATTCCAACAACATTAGTAGAGACATTGTGGTTCCTTCATTATGTCCTAATCCTAAGATTTAATATATAATAGTAGTGGTATTCTAGCGCTAAGAGTGCCCTAAGCTGTGACCAAAAATGGGGTCTAACCTACCCCAGAAGAAAAGAGTTTACTGAGACAAAGGGATCAGTCCAGCGCCAAAAAGGCCAAGGGACAAATATACAAAACTGCCAATACTTTAAAATATAGATTTATTACAATCAAATACAGCGATATACGGTAAAATAGGAGTTAAAACAAATCATTGGCAATTGATGCCGAGCATATATTTAAAAAATGCAATAAAAGAAAATTAGTTTAAAACAATAAAATTGCTAGCAAAACCAAAATCAAGAAATCAATACCAGCCTAACGAACTGGTTAACAACATAGAAGTCTTGGGTACGTGTTGGGTAAACCAAGCTATCTAAGCATACAGAGCGTAGGAGGCTGTGGGTTGAAGATGTCAGTTATGGATCCATATTGTGGTGTGCACCGTGGTGAAGTAAGGGAGGTTCGTGTAGCGTGATGTGAATGATCCAATTAAAGATCAGACCTGGGTGTGGATGCTTACAAATTACAACAACAATAAAAACAAAAATACAATGTGGCAAATTACAACACAGTTAAAAAATGTATAATGAAAAAAACCTATAATTATGAAAAAAACATCATGAAAAAACCACAAAAAATGATGCCGGGTGGAGACTAAGACTCCAATACAAAAGGATGGTGATCGATCCTGAAAACAAGTGGAAAGTCAATCAAAAAAGGCAAATAAGCAGTCAGTGATCAGAAAAAATTCAAATAAGCAGTCAGTGATCAGAAAAAATTCAGAAAAATTTTCTTCAACAAAGGATGGTGGAGAACAAAGTTGATGTAAAAAACAATACAAAAAATTTTTTCACAAAAAATTCCAAAAAATACCAAAAGTTCAAAAAATAAAAAAGGGGGTGGCAGAAGAATTAGTTCAATAAAATCCAAATGTGGCCAATCCAAATAATAGCACAGTGGTGTGCCAAAAAACCAAGTCAAAACACGACAAAGCAGAGTTAGGAAATAGGAGTGTAAAAAATGTGAAAAAATGTAAAAATATGTAAAGGTGTGACAGGATAAATTCCAAGGATCCCAATAAACTTTAGGCAATCAGCGGCTCTTATTGTCGTCCCTAGTAGATACCTGTAACCCAAAATAACAACATAGCGTGATACAGTTTAAATTAAGTAGTAATCAAATGGAAAGATGCTTACCAAAGGGTCTACGCGTTTCGGTCCTCAATAGACCTTTTTCAAGACTGATCCAGTGGTAAGCAACGCATCTTTAAATAGGGGTTTGCTGGATTACCCGGATGTGGCTTACAAAACATTCCACTTCCGGTTCCGCTTAGTATTTTGAAATTAAAGTCGCTTATTTATGAAATATAGGGATGGTTTATGAGCAGTATTAGTGTTATATATAGTTTATTTCCATGGCCGTACTATCGGCAATAATAACTGCATATTTTTAGGTCTATCTGAGGTGGAGATCGAAAAGCCGTGACTTCACTTCCGGTTTAGGGACCGGATCGGCCCACCTCTGTGTCATGATCCGCATTCAGTACATCAAGATAGATTAGAGTCTTGCAGTATGCAAACCAATTAGCAACGGTCAACATCAAAACCCCTGACACTTGGGCACTTCCCAAAAACACAGCACTGCGTGCATCTATTCGTGTATATATGTATTTTGTACCATTTCTGGAAATCAAAGTTGCTGGGAATAAAATATAGTGGAGAGCATAATCGATGTTTAGAACGCCTCTATATATAAATATTTCTATTAGTGAACTCGGCGAGTTTTGATATGTCATCATAAATATGTACGGTATATGTCATTATCGTTACACCATGGCCCATTTGTTATAGGCGGGGTGTATATAACAATCTCTATCATGGTTAAAAAAGATCTAGGTAGCTGTATTTGATAAGTTTGATAAATGTGAATTTGTCTATAGGTATATTTTAGCCCTTGTTGGTTCTGTTTGGGCTATACTAACCGTCAAGAGGCGGTTATTTAGAGAAATGAGGGCAAACTGAACATTTTTGATCAAAGTTGAGGGCAGACTGAACATTTTAGGTCCAAGTCTTCTCTATTGTTTTGAGGTTATCCTATACTTTAGTATGAGGTGGTAGATTGATTTTTAGAGGTCGAGCAAGATATCGGATGTAATTTACATATAAAGAGACCAGGTGAATGTATAAGAACAGGGATTGATGAACTTATCGGGTTCGTATCAAACCCATAAATAGTTTATGTGTAAATAGCAATTTTATTATGTGGTCCTAAGGTAATATACCATTGATCCTTATGTATGAATTCCTTTAAGAGAGAAAAGATTTCTATTTACCTTTATTCTTGACTACCTATCTTAAGGGTCGGATAAGTTATAGTTGGAAGTTTTCATATGTGTGGGAAAAGGGCGGGCCTAACAGATAATTTAAGTCATAAATGGGCATAGGGGTAGATTCTCATTACTAGTTGAAGAGGTGGGCTAAGTCCTCTCTATTGTTTAGACCTTTTGGGTGTAGGCAGTCCAAAAGGAAAATCCATTTCGATTCTGCCCGGAGAAGGATTTTTTCGAAGTCCCCTCCCCTCCAGTTTTTAATTATTTTTTGTATCCCCATGAACCTCATCTCCTGTATTTTGCCATTATGTTTATCTGCAAAATGTTTGTAGAGTATGGTGTCCTTATTTTGTTTTTCGATCAGCAATATGTGCTCTCTCAGCCTATCTCTGAGACTTCTTGAAGTCTGACCAACATACTGGAGGCCACAGGAGCATTCGATGAGATAGATGACCCCTGTGTCTTTACATCTAATAAGATCTTTAATTGTAAATTCTTCTCCAGTTTGGAATGAATGGAATTGTTTGGTCTTGATCCCTCTCTTGCAAGCTTTGCAAGAGTGGCATGGGAAATAGCCTTTCAATGGTTTTCCCTGTAGGTCATGTGTTTTTGTTTTTTTCTTTCGGAGGAGGCTTGGAGCTAATACGTTTTTGAGGTTGCTTGTTTTTTTATATACAAAATTTGGTCGATCAGGGAGTAGGTTCCCAATGATCTCATCGTCTTTTAGCAGATGCCAGTGTTTTTTGAAGATTTTTTCCATAATATATCTGTTACTGCTGTACTCTGTGATCATTGGTACATTAAGTCTTCCTTCTGTCCCATATATTTTCTTTTCTTTGTATTTTGTTAGGTCTTTCCTTTCCACCTTTCTTACTTCCTCTATCTTGAGGTTCAGATCTTCTTCCTTGTAGCCTCGTTCTACAAACTTTTCTTTTAGACGGGTCACTTGTTTCTCCCATGTCTGGATATTCGAGCAATTTTTTCGGACTCTTAGAAATTGACTTTTGGGGATGTTGTTTATCCATTTTTCATGGTGGCAACTATTGTAATGCACATAGTTGTTACTATCAACTGTTTTAAAGTGCGTTGATGTTTCCCATTTGTTATTAAGGACTTCTATTTTTAAGTCCAAGAAAACTATTTCTTTTTGGCTCCAAGTGTGGGTAAACTTTAGATTTAGAACATTTTTGTTCATAATCTCAATTGTGTATATAAGGTCTTGTATTGGACCTTTCCAGATGATGAGAATATCGTCGATATATCTGCGGTAGAGGACCAGGTCCGCGCTCGCTGGGCAGGAGTCCCAGAATGTACTCTCCCATTTGCCCATATATAAGTTGGCATAGCTCCTGTGGCCTCCAGTATGTTGGTCAGACTTCAAGAAGTCTCAGAGATAGGCTGAGAGAGCACATATTGCTGATCGAAAAACAAAATAAGGACACCATACTCTACAAACATTTTGCAGATAAACATAATGGCAAAATACAGGAGATGAGGTTCATGGGGATACAAAAAATAATTAAAAACTGGAGGGGAGGGGACTTCGAAAAAATCCTTCTCCGGGCAGAATCGAAATGGATTTTCCTTTTGGACTGCCTACACCCAAAAGGTCTAAACAATAGAGAGGACTTAGCCCACCTCTTCAACTAGTAATGAGAATCTACCCCTATGCCCATTTATGACTTAAATTATCTGTTAGGCCCGCCCTTTTCCCACACATATGAAAACTTCCAACTATAACTTATCCGACCCTTAAGATAGGTAGTCAAGAATAAAGGTAAATAGAAATCTTTTCTCTCTTAAAGGAATTCATACATAAGGATCAATGGTATATTACCTTAGGACCACATAATAAAATTGCTATTTACACATAAACTATTTATGGGTTTGATACGAACCCGATAAGTTCATCAATCCCTGTTCTTATACATTCACCTGGTCTCTTTATATGTAAATTACATCCGATATCTTGCTCGACCTCTAAAAATCAATCTACCACCTCATACTAAAGTATAGGATAACCTCAAAACAATAGAGAAGACTTGGACCTAAAATGTTCAGTCTGCCCTCAACTTTGATCAAAAATGTTCAGTTTGCCCTCATTTCTCTAAATAACCGCCTCTTGACGGTTAGTATAGCCCAAACAGAACCAACAAGGGCTAAAATATACCTATAGACAAATTCACATTTATCAAACTTATCAAATACAGCTACCTAGATCTTTTTTAACCATGATAGAGATTGTTATATACACCCCGCCTATAACAAATGGGCCATGGTGTAACGATAATGACATATACCGTACATATTTATGATGACATATCAAAACTCGCCGAGTTCACTAATAGAAATATTTATATATAGAGGCGTTCTAAACATCGATTATGCTCTCCACTATATTTTATTCCCAGCAACTTTGATTTCCAGAAATGGTACAAAATACATATATACACGAATAGATGCACGCAGTGCTGTGTTTTTGGGAAGTGCCCAAGTGTCAGGGGTTTTGATGTTGACCGTTGCTAATTGGTTTGCATACTGCAAGACTCTAATCTATCTTGATGTACTGAATGCGGATCATGACACAGAGGTGGGCCGATCCGGTCCCTAAACCGGAAGTGAAGTCACGGCTTTTCGATCTCCACCTCAGATAGACCTAAAAATATGCAGTTATTATTGCCGATAGTACGGCCATGGAAATAAACTATATATAACACTAATACTGCTCATAAACCATCCCTATATTTCATAAATAAGCGACTTTAATTTCAAAATACTAAGCGGAACCGGAAGTGGAATGTTTTGTAAGCCACATCCGGGTAATCCAGCAAACCCCTATTTAAAGATGCGTTGCTTACCACTGGATCAGTCTTGAAAAAGGTCTATTGAGGACCGAAACGCGTAGACCCTTTGGTAAGCATCTTTCCATTTGATTACTACTTAATTTAAACTGTATCACGCTATGTTGTTATTTTGGGTTACAGGTATCTACTAGGGACGACAATAAGAGCCGCTGATTGCCTAAAGTTTATTGGGATCCTTGGAATTTATCCTGTCACACCTTTACATATTTTTACATTTTTTCACATTTTTTACACTCCTATTTCCTAACTCTGCTTTGTCGTGTTTTGACTTGGTTTTTTGGCACACCACTGTGCTATTATTTGGATTGGCCACATTTGGATTTTATTGAACTAATTCTTCTGCCACCCCCTTTTTTATTTTTTGAACTTTTGGTATTTTTTGGAATTTTTTGTGAAAAAATTTTTTGTATTGTTTTTTACATCAACTTTGTTCTCCACCATCCTTTGTTGAAGAAAATTTTTCTGAATTTTTTCTGATCACTGACTGCTTATTTGAATTTTTTCTGATCACTGACTGCTTATTTGCCTTTTTTGATTGACTTTCCACTTGTTTTCAGGATCGATCACCATCCTTTTGTATTGGAGTCTTAGTCTCCACCCGGCATCATTTTTTGTGGTTTTTTCATGATGTTTTTTTCATAATTATAGGTTTTTTTCATTATACATTTTTTAACTGTGTTGTAATTTGCCACATTGTATTTTTGTTTTTATTGTTGTTGTAATTTGTAAGCATCCACACCCAGGTCTGATCTTTAATTGGATCATTCACATCACGCTACACGAACCTCCCTTACTTCACCACGGTGCACACCACAATATGGATCCATAACTGACATCTTCAACCCACAGCCTCCTACGCTCTGTATGCTTAGATAGCTTGGTTTACCCAACACGTACCCAAGACTTCTATGTTGTTAACCAGTTCGTTAGGCTGGTATTGATTTCTTGATTTTGGTTTTGCTAGCAATTTTATTGTTTTAAACTAATTTTCTTTTATTGCATTTTTTAAATATATGCTCGGCATCAATTGCCAATGATTTGTTTTAACTCCTATTTTACCGTATATCGCTGTATTTGATTGTAATAAATCTATATTTTAAAGTATTGGCAGTTTTGTATATTTGTCCCTTGGCCTTTTTGGCGCTGGACTGATCCCTTTGTCTCAGTAAACTCTAATCCTAAGATTTCTAAGGAGAAATCGTTGCATTCTTTGGATGTTATTAGAGCTTTGAAATATTATGTTGAAGCTACTAAGTCTTTCCGAAAGACTTCTAGTTTATTTGTTATCTTTTCCGGTTTTAGAAAGGCCAGAAAACTTCTGCCATTTCTTTGGCATCTTGGTTGAAATCTTTAATTCATCTTGCCTATGTTGAGTCGGGTAAGACTCCGCCTCATAGGATTACAGCTCATTCTACTAGGTCAGTTTCTACTTCCTGGGCGTTTAGGAATGAAGCTTCGGTTTATCAGATTTGCAAAGCGGCAACTTGGTCCTCTTTGCATACTTTTACCAAATTCTACCATTTTGTTGTATTTTCTTCTTCTGAAGCAGTTTTTGGTAGAAAAGTACTTCAGGCAGCGGTTTCAGTTTGAATCTTCTGCTTATGTTTTTCATTAAACTTTATTTTGGGTGTGGATTATTTTCAGCAGGAATTGGCTGTCTTTATTTTATCCCTCCCTCTCTAGTGACTCTTGTGTGGAAAGATCCACATCTTGGGTAGTCATTATCCCATACGTCACTAGCTCATGGACTCTTGCTAATTACATGAAAGAAAACATAATTTATGTAAGAACTTACCTGATAAATTCATTTCTTTCATATTAGCAAGAGTCCATGAGGCCCGCCCTTTTTTTGTGGTGGTTATGATTTTTTTGTATAAAGCACAATTATTCCAATTCCTTATTTTATATGCTTTCGCACTTTTTTCTTATCACCCCACTTCTTGGCTATTCGTTAAACTGAATTGTGGGTGTGGTGAGGGGTGTATTTATAGGCATTTAAGGTTTGGGAAACTTTGCCCCTCCTGGTAGGAATGTATATCCCATACGTCACTAGCTCATGGACTCTTGCTAATATGAAAGAAATGAATTTATCAGGTAAGTTCTTACATAAATTATGTTTTTTGCTAGAATAGAGGAGAGAATTTTGTAGTCTGAATTTAACAGTGCAATAGGTCTATAAGACTCTTTGCATGTGGGGTCCTTCCCCTCTTTCAAGATCAGAGTGGTAAGTGAAGATGCGAAAGAGGAGGAAGCCTGTTTATGTTTAATAAAAATATCATTGTAAAGATTGCCCAGATATGGCGCTATCACTGGTATTAGAATTTTATAAAACTCGTTGGGCAATCCATCCGGGCCAGCTGCCTTACTTATGGGAAGTTTGGTGACTATTATTCCAATTTCTTCTAGTGAAATAGGTGCATTGAGTCTGGCAATCTCCTCGGGATTGGCCGTGGGAAAGTTGATTTTGCTACAGAATTCTGTCGCTTTGTTTCTATCAAATTCTTTACTAGTGTAAAGTTGTTGAAAATACTGATAAAATACCCTGGATATTTCTTCTGGCTTAGTTAAAGATTTCCCATTATGTTGAATTCTATTAATATGAAGTTTTTTATTCTCATTTTTAATTAATCTATTTAACATTTTGCCAGACTTATTACCAAATTTATGCAATTTGGCTTGCATCCTAAGCTCAGTGTTTGTTGCCTGTGTTAAATAAAAGGTATCTCTTGCTGCCTTAGCTCGTACATATCTTGCCCAATTAAAGAGCGTTCCATCTAGTAGATAAAGATTGTAGGAATTAATCAATGAGTTGCAAACTTCCCTCTCTCTTGCCCTCCTTCTTTTATTTTGGATCGACGAATATGCCATAATTTCTCCTCTGAGAACTGCTTTAGCAGTTTCCCAGAAGATATCAGAGCGTTCAGCGTAATTGTTATTAAATTGAGCGTATTCATTGAATTTGTTCTTAAGCCATTCTTTAAACTTAAAATCATTGTAAAAGTGATAAGGAAAAAAGAATCGATGATTCTTTGAACTCTGTTGGGTAATATTAAATTCAAGGGTAATAGGCCCATGATCTGATAAGAAGATAGGCATTATCTCGGACTTAACCGTTGTAGGACTTAGGTGATCCCCGATTAGAAACAGGTCAATCCTAGACAGTGTTTTGTGCGCCTTAGATAGGCATGTAAAGTCCTGAGTGTCAGGGTTCTGATATCTCCAAATATCGCGCAGAGAGAGGGTCTGTTTAATATTATTAATTATTTTGCGCTCAAGATTATCTTTTTTCTGTTTCAAACATTTAGTGTTTTTCCTAAGTCTGTCTATGGGACATTGGGGGGCCATATTAAAATCCCCCCCCAAAATTAGATGTCCTTCAGTTCTTAGAAGGAGCTTTGCTTGTAATACGTCCCAAAATTCAGAATCAATTTTGTTTGGCCCATAGACATTACAAATTGTATATTTTGCCTGACCTATTTTCACCTTGACCAGGACATACCTCCCCCCAGGATCGGCCTCAGAGTCCAGAATCTCCACCTGGAGTTTTTTGCCTATGAGTATTGCTACTCCTCTCTTTTTTCCTACACTCGGGGCTATAAAAACTTCTCTTACCCAAGATGATTTTAATTTTAGTGATTCCTCTAAATTTAAGTGAGTTTCCTGTAATAGACCAATATCCGTCTGAGTTTTTCGTAGGTGTGACAGAATTGCTTTACGTTTAATAGGGGAAGAAATTCCCCCTACGTTCCATGATACAATTTTAAATTTTTCCAAATTTTGTGTCATTTTTCTCTAACATATAGAGGGAAAGTAAAAGAAAAAAGAAAAAAAAAAAAAAAAAAGAAAAAGGTGAGATTGGGGAAGGGGGGGAGGGGAGGGGTCTCATTTCCCCCCAAGATTACCATCGCCATAACCTGCTTCTAGAGTTAATACCATAAAAAAGAAAAAAAACAGCATAGAGCCACATGTGTAAAGTCGTTAATCATAGTTTGTCCCTGTATCTAGCCAGCGAGAGACTTAAGAAGGTTTTCAGCTATTTGAACATCTTCAGTAATATGTGTTGTTCCATTCAATACCACTTTCAATTTTGAGGGATAAATCAGAACCGCCCTATACCCTTGTTGTATAAATTTTGAACAAATCGGGGATAATTCCCTTCTTTTTAAAGCAGTGTCTGCCGAAAAGTCTTGGAAAATCATAATTTTATTACCCTCTATCATAATCGGTTGATTCTTTCGTGAATACTGTAACAATAGATCTTTATCCTTGTAATTAAGTAGTCTAGCTATAACCGGCCGATTTCTACTACTGTTATTACCTTCTGACCGAGGGGGGCCTATCCTGTGGGCTCGCTCTACTATCATCGGGGGGTATGAGGAAGGAATTTTTAAAGCTTTAGTGAGAGTATCGGATATGAAAGTATCAAGGTTTTCGAATTGTTTAGTTTCAGGCAGACCAATTATTCTAAGATTATTCCGTCGTGAACGGTTTTCAAGGTCCTCTAGTCTGTTCATGATTTTTTGTAACTTTTTATCAGAATTCTCAATTTTGGAGTTATGAATAATTGTTTGATCTTCCAGATCCGATACCCTCTGTTCTACTTCTTGGAGTCTATTTGAAAATTGCCGCACCTCTTGGGTTAAAGAGGAGATATCATGCTTGATTTCGGTTTTGAGGGTTTCAAAATTAGGAGTAAGTGCTTCTGCAATATTGGTCACTAATGTCTGCATATTAAGGTTTTCTGGCATTATTGCTGAATTTATAAGACTTGTTTGTTCGGTAACTGGTTCTGGTGGATTCTTAATTTTTCAGTCTCTATGCCTTCCTGTCATATTTGGGGAAGTATATTTTGGGGAGTTGGAAAGATATTTATCCATATACCGTGTGATTGTGTATTATAAAGGTGCTGAATCGGGGAGGAAAAAAAAAGTGGGGGGGATAGTGAAAGTGAATGTGTGGTAGAAAAATTAATATTGGGGGGGGAGTGATAGTGTACCAGTGGGGAAAGTGAGGGCCCAGTATGAGGGGGCTGCGAGAGCCCAGGGAGTGCACTTACAAAAAAAAAACACAGAAAAATAATCTAAGTGAGTTTATAGTGAGGGAGGTTAATTGTTAATAGTTTATGTGAGAAATTAAGATTATCGTGAGTAGTGATAAGGTGAATTTATTACGGCAGCAGGGAAATATTCCTCCCAACTCCCCAAGTTAAGGAAAAGCTAAATACATGCAGAGAGAGAGATTTTAAATAACTCAAATAGTGAGAAAGTAATGCAAGTTATCTCCACCTGTTTGTAGAGTGTAAGAATAGGATATAACTATAAGTGTGGGATATAAGGTTATGGGCACATTTCTTTTCCTCCCTTCTCCTCAAGAAAAAAAGAAAAAAAAGAATAACAAAGAAAAAGAGAAGACCAAAATTTGCAAAATAAGTAAATATGTATAAAGTGTTCTCTCTACTTTCTGTAAAAATAAATGCAAAGATAAATACAGTAACGAGAGCTCTGTTCTATTAGGTAGGTAACTAGGCCTTGGGGCAAAATTTTAGTACCTGAGTATAACCTCTAAAAATAGATATTTATATAACTTCTAGGAGGTACTATAAGGGCCCAAGGCAATTAGCCATTAATTTTAATAGTTAGTATTGTAAGTGTAAATCACATCAGCAATCTTATTTACTAACTTAACAGGAAAAGATATATAAATGCAGCCAAAGAAAACCAAGCTCATAGAACCTATTATAATTTTAGTTGCAATTGAAATTTAACTATTATTCCTTTCCCCTTCCTCCTTCTCCCTTCCCTCTAGGGGGGAGAGTCAACTTCCACACTTCTAGGAAGAAGAAAAAAAAAAAAAAAAAAATACTCTTGACAAATGTCTCTTTCAAAGCATTAGTCTTCTGATAATTCCCAAATAGAAAGAGGGTTTTATTTTATCCAATGTCTCAGTTTTCCACAATATGAGCTTGTAAGCAGGGATAAAGAGGACATATAAAGTGTTATTGCTATATTAAGCCGTCCGATATTTCACTTCTTCCTTGCTTCCTTGAATTATATAGACTATTATGTGAATAAATACTCCTCCTCTGTTCCCCCTTTCGTATATAGGTTTATATGAGCAGTCATTTACAGCTTGAGGATGAGGTGTTCCTAAGGTTAAGCCTGACTATGCGATCACAATGTTCACAGTTTAGTTAGCAATTAGTTTCGCCGTCTGGACACAGCTGCACAGTGAAACTTACCCTCACCTCCGCACACCCGTCGTCCCTCTATTGAAGTTTGAAGGGCCGGAATAGTTGCAATGATACCGGTGAGGAGCAGGTACTCTGGAAGCCTCCTTATAGACAACCCGGTGTCCAAGGATTCTTTGCGCTGATAGCGTATCCCACACCCCTCTCACGCAGCACCGGTGGGAGAGGGGGGGGAAGGACAAAGGCAGGGGAGCTGCGGTGATCCGTCTCGTATCTCCCGCTGATCTTGTTATCCAGCGAGACTCTCAATGCCTCCTCCCACGCAACTTCGGTGGGGGAGGGGGCAGCATACGCACCGCTAGGTCCACAAGAGCAGAGGTACCTGTTCAAGCAGTCCGTGGTCCTCCTTTCTCTCTCAAGAAACCGGCAGGTACAACAAGGCAAATTTTGAAGTCGAGACGGGTGCGGAGGGGAGGGGGGTCTTTTAGTTCCAGCAGATTATTGCTAAGTCAGTGTAGCGAAGGCTGGAACAGGGGAGAATTCAAGTGTTTGGAACCCTTTACTTTACTTTTTTCCCCTTGTATTTCTCTCTTACAAGGTAGTCCCCGAAGAGGGGAATATTTTCTGTTTGCTATTGGCAGTTCAGTAGTGTAGCTAGAAGCAGGATGTGTGTCTGTTCTGCAACAAGGCAGTGGGTTGGATTTCCACTGCAGGGCACCGGAGGAGTTGATAGAACCTGTCCAGGTAGCAGCCCCAGGTAGTGGGGAGGCGCAAAATTCCTGCCGCCAGGTGCTGTGAGACTGGAGGGGAAGCTCAGCAATCAGGACCTTGCTCCTCCTCCACCAGGTGCCTCTCCATTTCAGATGAATTTTTAAGTGACCGTCATCATTCTGACTTGTCTGTTTCTGATGAGGATTTATCTGGTTCAGAAGATTCTGTCTCAGATATTGACACTTATAAATCTTCATATTTATTTAAGATGGAATTTATTCGTTCTTTACTTAAAGAAGTGTTAATCGCATTAGATATGGAGGAGTCTAGTCCTCTTGATACTAAATCTACTAAGCGTTTAAATTCGTTTTTTAAACCTCATATAGTTATTCCAGAAGTTTTTCCTGTCCCTGATGCTATTTCTGAAGTAATTTCTAGGGAATGGAATAGTCTGGGTACTTCATTTACTCCTTCTCCAAGGTTTAAGAAATTGTACCCTGTGCCATCTGATAGATTAGAGTTTTGGGACAAAATCCCTAAGGTTGATGGGGCTATCTCTACTCTTGCTAAACGTACTACTATTCCTACGGCAGATAGTACTTCCTTTAAGGATCCTTTAGATAGGAAACTTGAATCCTTTCTAAGGAGAGCTTATTTATGTTCAGGTAATCTTCTTAGACCTGCTATTTCTTTGGCTGATGTTGCTGCTGCTTCCACTTTCTGTTTGGAGGCTTTAGCGCAACAAGTGTCAGACTATAATACTCATAGCATTGTTAAACTTCTTCAACATGCTAATAACTTTATTTGTGATGCCATCTTTGATATCATTAGAATTGATGTCAGGTATATGTCTTTAGCTATTTTAGCTAGAAGAGCTTTGTGGCTTAAAACTTGGAATGCAGATATGACTTCTAAGTCAACTTTGCTTTCTCTTTCTTTCCAAGGTAATAAATTATTTGGTTCTCAATTGGATTCTATTATTTAAACTGTTACTGGGGGGAAAGGAACCTTTTTGCCTCAGGACAAAAAATCTAAAGGTAAATACAGGGCTGGTAATCGTTTTCGTTCCTTCCGTCAGAATAAGGAACAGAAGCCTGACCCTTCCCCTAAAGGAACAGTTTCCGTTTGGAAACCTTCTCCAGTCTGGAATAAATCCAAGCCTTTTAGAAAGTCAAAGCCAGCTCCTAAGTCCACATGAAGGTGCGGCCCTCATTCCAGCACAGCTGGAAGGGGGCAGGTTACGATTTTTCAAAGATATTTGGATCAATTCGATTCACAGTCTTTGGATTCAGAACATTGTTTCACAAGGATACAGAATAGGTTTCAAGGTAAGGCCGCCTGCAAGAAGATTTTTTCTCTCTCGCATTCCAATAAACCCAGTGAAGGCTCAGGCATTTCTGAAATGTGTTTCAGATCTAGAGTTGGCTGGGGTAATTGTGCCAGTTCCAGTTCTGGAACGGGGTCTGGGGTTTTACTCAAATCTATTCATTGTACCAAAGAAGGAGAATTCCTTCAGACCAGTTCTGGATCTAAAAATATTGAATCGTTATGTAAGGATACCAACATTCAAAATGGTGACTATAAGGACTATTCTGCCTTTTGTTCAGCAAGGGCATTATATGTCCACAATAGATTTACAGGATGCATACCTTCATATTCCAGTTTATCCAGCTCATCATCAGTTTCTGAGATTCTCTTTTCTAGACAAGCATTACCAGTTTGTAGCCCTTCCATTCGGCCTAGCAACAGCTCCAAGGATCTTTTCAAAGGTTCTCGGTGCCCTGCTCTCTGTAATCAGAGAACAGGGTATTGCGGTATTTCCTTATTTGGATGATATCTTGGTACTTGCTCAGTCTTCACATTCTGCAGAATCTCATACGAATCAACTTGAGTCATTTCTTCAAAGACATGGTTGGAGGATCAATTTACCAAAGAGTTCCTTGATTCCTCAGACAAAGGTAACCTTCTTGGGTTTTCAAATAGATTCAGTGTCCATGACCTTGTCTCTAACAGAAAAGAGACGTCTGAAATTGGTTTCAGCCTGTCGAAACCTTCAGTCTCAATCATTCCCTTCGGTAGCCTTATGCATGGAAATTCTAGGTCTTATGACTGCTGCATCGGACGCGATCCCCTTTGCTCGTTTTCACATGCGACCTCTTCAGCTTTGTATGCTGAACCAGTGGTGCAGGGATTATACAAAGATATCACAATTAATATCCTTAAATCCCAATGTACGACACTCTCTGACGTGGTGGATAGATCACCATCGTTTAGTTCAAGGGGCTTCTTTTGTTCGTCCAACCTGGACTGTGATCTCAACAGATGCGAGTCTTTCAGGTTGGGGAGCTGTATGGGGATCTCTGACAGCGCAGGGGGTTTGGGAATCTCAGGAGGCGAGATTACCAATCAACATTTTGGAACTCTGTGCCATTTTCAGAGCCCTTCAGTTCTGGCCTCTTCTGAAGAGAGAATCGTTTATTTGTTTTCAGACAGACAATGTCACAACCGTGACATATGTCAATCATCAAGGTGGGACTCACAGTCCTCAGGCTATGAAAGAAGTATCTTGAATACTTGTATGGGCGGAATGCAGCTCCTGTCTAATCTCTGCGGTTCACATCCCAGGTATAGACAATTGGGAAGCGGATTATCTCAGTCGCCAGACGTTACATCCGGGCGAATGGTCTCTTCACCCAGAGGTATTTCTTCAGATTTTTCAAATCTGGGGACTTCCAGAAATAGATCTGATGGCCTCTCATCTAAACAAGAAACTTCCCAGGTATCTATCCAGATCCAGGGATCCTCAGGCGGAGCCAGTGGACGCGTTGTCACTTCCTTGGAATTATCATCCTGCCTATATCTTCCCGCCTCTAGTTCTTCTTCCAAGAGTGATTTCCAAAATTCTAATGGAACGTTCGTTTGTACTGCTGGTGGCTCCAGCATGGCCTCACAGGTTTTGGTATGCGGATCTCATTCGGATGGCCAGTTGCCAACCTTGGACTCTTCCGTTAAGACCAGACCTTCTATCTCAAGGCCCTTTTTTCCATCAGGATCTCAAATCATTAAATTTGAAGGTATGGAAATTGAATGCTTGATTCTTAGTCATAGAGGTTTCTCTGACTCAGTAATTGATACTATGTTACAGGCTCGTAAATCTGTGTCTAGGAAGATTTATTATCGAGTCTGGAAGATTTACATTTCTTGGTGTTCTCATAAATTCTGCTGGCATTCTTTTAGAATTCCTAGAATTTTGCAGTTTCTTCAGGATGGTTTGGATAAAGGTTTGTCTGCAAGTTCCTTGAAGGGACAAATCTCTGCTCTTTCTGTTCTTTTTCACAGAAAAATTGCTAATCTTCCTTATATTCATTGTTTTGTACAGGCTTTGGTTCGTATCAAACCTGTTATTAAGTCAATCTCTCCTCCTTGGAGTCTTAATTTGGTTCTGAGGGCTTTACAAGCTCCTCCGTTTGAACCTATGCATTCTCTGGATATTAAATTACTTTCTTGGAAAGTTTTGTTCCTTTTGGCCATCTCTTCTGCTAGAAGAGTTTCTGAGTTATCTGCTCTTTCTTGTGTATCTCCTTTTCTGATTTTTCATCAGGATAAGGCAGTGTTGCGGACTTCATTTCAATTTTTACCTAAGGTTGTGAATTCTAACAACATTAGTAGAGAGATTGTTGTTCCTTCATTGTGTCCTAATCCTAAGAATTCTAAGGAGAGATCTTTACATTCTTTAGATGTAGTAAGAGTTTTGAAATATTATGTTGAAGCTACTAAAGATTTTAGGAAGACTTCTAGTCTATTTGTTATCTTTTCTGGTTCCAGGAAAGGTCAGAAGGCCTCTGCCATTTCTTTGGCGTCTTGGTTAAAGTCTTTGATTCATCATGCTTATGTGGAGTCGGGTAAGTCCCCGCCTCAAAGGATTATGGCTCATTCTACTAGGTCAGTTTCTACTTCCTGGGCGTTTAGGAATGAAGCTTCTGTTGATCAGATTTGCAAAGCAGCAACTTGGTCTTCTTTGCATACTTTTACTAAATTCTACCATTTTGATGTTTTTTCTTCTTCTGAAGCAGTTTTTGGTAGAAAAGTACTTCAGGCAGCTGTTTCAGTTTGATTCTGCTGCTTATATTTTCAGTTTTTTTCTTTATTAAGATTTAAACTTTAGTTTTTGGTTGTGGATTATTTTTCAGCGGAATTGGCTGTCCCTCTCTAGTGACTCTTGCGTGGAAGTTCCACATCTTGGGTATTTATTATCCCATACGTCACTAGCTCATGGACTCTTGCTAATTACATGAAAGAAAACATAATTTATGTAAGAACTTACCTGATAAATTAATTTCTTTCATATTAGCAAGAGTCCATGAGGCCCACCCTTTTTGTGGTGGTTATGATTTTTTTGTATAAAGCACAATTATTCCAATTCCTTATTTTGATGCTTTCGCTCCTTTCTTATCACCCCACTTCTTGGCTATTCATTAAACTGAATTGTGGGTGTGGTGAGGGGTGTATTTATAGGCATTTTGAGGTTTGGGAAACTTTGCCCCTCCTGGTAGGAATGTATATCCCATACGTCACTAGCTCATGGACTCTTGCTAATATGAAAGAAATGAATTTATCAGGTAAGTTCTTACATAAATTATGTTTTTTTCTTACCTGGGGTTTAGTCTTTTTTCAATTGACTACTTCTTGCAAATTGTGGGTGGCATTAGGCCCGCGGGTGCGTCAAATGCTAAACTTTATTGCGTCATTCTTGGCGCGAAAATATTTTTTGCACGCGGAAAAATACGTATGATGCAACTTCGTCATTTCCGGCGTCCTACTTGTCGCCAAGACCTTTCACACGGTTGCGCCAAAAAAGTTAGGTTACATTGTGCGTCATACTTGGCGCCAAACTTTTTCATTGTTTCAATACCCCATTGATGTTTGCCTCTTGATTTTTTTCTCTATCAGAGGCCTATGCTATTTGCTTTTTCCCATTCCTGAAACTGTCATATAAGGAAATAGATAATTTTGCTTTTTATGTTGTTTTTTCTCTTACATTTTGCAAGATGTCTTTATCTGATCCTGCCTCAGAAGTTTCTGCTGGAACATTGCTGCCTGACATCGGTCCTACCAAAGCTAAGTGCATTTGTTGTAAAATTGTTGAAATTATTTTGCCGAATGTCATTTGTAATAGTTGTGTGGAAGGCTTGCTCAACTAAGAATTGGTTTAAACATTTATTTCTTTTACAAGATATGACGAGTCCACGGATTTCATCCTTACTTGTGGGATTACGCCTCCTGGTCAGCAGGAGGAGGCAAAGAGCTCCACAGCAGAGCTGCATATATAGCCCCTCCCTTCCCTCCCACCCCAGTCATTCTCTTTGCCTGTGTTAGTGATAGGAAGAGGTAAAGTGAGGTGTTAGTTTAGATTCTGCAATCAGGTGGGGCAGGCAGGAATTGGATCTGATGGTGTCTCATCAGAATGCCAAGCTCCCAAGATACAGATCCAGGTCCAGGGATCCTCAGGCCGAACTGATAGATGCCTTGGCAGTGCCTTGGTCGCTCAACCTAGCTTATGTGTTTCCACCATTTGCTCTCTTACCCCGAGTAATTCTCATCACTCCTGCATGGCCTCGCAGGACTTGGTATGCCGATCTAGTGGACATGTCCTCTCTGCTGCTGTGGAAGCTTCCATTGAGGCAGGTCCTTCTCATTCAGGGACCCTTCCATCATCCGAATCTAGTTTCTTCAGCTGACTGCTTGGAGATTGAACGCTTGATTTTATCTAAGCGAGGGTTCTCTGATTCGGTCATTGATACCTTGATTCAGGCACGTAAGCCTGTTACTAGAAAGATTTACCATAAGATATGGCGTAAATATCTTTATTGGTGCGAATCCAAGGGCTACTCATGGAGTAGGTTTAGGATTCCTAGGATTTTATCTTTTCTCCAAGAAGGTTTGGAGAAAGGGTTATCAGCAAGTTCTTTAAAGGGGCAGATTTCTGCTTTGTCTATTTTGCTACATAAACGCCTGGCAGATGTTCCAGATGTTCAATCTCTTTGTCAGGCTCTTACTAGAATCAAGCTTGTGTTTAGACCAATTGCTCCTCTTTGGAGTTTGAATTTAGTTCTTAATGTTCTTCAGGGGGTTCCGTTTGAACCTATGCACTCCATAGATATTAAGTTATTATCTTGGAAAGTTTTATTTTTGGTTGCTATTTCCTCTGCTCGCAGAGTTTCTGAGCTTTCGGCATTACAATGTAATTCTCCTTATCTTATTTTCCATGCGGATAAGGTAGTGTTGCGTACCAACAATGGTTTTCTTCCTAAGGTTGTTTCTGCTAAGAATATTAATCAGGAAATTGTTGTTCCTTCCTTGTGTCCTAATCCTTCTTCTAAGAAGGAGCATCTGTTACATAATTTGGACGTGGTCTGTGCCCTGAAATTTTATTTACAGGCGACTAAAGATTTTCGTCAATCATCTTCTTTATTTGTTGTTTTTTCTGGAAAGCGTAGGGGTCAGAAAGCTACGGCTACCTCTCTTTCTTTTTGGTTGAAGAGTATCATCCGTTTGGCATATGAGACTGCTGGACAGCAACCTCCTAAAAGAATTACGGCTCATTCCACTAGAGCTGTGGCTTCCTCATGGGCATTTAAAAACGATGCTTCTGTTGAACAGATTTGCAAGGCTGCAACTTGGTCTTCTCTTCATACTTTTTCCAAATTTTACAAATTTGATACTTTTGCCTCATCTGAGGCTGTTTTTGGGAGAAAGGTTCTTCAAGCTGTGGTGCCTTCCTTTAGGTTCCTGTCTTGTCCCTCCCTTTCATCTGTGTCCTATAGCTTTGGTATTGTATCCCACAAGTAAGGATGAAATCCGTGGACTCGTCATATCTTGTAAAAGAAAAGGAAATGTATGCTTACCTGATAAATTTATTTATTTTACGATATGACGAGTCCACGGCCCACCCTGCTATTTTCTAAGACAGGTCTTTATTTTTGTTAAACTTCAGTCACCTCTGCTCCTTGGCTTTTCCTTTCTCTTCCTAACTTCGGTCGAATGACTGGAAAGGGAGGGAAGGGAGGGGCTATATATGCAGCTCTGCTGTGGAGCTCTTTGCCTCCTCCTGCTGACCAGGAGGCGTAATCCCACAAGTAAGGATGAAATCCATGGACTCGTCATATCGTAAAAGAAATAAATTTATCAGGTAAGCATAAATTTCCTTTTTTTTCTGTACCTCTGATTTCGCAAATGCTATTAAATGTACAGATTGGTTTGAACTTCATGTCTCCAAGGATGTTGCTGTAAAGGCACTGCCACAGCTTTCTCCTTTTATGTCCCAAGCCTATATGGTGTCACATGCAGTGCCCTGTGGTTCCTCTCAATATTCTGGAGGAGTGTATTTGCTTACAGAAGTTGCAAGCTCAGTTATATTCTGCGGTATCGGTCTGTTTTCCTTTACTTCAGGGAAAAGGCAAGAGGACATTTTAAGTCTCAGATAAGAGGGTTTGTGCTCCACATGCTGCTACGCAGGTTTGTCTTCTTCCAAGTTAGTGAGGAGGATTCAATGGTAGTTTCTGAGGCTGAAATCTCAGATCTGGACAGTATAATTCATTCATCTGTTACTGAAGTGGTATCCTTCAGTTGTTTGCTTCAAAGCCTCTTATATTGTCAGGAGGCCTTGGCTGACTGGATGACACCGATCCCTATCGTTGTTTTTCCTTTGGAGTTTTCTGAACTTTATCAGTTCTGTATTTTTCTTTCCTCTCTAGAAGGGTTCTAGATGTGCTGTGAGATGTTCACAGGATTGTTATAGAGTATCTGGGGATATTTCTCCCTGTCTTATGTTCTTTTTAGGATTTCCTGTCGCTATCTCTCTTGAAATGCACAGTGTCTTTAGTAGAAGGGAACTTTCTACTTTTAATCAGAGAACTTAGATCTCTGTGGAGATAATCTAGTTTTCTTTCTGACATAGGTAAGAAGCTGGAGGGTTAATTGTTCATTTAGAACAATGTCTTGTCTTATTAGACTTGCTGTACTAGCCACCGAGCATTGTGGCTGAAATCTATGGTCAGCTGAGAAGCCTACCTGTGGTTTAGTGGTACAGCCTATGCTTTATAGTTCTGCAGTTGCAGATTCAATTCTTTCTGTTTCCTCCAAATACATGCTTCTAGTGTCTCCTTTTAAGGATGAGACTTTGTTTGGGTCATGCCTTTTCAAGTCCAATCTAAGTTTTCCTCCCAGGGACAGATTTCTATTTCTAGAGTATCTGCAATCCAAGTAGGATGAGAGGCATTCCTTGAACTGGATTAAGGGTCTTCATCTCTGGGAGTGACAGTTCCAGTCCCAGTTTGGGAACGGGATATAGGTATTTACCTTATATATTTCAGATTCTGTCCTTCAAAGTAGTATCCATTCTTCTTTGGTTCTAGTGGGCCTGTTCATAACATACTTAGAAACACCTATATTTGTCACAGAGTCTCTCAAGTGTAACTACTTGTAAAAGTATTATATGTTCAGCCACCCGTGACAAACAACTCGCTCTGAATTCCACAATTTGCGGCTATCACGGGGCTTAGAAAATGTAGCCCACAGTGTTAATATAAATATTTAAAATGGCAACACAGGCTTACCCCTTCCTCCGTCAAGACTCGCCTTGTTCGGCAGCGGTTATGTGGGGATTCGAAGAATTCTAACGTAATCCTCTGTGCAATCACAGATACACCAGTTCTTGTTAGCATACAACGCTTATACTCACAGAGAGGGTGTACAGCCTCAATGTCATGCCGACACCGTGTGCCCGGCACCGGCTGTGATGCTAGAATCGCTGGGGCTCTCCACTCCGCCCCTAAATGTAAAGTATCCGGTATAGAAGCAACAAAGTAGCAATTCCCAAAGCATCATGATTCTTTGGGAATTGCTACTTTGTTGCTTCCATAACAAACTTAGACCTGAGAGATTTATTGTTTCCTTAATCAGAATCTTCTCTAGTTTTCTTAGTTCGCGCCATCCCATTCAGACCTTTAGGTCTTGGCATATTACAAGTGTGTTTTTCTGTACAATATATAATTCAAGTATCATCGTGACTCCAAGCTAACTCTCTTTTAAGAGATCTTGTCTAATCTTCTTTGGGAAATTTATCTGGTTAATCCACAAGGGTAATTTGTTTGGGACTCCGCCACAATACCCTGAATGCACCCGATTTTGTTTGATCTCGGAAGTTATGCAGGGTCAGGTCTGGTCAGTACCTGGATGGGAGACTGCCTGGGAACACCAGGTGCGGTATGCTTGGACCTTTATTTGATTCTTTATCTAGGAGATGTCTTTCAGAGGTCAGAAAATCATGGATTTATTCCTTTTCCCCACTCTGCAGTCTTCTGTCCAGCCAACAGTAAGTTATAGTTGCCAGTGGATAGCTTATCCATCTTGCAACCAGGAGGTTGGGAGTTTGGATTTAGCTGCAGTTGATTTGTCTTCACTTTTCTGTTACCCTGTGGCTACGATTACGACTTTCTGAGCCGAAACATGTCAGCAGTCAGTCCCTGGAGTGGAGTTCACACCACTCACATCGCCACTTGAATTCTACTTTTTGTATCCCTTCTTGGAAGGAAGTTTTTACTCTGCAATAAAATTTCTACTGTGATTACTGAATACAAGTGCACCTCATTCTGTACTTTGATTGGATTTCTTGAAACGGAGGTTGCACAGTAGCTACCCAGCAATCGTTCCCTGCATCATCCTATTCCTCCTCCTCTTACCGAATAGTTTGCATTCTCCATAACAGTGACCGAGAGGAAGGTCCAAGAACCGGAAGTAGGAGACACATGGTGACGTCACACGCCAACAGTGAGGAGCCGCGAGAGAGTGTACAGTCGACCGGAGCAGTCATCATCGGATACAAGTGCCGGACTGATCGTAAACGCTTTGGGTAAGCAAGTGGAAGGTCGTTATTCTGTACAAAGGCTCTATATGATTTGGTGCTGTTACCATTTGACATAGGAGGTAATAGGAGTGGAGGAGGGAGATCTTCAGGCTTTCATTAGCCTCAGTTGGACATTTACAGTTCAGCATATATATTATTATTGGCTATTTTGAGACATTATTGGACATTGACTATTGGAGGACGTAAGTGCCGACACACATTGACTTTTTATGGAGGGAATTGGTCTGATGGTATTCCATGGACATCATTCCTTTTGCTATTTTCCATGACATGGAGAACTTTCGGATCTGTCTTAAAGGATAGATTTAGATCAGATGAGAAGAGACTTTCTTCCGTAGTATTTTTTCAGGAGTATCTATCTCCGGGCGCGTGTTTCTGGAGATATTCCTGGGTGATGTGAACACTGATGCCAACCTGCTGAGCTGGTAAGTTGTCTGGGTCTTTAAGGATTATGGACTCGGAAGTGTCTGCTCTCCTCTTTAAACATCTTGGAGTTGAGAGCAATTCTTAATGTTTTGATGATTTGACCTCAGTTGTCCCTAGCTTGGTTCCAGTCGGACAATATCACCTCAAGGGTTTATATCAACCATTAGGGAGGAACTAGGGGTTCCTTAGCCATGTAGGAGGTGACCTGGATTGTTCAGTGGGAGGAAGCTCACATTTGCTGTAGGTCATGCACTTTCCAGGGGTGGACAATTGGGAGTCGGACTTCTAAACAGACTGATAATTCATCCCAGAGAGTGAGCATTTCCATCCAGAAGTGTTCTCTAGGTAGACCCTCACATGGGGGGTTTCAGGAGTTGGCTTCTGTGGGCATTTCAACAGAACACCAATTTTCGAAGGTACGGTTTATGGTCATGTGATCCGCAGACCATCCTGATAGATATTCTGACTTTTTTCTTGGATTTCAGTCTTGCATACCTTTTTCCTCTGTTTGTTCTCTTTCCACGAGTCATTACTCGTATTTTCAGATGAGAGCCGCTGTGATTTTATTAGCCCCTGCATGGCCTAGCAGGATCTGGTATGCAGACCTAGTGGAAATGTCGTCTCTCCACCTTGGAGACTGTCTCTGAGGAAGAACTTCTGATTCTTGGTCTTTTCCTTCATCTAAATCTCTGAAGCTGACTGCTTGAAGATTGGACGCTTAGTTTTGTCTAAGTGGGGTTTTTTCTGAATTTTTTATCCTTTCTCCAGTGTGGTCTGGAGAAGGGTTTGTCGGTCAGTACCCTGAAGGGTCAGTTTTCTGCATTGTCTTTTTTGCTACATAAGCATCTGGTGGACGTGCCAGATGTGCAATCTTTTTGTCAGGCACTGGTCTACATCAGGCCTGTGTTTAAGTTGGTTGCTCCCCCTTAAGGTTTTGCCCTTGTTCTTAAAGTTTTGCAGTAGGCTCTGTTTGAGCCTTTACTTGCCATAGATATTAAGTTGTTATTTTGAAAGGTTTTGTTTCTCATTGCTATCTTTTCTGCTTGGAGAGTCTCAGAGCTCTCAGTTTTGCAGTGTGATTCGCCTTATCTTTCATGCAGTTAAGGCGGTTATTCGTACTAGTTAGCTTTCTTCTCATAAGGAACATTTGTTGCACAACTTTGATGTTGTGCGTGCTTTTATTTTCTATCTACAGGCGACTAAGGATTGTCACCAGTTTGCTGTTTGTTTCTCTGGGAAACATAAAGGTCAGAGAGCTTCAGCTACTTCTCTTTCTCTTTGGTTGAGTAGTATAATGCGTTTGGTTTATGAGACTGCTGGACAGCAGCCTCCTGAGAGAATTTCAGCTCATTTCACTAGGGCTGTCCCTTCTTAGGCGTTTAAGAAGGAAGTTTCTGTAGAACAGATTTGCAAGGCTGCAACTAGTTCCTATCTGCATAATTTTTCCAAATTTGATATTTTCGTCTCAGCTGAGGCTTTTTTTAGGAGAAAGTTTCTTCATGCAGTGGTGCCTTCTGTTTAGGTTACCTGTCTTGTCCATCCCTAATCATCTGTGTCCTCTAGCTTGGGTATTGGTTCCCACTAGTATTTGATGATTCCGTGAACTCACCATATCTTAGAAAAGAAAACATAATTTATGCTTACCTGATAAATGTATTTATTTCCGAATATGTTGAGTCCACGGCACACCCTTTATTTTAAGACAGTTCTTTTTTAACTAAAACCTCAGGCACCTCTACACCTTTGTATTATCTTTTTTTTCCATTTTCCCTTCGGCTGTATGACTGGAGGTTATGGGTAAGGGAAGTGACATATATAGCAGCTTTGCTGTGGTGCTCTTTGCCTCCTCCTGCTGGTCAGGAGTGATATTCCCACTTGTAATTGATGATTCCGTGGACTCACCATATCCGGAAATACATTTATCAGGTAAGCATAAATTATGTTTCTTCCAAGTGAATTTTCTTTAAATTGCAATGAAAAATCGTAATATTAAATATTATGAATATATTACGCAAATAAATTAAACATATGTTATAATAAATTAGTTCTAGTCCAGGCATCCACTTAAAGGGACAATGTACTTGTTTTTTTTTCTATCACTCATATGAAAAAGCAGCCTTAAAGGGATATTAAACTAACATTTTTTTCTTTCAAGATTTAGATAGAGCATGCAATTTTAAGCAAATTTCTAATTGACTCCTATTATCAATTTTTCTTTGTACTCTTGGTATCTTTATTTGAAAAGCAGGAATGTCAGCTTAGGAGCTGGACTATTTTTGGTTCAGCACCTGGCTAGCGCTTGCTGATTGGTGGCTAAATGTAGCCATCAATCAGCAAGCAGTTTACCAGGGTGCTAAACCAAAAATGGGCCAGCTCCCGCTCTTACATTACTGCTTTTTCAAATAAAGATACCAAGAGAACAAAGAAAATTGATAATATGAGTAAATTAGAAAGTTGCTTAAAATTACATGCTCTATCTAAAATATGAAAGAAAAAAATATGGGTTTCATATCCCTTTGAAAACACAGTTAATTTGTTTGCATTAAGAAAATGTTTGGTAAAAGCTGTTTCAATTGATCTGGAAATGATTATACTTACAACAGCTATGTGTCTCCAGAGTTAAACACCATTAATTTCCAGTGCTTTTATTATGTTCTATTCAGTGTTTAAAACGTTTACTTAAAGTCAGTTCCACAGGAACAATATACTATTGGGAACTAGCTGAACTCATCTGGTGAACCAATGACAAGAGGCATATGTACGTAGGGATGCCAGGTGTCCGTTATTTGACCGTACAGTCCGGTATTTGACCGTACAGTCCAGTATTTTAGGTTACTTACGTTTTTATGTAGTCCGGTCCGGACCGAACCAGGCCTCATCCAGCTGTACCTAACCCAACCTTCCCAGTCCGTGTTCCACTTAAAGGGACAGTATACTATAAAATAGTTTTTCCCTTAATGTGTTTCCAATTACTTTTTTACCAGCTGCAGAGTATAAAATGCATGAGATTTGATTTTTTTAAGGTTTATTTGTGTATATGAATTAGCTGATTTTGTGTTTTGAAGCCACAACCTAATAAACTGGGTTGAGCTTGTATGTATAATCAGATCTCATTACTTTATCACATTGTATACATATACATGCTTCTATATCTTATCTGTCCATAAACCAATCACCAATACTTGAGAACAATGAAAAATTAACATTTTATTACCTTTTCTCTTCTATAACCCACTGGGAGTGTAATTTCTTCTACTGGCTGTATTAACACAGCTTGGTCTTGATGCCAAAAACTACTTTCAGGATGGGTGGGGATACCACAGGCTAAATAAACTATTTCAAATGCCAGTATAAGGGTAATGAAAATACTTGCAAACAATTTAATACACTCCAGCAGGTAAGAGCAAAAGAGGGGGATAGAGAGAACAAAAGAGAGGGGGGAGAGAGAGAGCAAAAGAGGGGGGAGAGAGAGAGCAAAACCCAACCTGCCCAGTCCGTGTTCTACTTAAAGGGACAGTATACTATAACATAGTTTTTCCCTTAATGTGTTTCTAATTACTTTTTCTCCAACATAGGTGTGTCCGGTCCACGGCGTCATCCTTACTTGTGGGATATTCTCTTCCCCAACAGGAAATGGCAAAGAGCCCAGCAAAGCTGGTCACATGATCCCTCCTAGGCTCCGCCTTCCCCAGTCCACGGAGATGGCTTAGAGTTTTTTGGTGTTTAACTGTAGTTTTTATTCTTCAATCAAGAGTTTGTTATTTTAAAATAGTGCTGGTATGTACTATTTACTCTGAAACAGAAAAGTGATGAAGATTTCTGTTTGTAAGAGGAAAATGATTTTAGCAACCGTTACTAAAATCGATGGCTGTTTCCACACAGGACTGTTGAGAGGAATTAACTTCAGTTGGGGGAAACAGTGAGCAGACTTTTGCTGCTTGAGGTATGACACATTTCTAACAAGACTATGTAATGCTGGAAGCTGTCATTTTCCCTATGGGATCCGGTAAGCCATTTTTATTACATAAGAATAAAGGGCTTCACAAGGGCTTTTAAGACTGGTAGACATTTTCTGGGCTAAAACGATTGATATATAAGCATTTTTAATACTTCATAGCTTTGAGGGATTATTTTATTCTTGGGAATTATGTAAAATAACCGGCAGGCACTGTATTGGACACCTTATTCTCTAGGGGCTTTCCCTAATCATAGGCAGAGCCTCATTTTCGCGCCTCTATTGCGCAGTTGTTTTTGGGAAGCATGACATGCAGATGCATGTGTGAGGAGCTCAGATACATAGAAAAGGCTTTCTGAAGGCGTCATTTGGTATCGTATTCCCCTTTGGGCTTGGTTGGGTCTCAGCAAAGCAGATACCAGGGACTGTATAGGGGTTAAATATAAAAACGGCTCCGGTTCCGTTATTTTAAGAGTTAAAGCTTTCAAATTTGGTGTGCAATACTTTTAAGGCTTTAAGACACTGTGGTGAAATTTTGGTGAATTTTGAACAATTCCTTCATACTTTTTCACATTTGCAGTAATAAAGTGTGTTCAGTTTAAAATTTAAAGTGACAGTAACGGTTTTATTTTAAAACGTTTTTTGTACTTTGTTATCAAGTTTATGCCTGTTTAACATGTCTGAACTACCAGATAGACTGTGTTCTGTATGTGGGGAAGCCAAGGTTCCTTCTCATTTAAATAGATGTGATTTATGTGACACAAAATTTAGAGAAAATGATGCCCAAGATGATTCCTCAAGTGAGGGGAGTAAGCATGGTACTGCATCATCCCCTCCTTCGTCTACACCAGTCTTGCCCACACAGGAGGCCCCTAGTACATCTAGTGCGCCAATACTCCTTACTATGCAACAATTAACGGCTGTAATGGATAATTCTATCAAAAACATTTTAGCCAAAATGCCCACTTATCAGCGAAAGCGCGACTGCTCTGTTTTAGAAAATACGGAAGAGCATGAGGACGCTGTTGATATTGGTTCTGAAGTGCCCCTACACCAGTCTGAGGGGGCCAGGGAGGTTTTGTCTGAGGGAGAAATTTCAGATTCAGGGAAAATTTCTCAACAAGCTGAACCTGATGTGATTACATTCAAATTTAAATTGGAACATCTCCGCGCTCTGCTTAAGGAGGTGTTATCTACTCTGGATGATTGTGAGAATTTGGTCATTCCAGAGAAATTATGTAAGATGGACAAGTTCCTAGAGGTCCCGGGGCCCCCCGAAGCTTTTCCTATACCCAAGCGGGTGGCGGATATTGTAAACAAAGAATGGGAAAGGCCCGGCATACCTTTCGTCCCTCCCCCTATATTTAAGAAATTGTTTCCTATGGTCGACCCCAGAAAGGACTTATGGCAGACAGTCCCCAAGGTCGAGGGGGCGGTTTCTACTCTAAACAAACGCACCACTATACCCATAGAAGATAGTTGTGCTTTCAAAGATCCTATGGATAAAAAATTAGAGGGTTTGCTTAAAAATATGTTTGTTCAACAAGGTTACCTTCTACAACCAATTTCATGCATTGTTCCTGTCACTACAGCAGCGTGTTTCTGGTTCGATGAACTAGAAAAGGCGCTCAATAAAGATTCTTCTTATGAGGAGATTTTGGACAGAATTCATGCTCTCAAATTGGCTAACTCTTTCACCTTAGACGCCACTTTGCAATTGGCTAGATTAGCGGCGAAAAATTCTGGGTTTGCTATTGTGGCGCGCAGAGCGCTTTGGCTAAAATCTTGGTCAGCGGATGCGTCTTCCAAGAATAAATTGCTTAACATTCCTTTCAAGGGGAAAACGCTGTTTGGCCCTGACTTGAAAGAGATTATTTCTGATATCACTGGGGGTAAGGGCCACGCCCTTCCTCAGGATATGTCTTTCAAGGCTAAAAATAAACCAAATTTTCGTCCCTTTCGCAGAAACGGACCAGCCCCAAGTGCTACATCCTCTAAGCAAGAGGGTAATACTTCTCAAGCCAAGCCAGCCTGGAGGCCAATGCAAGGCTGGAACAAAGGTAAGCAGGCCAAGAAACCTGCCACTGCTACCAAGACAGCATGAGATGTTGGCCCCAGATCCGGGACCGGATCTGGTGGGGGGCAGACTCTCTCTCTTCGCTCAGGCTTGGGCAAGAGATGTTCTGGATCCTTGGGCGCTGGAAATAGTCTCCCAAGGTTATCTTCTGGAATTCAAGGGGCTTCCCCCAAGGGGGAGGTTCCACAGGTCTCAATTGTCTTCAGACCACATAAAAAAACAGGCATTCTTACATTGTATAGAAGACCTGTTAAAAATGGGAGTGATTCATCCTGTTCCATTAGGAGAACAAGGGATGGGGTTCTACTCCAATCTGTTCATAGTTCCCAAAAAAGAGGGAACATTCAGACCAATCTTAGATCTCAAGATCCTAAACAAGTTTCTCAAGGTTCCATCGTTCAAAATGGAAACCATACGAACAATTCTTCCTTCCATCCAGGAAGGTCAATTCATGACCACGGTGGATTTAAAGGATGCGTATCTACATATTCCTATCCACAAGGAACATCATCGGTTCCTAAGGTTCGCCTTTCTGGACAAGCATTACCAGTTTGTGGCACTTCCGTTCGGATTAGCCACTGCTCCAAGAATTTTCACAAAGGTACTGGGGTCCCTTCTAGCGGTGCTAAGACCAAGGGGCATTGCAGTAGTACCTTACTTGGACGACATTCTGATTCAAGCGTCGTCCCTTCCACAAGCAAAGGCTCACACGGACATCGTCCTGGCCTTTCTCAGATCTCACGGGTGGAAAGTGAACGTAGAAAAAAGTTCTCTATCTCCGTCAACAAAAGTTCCCTTCTTGGGAACAATAATAGACTCCTTAGAAATGAGGATTTTTCTGACAGAGGCCAGAAAATCAAAACTTCTAAACTCTTGTCAAGTACTTCATTCTGTTCCTCTTCCTTCCATAGCGCAGTGCATGGAAGTAATAGGTTTGATGGTCGCGGCAATGGACATAGTTCCTTTTGCGCGAATTCATCTGAGACCATTACAACTGTGCATGCTCAGTCAGTGGAATGGGGATTATACAGACTTGTCTCCGACGATACAAGTAGATCAGAGGACCAGAGATTCACTCCGTTGGTGGCTGTCCCTGGACAATCTGTCACAGGGGATGAGCTTCCGCAGACCAGAGTGGGTCATTGTCACGACCGACGCCAGTCTGGTGGGCTGGGGCGCGGTCTGGGGACTCCTGAAAGCTCAGGGTCTTTGGTCTCGGGAAGAATCTCTTCTCCCGATAAATATTCTGGAACTAAGAGCGATATTCAATGCTCTCAAGGCTTGGCCTCAGCTAGCAAAGGCCAAATTCATACGGTTTCAATCGGACAACATGACGACTGTTGCGTACATCAACCATCAGGGGGGAACAAGGAGTTCCCTGGCGATGGAAGAAGTGACCAAAATCATTCAATGGGCGGAGACTCGCTCCTGCCACTTGTCTGCAATCCACATTCCAGGAGTGGAAAATTGGGAAGCGGATTTTCTGAGTCGTCAGTCATTTCATCCGGGGGAGTGGGAACTCCATCCGGAAATCTTTGCCCAAATTACTCAGTTGTGGGGCATTCCAGACATGGATCTGATGGCCTCTCGTCAGAACTTCAAGGTTCCTTGCTACGGGTCCAGATCCAGGGATCCCAAGGCGACTCTAGTAGATGCACTAGTAGCACCTTGGACCTTCAAACTAGCGTATGTATTCCCACCGTTTCCTCTCATCCCCAGGCTGGTAGCCAGGATCTATCAGGAGAGGGCATCGGTGATCTTGATAGCTCCTGCGTGGCCACGCAGGACTTGGTATGCAGACCTGGTGAATATGTCATCGGCTCCACCATGGAAGCTACCTTTGAGACGGGACCTTCTTGTTCAAGGTCCGTTCGAACATCCGAATCTGGTCTCACTCCAACTGACTGCTTGGAGATTGAACGCTTGATTTTATCAAAGCGAGGGTTCTCAGATTCTGTCATTGATACTCTTGTTCAGGCCAGAAAGCCTGTAACTAGAAAAATCTACCATAAAATATGGAAAAGATATATCTGTTGGTGTGAATCTAAAGGATTCCCTTGGGACAAGATAAAAATTCCTAAGATTCTATCCTTTCTTCAAGAAGGTTTGGAGAAAGGATTATCTGCAAGTTCTTTGAAGGGACAGATTTCTGCTTTGTCTGTGTTACTTCACAAAAAGCTGGCAGCTGTGCCAGATGTTCAAGCTTTTGTTCAGGCTCTGGTTAGAATCAAGCCTGTTTACAAACCTTTGACTCCTCCTTGGAGTCTCAATTTAGTTCTTTCAGTTCTTCAGGGGGTTCCGTTTGAACCCTTACATTCCGTTGATATTAAGTTATTATCTTGGAAAGTTTTGTTTTTGGTTGCAATTTCTTCTGCTAGAAGAGTTTCAGAGTTATCTGCTCTGCAGTGTTCTCCTCCTTATCTGGTGTTCCATGCAGATAAGGTGGTTTTGCGTACTAAACCTGGTTTTCTTCCGAAAGTTGTTTCTAACAAAAACATTAACCAGGAGATAGTCGTGCCTTCTTTGTGTCCGAATCCAGTTTCAAAGAAGGAACGTTTGTTGCACAATTTGGATGTAGTTCGTGCTCTAAAATTCTATTTAGATGCTACAAAGGATTTTAGACAAACATCTTCCTTGTTTGTTGTTTATTCTGGTAAAAGGAGAGGTCAAAAAGCAACTTCTACCTCTCTCTCTTTTTGGCTTAAAAGCATCATCAGATTGACTTACGAGACTACCGGACGGCAGCCTCCTGAAAGAATCACAGCTCATTCCACTAGGGCCGTGGCTTCCACATGGGCCTTCAAGAACGAGGCTTCTGTTGATCAGATATGTAAGGCAGCGACTTGGTCTTCACTGCACACTTTTACTAAATTTTACAAATTTGATACTTTTGCTTCTTCTGAGGCTATTTTTGGGAGAAAGGTTTTGCAAGCCGTGGTGCCTTCCATCTAGGTGACCTGATTTGCTCCCTCCCTTCATCCGTGTCCTAAAACTTTGGTATTGGTTCCCACAAGTAAGGATGACGCCGTGGACCGGACACACCTATGTTGGAGAAAACAGAATTTATGTTTACCTGATAAATTACTTTCTACAACGGTGTGTCCGGTCCACGGCCCGCCCTGGTTTTTTAATCAGGTCTGATAATTTATTTTCTTTAACTACAGTCACCACGGTATCATATGATTTCTCCTATGCAAATATTCCTCCTTTACGTCGGTCGAATGACTGGGGAAGGCGGAGCCTAGGAGGGATCATGTGACCAGCTTTGCTGGGCTCTTTGCCATTTCCTGTTGGGGAAGAGAATATCCCACAAGTAAGGATGACGCCGTGGACCGGACACACCGTTGGAGAAAGTAATTTATCAGGTAAACATAAATTCTGTTTTTTACCAGCTGCAGAGTATAAAATGCATGAGATTTGATTTTTTTAAGGTTTATTGTGTATATAAATTAGCTGATTTTCTGTTTTGAAGCCACAACCTAATAAACTGGGTTGAGCTTGTATGTATAATCAGATCTCATTACTTTATCACATTGTATACATATACATGCTTCTTTATCTTATCTGTCCAGAAACCAATCACTAATACTTGGAGAAAACAATGAAAAATTAACATTTTATTACCTTTTCTCTTCTATAACCCACTGGGAGTGTAATTTCTTCTACTGGCTGTATTAACACAGCTTGGTCTTGAGGCCAAAAACTACTTTCTGGATGGGTGGGAATACCACAGGCTAAATAAACTATTTCAAATGCCAATATAAGGGTAATGAAAATACTTGCAAACAATTTAATACACTCCAGCAGGTAAAGTGGATCATTGGGAACAAATTAAAGGGGAGATATTTTTTGAGTAAACTGTCCCTTTAAGTTCCACCCACAACCGGCACCCCTTCTAGGCTGCTACTCAGCTGGAGCGGACTACAACTACAAGCAGGCACTAGTGGGCACAGCTGAATCCTGATCTCTGCGTGCTATGAGACTGTAGGGCATCATCACGTGATCACACGCGTGAATTCACGTCAGCAAGAAGACCCGCGCTGACTGTTCATGCTCAGCAACTTCAGCAAGTTTAGCTTACTTTTGCAGCGCCAGCCTCGCACAGCCTGTGACAATTGAATTTGATTGTCAGTGTGAGAAGATTAGAACAGTCGGAGACCATGAGTGACACTGATTATTATCATCACCTATTCAGTTACAAGTGAGGTATGTGGCATCTCTCTCAGTTCATTTATATTTAATATCATCCACTGCCACACACACAAAAAAAGAAGTAACTATAATATATCCTATAACATAAAAGGCCAAGTGTGTTTGTGCGAAGCTGTCATGCGCAGTAGAGACTGTGCGAGGACAAACACACCTGGCCTTCAACAGACTAACCTCATGGCATCTGCCCACAGGGTGTGACAGGGGGCGGAGCCGGACTTCATGTGGGCGTGGCAGGACGGGGTCTAGTGTGACGTGGGCAGGGCCGTGCGGCCGTGAAAGAGAGAGCTCAAAAGAGGGGGGATAGAGAGAGCAAAAGAGGGGGGATATAGACAGCAAAAGAGGGGGGAGAGGGACAGCAAAAGAGGGGGAGAGGGACGGCAAAAGAGAGCTGGGAGGGAGAGTAAAAGAAAGGGGAGAGAGAGCAAAAGAGGGGAGATAGAGGGAGAGAGACAGCAAAAGAGAGGAGGGAGAGAGACAGCAAAAGAGAGGAGGGAGAGAGACAGCAAAAGAGAGGAGGGAGAGAGACAGCAAAAGAGAGGAGGGAGAGAGACAGCAAAAGAGAGGAGGGAGAGAGACAGCAAAAGAGAGGAGGGAGAGAGACAGCAAAAGAGAGGGGGGAGAGAGACAGCAAAAGAGGGGGGGGGAGAGTGCACAAAAGAGAGGGGGAGAGGAGGGAGAGTGCACAAAAGAGAGAGGGAGAGTGCGCAAAAGAGAAGGGGGAGAGTGCGCAAAAGAGAGGGGGGAGAGTGCACAAAAGAGAGGGGGGGAGTGCGCAAAAGAGGGGGGAGAGCACAAAAGAGAGGGGAGAGAGAGCGCAAAAGAGAGGGGGAGAGACAGCAAACGAGAGGAGAGAGCACAAAAGAGAGGGGGGAGAGTGCACAAAAGAGAGGGAGGAGAGTGCACAAAAGAGAGGGTGAGAGTGCAAAAAAGAGAGGGGGAGAGGAGGGAGAGCGCAAAAGAGAGGGGGGAGAGTGCACAAAAGAGAGGGGGAGAGGAGGGAGAGTGCACAAAAGAGAGGGAGAGAGACAGCAAACGAGAGGAGAGAGAGAGCACAAAAGAGAGGGGGGATAGTGCACAAAAGAGAGGGGGGAGAGTGCACAAAAGAGAGGGGAGAGGAGGGAGAGTGCGCAAAAGAGAGGGGGGAGACTGCGCGCAAGGACAAACACACCTGGCCTTCCAACTGACCTGGCATCGAGCGGTGGAGTGGGCATGGTCGGGCGGGTGAGAAGTGGGCGGGGCCAAGCGGGGCCAGATGCTGAGAGACAGAGAGCTCTAAAGAGGGGGGATAGAGAGAGCAGAAGAGTTTGGATAGAGAGAGCAGAAGAGGGGGGATAGAGAGAGGGAGAGAGAGACAACAAAAGAGAGAGGGGGAGAGAAACGGCAAGAGAGAGGGGGAGAGAGACAGCAAAAGAGAGGGGGAGAGAGACAGCAAAAGAGAGAGGGGGAAAGAGACAGCAAAAGAGTGGGGAGAGTGCGCAAAAGAGAGGGGGGAGAGAGCGCAAAAGAGAGGGGGGAGAGTGCGCAAAAGAGAAGGGGGAGAGTGCGCAAAAGAGAGGGGGGAGAGTGCGCAAAAGAGAGGGGGAGAGTGCGCAAAAGAGAGGGGGAGAGCACAAAAGAGAGGGGAGAGAGAGCGCAAAAGAGAGGGGGAGAGAGCGCAAAAGAGAGGGGGAGAGAGCGCAAAAGAGAGGGGGAGAGACAGCACAAAAGAGAGGGGGGAGAGTGCACAAAAGAGAGGGGGGAGAGTGCACAAAAGAGAGGGGGGAGAGTGCACAAAAGAGAGGGGGGAGAGTGCACAAAAGAGAGGGGGAGAGAAGGGAGAGTGCACAAAAGAGGGGGGGAGAGGAGGGAGAGAGACAGCAAACGAGAGGAGAGAGAGAGCACAAAAGAGAGGGGGGAGAGTGCACAAAAGAGGGGGGAGAGTGCACAAAAGAGAGGGGGGAGAGTGCGCAAAAGAGAGGGGGAGAGTGCGCAAAAGAGAGGGGGAGAGTGCGCAAAAGAGAGGGGGAGAGTGCGCAAAAGAGAGGGGGGAGAGTGCGCAAAAGAGAGGGGGGAGAGTGCGCAAAAGAGAGAGGGGAGAGTGCGCAAAAGAGAGGGGGGAGAGTGCGCAAAAGAGAGGGGGGAGAGTGCACAAAAGAGAGGGGGGAGAGTGCACAAAAGAGAGGGGGGGAGAGTGCACAAAAGAGAGGGGGGAGAGTGCGCAAAAGAGAGGGGGAGAGTGCGCAAAAGAGAGGAGGGAGAGTGCGCAAAAGAGAGGGGGGAGAGAGCGCAAAAGAGGGGGGAGAGTGCGCAAAAGAGGGGAGAGAGCGCAAAAGAGAGGGGAGAGAGTGCAAAAGAGAGGGGGAGAGAGCGCAAAAGAGAGGGGGAGAGAGAGCAAAAGAGAGGGGGAGAGAGTGCAAAAGAGAGGGGGAGAGAGCGCAAAAGAGGGGGAGAGAGAGTGCAAAAGAGAGGGGGAGAGAGCGCAAAAGAGAGGGGAGAGAGAGCAAAAGAGAGGGGAGAGAGAGCAAACGAGAGGGAGAGAGACAGCAAACGAGAGGAGAGAGAGACAGCAAACGAGAGGAGAGAGAGAGCAAACAAGAGGGGGGAAGAGAGAGAGCAAAATAGATGGAGAGAGACAGCAAAAGAGGGGGGAGAGAGAGCCAAAGAGAGGTGGAAGAGAGAGCCGGAGAGAGAGCGCAAAAGAGAGGGGGGAGAGAGAATGCAAAAGAGAGGGGGGAGAGAGAGCGCAAAAGAGAGGGGGGAGAGAGAGAGCAAAAGAGAGGAGAGAGACAGCAAAAGAGAGGGGAGAAAGAGAGAGCAAAAGAGAGGGGGGATAGAGAGAGAGCAAGGGGTGGGACCGCTGTACTGCAAAAAATGGCCCGTGTACACAGGCTTTAGGACTAGTATAATATAAGTGTAAAAAGCCCCCTGGTTCAATAGTGGGTATGTGAGGATAATGCTTATAGCACCTCTTGGTGCGGTGTGTGTTCCTCAGAACATAACATAACAAAATAGAACCTATTTGAATTGAAGAAAAGGGGACGATTGAGCGCTTACTATGTGAAGTAACTAATGTGAAAAAAGAGAATCGCTAGCAACTTTGAGTCCTGATGTGCAAGTGGATATCCGGAAGTGACGTCACAAATAGTTTATATTTGTTTCATGGTATTATATATCTCTCTATATTTTATATATATTTTTTATTCTCTCTATATATTATCTACCCTTATTTTATTTTTCACATCATATAATTTTGAGGTTGATACCCTCCCCATGTAGAGATAACAAGCTCTCCTTCAGAACTCCATTTCTCCTTTTATCTGGTGTATATTTACCCCTTTCAGATATATATAGATATTCTTTTCTTTCATGTAATTAGCAAGAGTCCATGAGCTAGTGACGTATGGGATATACAATCCTACCAGGAGGGGCAAAGTTTCCCAAACCTCAAAATGCCTATAAATACACCCCTCACCACACCCACAAATCAGTTTTACAAACTTTGCCTCCCATGGAGGTGGTGAAGTAAGTTTGTGCTAGATTCTAAGTTGATATGCGCTTCGCAGCAGGCTGGAGCCCGGTTTTCCTCTCAGAGTGCAGTGAATGTCAGAGGGATGTGAAGAGAGTATTGCCTATTTGAATTCAATGGTCTCCTTCTACGGGATCTATTTCATAGGTTCTCTGTTATCGGTCGTAGAGATTCATCTCTTACCTCCCTTTTCTGATCGACGATATACTCTTATATACCATTACCTCTACTGATTCTCGTTTCAGTACTGGTTTGGCTTTCTACTACATGTAGATGAGTGTCCTGGGGTAAGTAAGTCTTATTTTTTGAGACACTCTAAGCTATGGTTGGGCACTTTTATATAAAGTTCTAAATATATGTGTTTAAAGATTTATTTGCCTTGATTCAGGATGATCAATATTCCTTATTTCAGACAGTCAGTTTCATTATTTGGGATAATGCATATGAATAAATAATTTTTTCTTACCTTAAAATTGACTTTTTTTCCCTGTGGGCTGTTAGGCTCGCGGGGGCTGAAAATGCTTCATTTTATTGCGTCATTCTTGGCGCGGACTTTTTTGGCGCAAAAAATTTCTTTTGTCATTTCCGGCGTCATACTTGTCGCCAGAAGTTGTTCGTGTTTACGTCATTTTTTGACGTTTTGCACCAAAAATGTCGGTGTCACCGGATGTGGCATCATTCTTGGCGCCAAAAGCATTTAGGCGCCAATAATGTGGGCGTCTTTTTTGGCGCTAAAAAATGTGGGCGTCATTTTTGTCTCCACCTTTTTTTCACATTATTTAAGTCTCATTTTTCATTTGCTTCTGGTTGCTAGAGGCTTGTTCATTGGCATTTTTTCCCATTCCTGAAACTGTCTTTTAAGGAATTTGATAGATTTTGCTTTATATGTTGTTTTTTCTCTTACATATTGCAAGATGTCTCAGATTGACCCTGGATCGGAAGCTACTTCTGGAAAAACGCTGCCTGATGCTGGTTCTACCAAAGTTAAGTGTATCTGCTGTAAACTTGTGGTAACTGTTCCTCCGGCTGTAGTTTGTGATGTATGTCATGATAAGCTTGCTAATGCAGATAGTATTTCCATTAGTAATATTCCATTACCTGTTGCTGTTCCATCAACATCTAATACTCAGGATGTTCCTGTTAATATAAGAGATTTTGTTTCTAAATCTATTAGGATGGCTATGTCTGTTATTCCTCCTTCCAGTAAACGTAAAAGGTCTTTTAAAACTTCACATTTTTCAGATGAATTTTTAAATGAACATCATCATTCTGATTTGTCTGTTTCTGATGATGATTTTTCTGGTTCAGAGGATTCTGTCTCAGATATTGACACTGATAAATCTTCATATTTATTTAAAATGGAATTTATTCGTTCTTTACTTAAAGAAGTTTTAATCGCATTAGAGATGGAGGAATCTAGTCCTCTTGATACTAAATCTACTAAGCGTTTAAATTCGTTTTATAAACCTCCTTTAGTTATTCCGGAAGTTTTTCCTGTCCCTGATGCTATTTCTGAAGTAATTTCTAGGGAATGGAATAATCTGGGTAATTCATTTAGTCCTTCTAAAAGGTTTAAGAAATTGTATCCTGTGCCATCTGACAGATTAGAGTTTTGGGACAAAATCCCTAAAGTTGTTGGGGCTATCTCTACTCTCGCTAAACGTACTACTATTCCTACGGCAGATAGTACTTCCTTTAAGGATCCTTTAGATAGGAAAATTGAATCCTTTCTAAGGAAAGCTTATTTATGTTCAGGTAATCTTCTTAGGCCTGCTATTTCTTTGGCTGATGTTGCGGCAGCTTCCACTTTTTGGTTGGAGGCTTTGGCACAACAAGTGTCAGATCATAATACTCATAGCATTGTTAAACTTCTTCAACATGCTAATAACTTTATTTGTGATGCCATCTTTGATATCATTAGAGTTGATGTCAGGTATATGTCTTTAGCTATCTTAGCTAGAAGAGCTTTATGGCTTAAAACTTGGAATGCAGATATGTCTTCTAAGTCAACTTTGCTTTCCCTTTCTTTTCAAGGTAATAAATTGTTTGGTTCCCAGTTGGATTCTATTATTTCAACTGTTACTGGGGGGAAAGGAACTTTTTTACCTCAGGATAAAAAATCTAAAGGCAAATATAGGGCTGCTAATCGTTTTCGTTCCTTTCGTCAGAATAAGGAACAGAAGCCTGATCCTTCCCCTAAAGGAACGGTTTCTGTTTGGAAACCATCTCCAGTCTGGAATAAATCCAAGCCTTTCAGAAAGCCAAAGCCAGCTCCCAAGTCCACATGAAGGTGCGGCCCTCATTCCAGCACAGCTGGTAGGGGGCAGATTACGATTTTTCAAAGAAATTTGGATCAATTCGATTCACAGTCTTTGGATTCAGAACATTGTTTCACAAGGGTACAGAATAGGTTTCAAGGTAAGGCCTCCTGCAAGAAGATTTTTTCTTTCTCGCATTCCAATAAACCCAGTGAAGGCTCAAGCATTTCTGAAATGTGTTTCAGATCTAGAGTTGGCTGGAGTAATTGTGCCAGTTCCAGTTCTGGAACAGGGTCTGGGGTTTTACTCAAATCTGTTCATTGTACCAAAGAAGGAGAATTCCTTCAGACCAGTTCTGGATTTAAAAATATTGAATCGTTATGTAAGGATACCAACATTCAAAATGGTAACTATAAGGACTATTCTGCCTTTTGTTCAGCAAGGGCATTATATGTCCACAATAGATTTACAAGATGCATATCTGCATATTCCGATTCATCCAGATCACTTTCAGTTTCTGAGATTCTCTTTTCGAGACAAGCATTACCAGTTTGTGGCTCTGCCGTTCGGCCTAGCAACAGCTCCAAGGATTTTTTTAAAGGTTCTCAGTGCCCTTCTATCTGTAATCAGAGAACAGGGTATTGTGGTATTTGCTAGATTAAAGAGAACCGAGATAGCACACAGAGTCTCTATAGAAGTGCGCAAATGATCACAGCATGTGGCAGATGGCGGATTCGGCAAACAGCAATCCAGGCAGCTCTCTTAGAAATGGTAAGTGGACAACGGGAACCTGTGGATGACAGATGGAAGAGGCGCCTCATGGGACAAGTATCGTTTTAGGCAACAAAGGGATACACATTAGCAGCGGACCCCCCACACAGAGTGTTACTCACAAGAGCGGCGGTACAAACGTGTACCCAGACAAGCAGGACGGAACCAAAAGTCGCCCGTCAGACAGGCGTAAGCTCGGTACGCTAGGCAAACGTCACTCAGCAAGCAGCGTCAGAGTAGACCCAACAGGGGAACCAATGGAATCGAAGGGAACTCGACACAGCGGACCTCCAAAGGGGATCAGGAACGTAACCGAATTGCTCCAGCGGCAATAGTAAAAGAAAAACAGGCAGGTGTGGTGTACTCAAGGATACATTTATTGAGTACAAACAGATAAAAACAAGCGTACAGCAACGCGTTTCTCAACAAATAGTCGTTTCATCAGGCTGATACTAATACATGGAAATACCTGCTCTATTTATAACACACCTGTGTCAATCACAGAGCTCCTACTACCGACACACCTCCAGGTGGGGATAACAAATGATAGGATGTGAATCGAGTGGGAGGTGTCTCAGGAGCCGGAGCTAGGGATGGACTATAAACAACAAATAACATACACAAATATTTCAAACATTCTGAATGTTTGAAATATTTGTGTATGTTATTTGTTGTTTATAGTCCATCCCTAGCTCCGGCTCCTGAGACACCTCCCACTCGATTCACATCCTATCATTTGTTATCCCCACCTGGAGGTGTGTCGGTAGTAGGAGCTCTGTGATTGATACAGGTGTGTTATAAATAGAGCAGGTATTTCCATGTATTAGTATCAGCCTGATGAAACGACTATTTGTTGAGAAACGCGTTGCTGTACGCTTGTTTTTATCTGTTTGTACTCAATAAATGTATCCTTGAGTACACCACACCTGCCTGTTTTTCTTTTACTATTGCCGCTGGAGCAATTCGGTTACGTTCCTGATCCCCTTTGGAGGTCCGCTGTGTCGAGTTCCCTTCGATTCCATTGGTTCCCCTGTTGGGTCTACTCTGACGCTGCTTGCTGAGTGACGTTTGCCTAGCGTACCGAGCTTACGCCTGTCTGACGGGCGACTTTTGGTTCCGTCCTGCTTGTCTGGGTACACGTTTGTACCGCCGCTCTTGTGAGTAACACTCTGTGTGGGGGGTCCGCTGCTAATGTGTATCCCTCTATTGTGGTATTTCCTTATTTGGACGATATCTTGGTACTTGCTCAGTCTTCACATTTAGCAGAATTTCATACGAATCGACTTGTGTCGTTTCTTCAAGAACATGGTTGGAGGATCAATTTACCAAAGAGTTCATTGATTCCTCAGACAAGGGTAACCTTTTTAGGCTTCCAAATAGATTCAGTGTCCATGACTTTGTCTCTGACGGACAAGAGACGTCTGAAATTGGTTTCAGCTTCTCAAAACCTTCAGTCTCAATCATTCCCTTCGGTAGCCTTATGCATGGAAATTCTAGGTCTTATGACTGCTGCATCGGACGCGATCCCCTTTGCTCGTTTTCACATGCGACCTCTTCAGCTTTGTATGCTGAACCAGTGGTGCAGGGATTATACAAAGATATCACAGTTAATATCTTTAAATCCGATTGTACGACACTCTCTGACGTGGTGGACAGATCACCATCGTTTAGTTCAAGGGGCTTCTTTTGTTCTTCCAACCTGGACTGTGATCTCAACATATGTGAGTCTGACAGGTTGTGGAGCTGTATGGGGGTCTCTGACAGCGCAGGGGGTTTGGGAATCTCAGGAGGCGAGATTACCAATCAACATTTTGGAACTCCGTGCGATTTTCAGAGCTCTTCAGTCGTGGCCTCTTCTGAAGAGAGAATCGTTCATTTGTTTTCAGACGGACAATGTCACAACCGTGGCATATGTCAATCATCAAGGGGGGACTCACAGTCCTCTGGCTATGAAAGAAGTATCTCGGATACTTGTATGGGCGGAATCCAGCTCCTGTCTAATCTCTGCGGTTCACATCCCAGGTATAGACAATTGGGAAGCGGATTATCTCAGTCGCCAGACGTTACATCCGGGCGAATGGTCTCTTCACCCAGAGGTTTTTCTTCAGATTGTTCAAATCTGGGGACTTCCAGAAATAGATCTGATGGCCTCTCATCTAAACAAGAAACTTCCCAGGTATCTGTCCAGATCCAGGGATCCTCAGGCGGAGGCAGTGGATGCATTGTCACTTCCTTGGAAGTATCATCCTGCCTATATCTTTCTGCCTCTAGTTCTTCTTCCAAGAGTGATCTCCAAGATTCTAAAAGAGCGTTCATTTGTTCTGCTGGTGGCTCCAGCATGGCCTCACAGGTTTTGGTATGCGGATCTTGTTCGGATGGCTACTTGCCAACCTTGGACTCTTCCATTAAGACCAGACTTTCTATCTCAAGGTCCTTTTTTCCATCAGTATCTCAAATCATTAAATTTGAAGGTATGGAGATTGAACGCTTGATTCTCAGTCATAGAGGTTTCTCTGACTCCTTAATTAATACTATGTTACAGGCTCATAAATCTGTGTCTAGGAAGATATATTATCGAGTCTGGAAGACTTACATTTCTTGGTGTTCTTCTCATCATTTTTCCTGGCATTCTTTTAGAATTCCTAGAATTTTACAGTTTCTTCAGGATGGTCTGGATAAAGGTTTGTCTGCAAGTTCATTGAAAGGACAAATTTCTGCTCTTTCTGTGCTGTTTCACAGAAAGATTGCTAATCTTCCTGATATTCATTGTTTTGTACAGGCTTTGGTTCGTATAAAACCTGTCATTAAGTCAATCTCTCCTCCTTGGAGTTTGAATTTGGTTCTGGGGGCTTTACAAGCTCCTCCGTTTGAACCTATGCATTCTCTGGATATTAAATTACTTTCTTGGAAAGTATTGTTCCTTTTGGCCATCTCTTCTGCTAGAAGAGTTTCTGAGTTATCTGCTCTTTCTTGTGAATCTCCTTTTCTGATTTTTCATCAGGATAAGGCGGTGTTGCGGACTTTATTTAAATTTTTACCTAAAGTTGTGAATTCTAACAACATTAGTAGAGAAATTGTGGTTCCTTCATTGTGTCCTAATCCTAAGAATTCTAAGGAAAGATCGTTACATTCTTTGGATGTAGTTAGAGCTTTGAAATATTATGTTGAAGCTACTAAAGATTTCCGAAAGACTTCTAGTCTATTTGTTATCTGCCATTTCTTTGGCGTCTTGGTTAAAGTCTTTGATTCATCATGCTTATGTCGAGTTGGGTAAAACTCCGCCTCAAAGGATTACAGCTCATTCTACTAGGTCAGTTTCTACTTCCTGGGCATTTAGGAATGAAGCTTCGGTTGATCAGATTTGCAAAGCAGCAACTTGGTCTTCTTTGCATACTTTTACTAAATTCTACCATTTTTATGTGTTTTCTTCTTCTGAAGCAGTTTTTGGTAGAAAAGTACTTCAGGCAGCTGTTTCAGTTTGATTCTTCTGCTTATAATTTCAGTTTTTTTCATTATAAGATTGAAACTTTATTTTGGAGTGTGGATTATTTTTCAGCGGAATTGGCTGTCTTTATTTTATCCCTCCCTCTCTAGTGACTCTTGCGTGGAAGTTCCACATCTTGGGTATTTATTATCCCATACGTCACTAGCTCATGGACTCTTGCTAATTACATGAAAGAAAACATAATTTATGTAAGAACTTACCTTTTAAATTCATTTCTTTCATATTAGCAAGAGTCCATGAGGCTCACCCTTTTTTTGTGGTGGTTATGATTTTTTGTATAAAGCACAATTGTTCCAATTCCTTATTTTTTATGCTTTCGCACTTTTTCTTATCACCCCACTTCTTGGCTATTCGTTAAACTGATTTGTGGGTGTGGTGAGGGGTGTATTTATAGGCATTTTGAGGTTTGGGAAACTTTGCCCCTCCTGGTAGGAATGTATATCCCATACGTCACTAGCTCATGGACTCTTGCTAATATGAAAGAAATGAATTTATCAGGTAAGTTCTTACATAAATTATGTTTTCTCCTTCCCCTTATTTATGACATAAGATATATTATAATATATATATTTCACATATACTTTTCATTTTTAATTTTTCTCATTAATTTTTCTCATTTTTTCTCCATACCATATTTAACTACAACTAATCCAGTAGTCTTGACCTGCATTTATTTCATGCATTTATTCCATTCACCATTTCTTAATCCATATATACCATGAAACAAATATAAACTATTTTTCCCAAGTCCGTTTTTGAATAAGTGGAAAATGAACAACTAATTAATTTCTTATGATTAATTTAACAATTAGCCAATTAACCAGCTTTAAAAGTGCCCTCTGGATGGCAGTAGATTACATGCCTCTGATGAAGTGAGCTGATACGCTCACGAAACGCGTAAGGCACGTGACACACGTTTGTGACGTCACTTCCGGATATCCACCTGCACATCAGGACGCAAACTTGCTAGCGATTCTCCTTTTTCACAGCGTCTTTAGTTACTTCACATAGTAAGTGCTCAATCGTCCCCTTTTCTTCAATTCAAATAGGTTCTATTTTGTTATGTTATGTTTTGAGGAACACACACCGCACCAAGAGGTGCTATAAGCATTATCCTCACATACCCACTATTGAACCAGGGGGCTTTTTACACTTATATTATATTTATTATATTTCTATTATATTTTTTAGATTTCTTATATATTCTATGTATTTTCATTTCATGTCATATATCTTCACAATTATTTACATAGGCCTAGATTTAGAGTTCGGCGGTAGCCGTCAAAACCAGCGTTAGAGGCTCCTAACGCTGGTTTTGGCCGCCCGCTGGTATTTGGAGTCAGTGATTAAAGGGTCTAACGCTCACTTTACAGCCGCGACTTTTCCATACCGCAGATCCCCCTACGCCATTTGCGTAGCCTATCTTTTCAATGGGATCTTTCTAACGCTGGTATTTAGAGTCGTTTCTGCAGTGAGCGTTAGAGCTCTAACGACAAGATTCCAGCCGCCTGAAAAAAGCAGGAGTTAAGAGCTTTCTGGCTAACGCCGGTTCATAAAGCTCTTAACTACTGTACCCTAAACTACACTAACACCCATAAACTACCTATGTACCCCTAAACCGAGGTCCCCCCACATCGCCGCCACTCGATTAAAATTTTTAACCCCTAATCTGCCGACCGCCACCTACGTTATACTTATGTACCCCTAATCTGCTGCCCCTAACCCCGCAGACCCCTATATTATATTTATTAACCCCTAACTTGCCCCCCACAACGTCGCCGACACCTACCTACACTTATTAACCCCTAATCTGCCGAGCGGACCTGAGCGCTACTATAATAAAGTTATTAACCCCTAATCCGCCTCACTAACCCTATCATAAATAGTATTAACCCCTAATCTGCCCTCCCTAACATCGCCGACACCTACCTTCAATTATTAACCCCTAATCTGCCGACCGGAGCTCACCGCTATTCTAATAAATGTATTAACCCCTAAAGCTAAGTCTAACCCTAACACTAACACCCCCCTAAGTTAAATATAATTTTTATCTAACGAAATAAATTAACTCTTATTAAATAAATGATTCCTATTTAAAGCTAAATACTTACCTGTAAAATAAATCCTAATATAGCTACAATATAAATTACATTTATATTATAGCTATTTTAGGATTAATATTTATTTTACAGGTAACTTTGTATTTATTTTAACCAGGTACAATAGCTATTAAATAGTTAAGAACTATTTAATAGTTACCTAGTTAAAATAATTACAAATTTACCTGTAAAATAAATCCTAACCTAAGATATAATTAAACCTAACACTACCCTATCAATAAAATAATTAAATAAACTACCTACAATTACCTACAATTAACCTAACACTACACTATCAATAAATTAATTAAACACAATTGCTACAAATAAATACAATTAAATAAACTATCTAAAGTACAAAAAATAAAAAAGAACTAAGTTACAGAAAATAAAAAAATATTTACAAACATAAGAAAAATATTACAACAATTTTAAACTAATTACACCTACTCTAAGCCCCCTAATAAAATAACAAAGACCCCCAAAATAAAAAATTCCCTACCCTATTCTAAATTTAAAAAGTTACAAGCTCTTTTACCTTACCAGCCCTGAACAGGGCCCTTTGCGGGGCATGCCCCAAGATTTTCAGCTCTTTTGCCTGTAAAAAAAAACATACAATACCCCCCCCCCAACATTACAACCCACCACCCACATACCCCTAATCTAACCCAAACCCCCCTTAAATAAACCTAACACTAAGCCCCTGATGATCTTCCTACCTTGTCTTCACCATGCCAGGTTCACCGATCCGTCCTGGCTCCAAGATCTTCATCCAACCCAAGCGGGGGTTGGCGATCCATAATCCGGTGCTCCAAAGTCTTCCTCCTATCCGGCAAGAAGAGGACATCCGGACCGGCAAACATCTTCTCCAAGCGGCATCTTCTATCTTCTTCCATCCGATGACGACCGGCTCCATCTTGAAGACCTCCAGCGCGGATCCATCCTCTTCTTCCGACGACTAGACGACGAATGACGGTTCCTTTAAGGGACGTCATCCAAGATGGCGTCCCTCGAATTCCGATTGGCTGATAGGATTCTATCAGCCAATCGGAATTAAGGTAGGAATTTTCTGATTGGCTGATGGAATCAGCCAATCAGAATCAAGTTCAATCCGATTGGCTGATCCAATCAGCCAATCAGATTGAGCTCGCATTCTATTGGCTGTTCCGATCAGTCAATACAATGCGAGCTCAATCTGATTGGCTGATTGGATCAGCCAATCGGATTGAACTTGATTCTGATTGGCTGATTCCATCAGCCAATCAGAAAATTCCTACCTTAATTCCGATTGGCTGATAGAATCCTATCAGCCAATCGGAATTCGAGGGACGCCATCTTGGATGACGTCCCTTAAAGGAACCGTCATTCGTCGTCTAGTCGTCGGAAGAAGAGGATGGATCCGCGCTGGAGGTCTTCAAGATGGAGCCGGTCGTCATCGGATGGAAGAAGATAGAAGATGCGGCTTGGAGAAGATGTTTGCCGGTCCGGATGTCCTCTTCTTGCCGGATAGGAGGAAGACTTTGGAGCACCGGATTATGGATCGCCAACCCCCGCTTGGGTTGGATGAAGATCTTGGAGCCAGGACGGATCGGTGAACCTGGCATGGTGAAGACAAGGTAGGAAGATCATCAGGGGCTTAGTGTTAGGTTTATTTAAGGGGGGTTTGGGTTAGATTAGGGGTATGTGGGTGGTGGGTTGTAATGTTGGGGGGGGGGTATTGTATGTTTTTTTTTACAGGCAAAAGAGCTGAAAATCTTGGGGCATGCCCCGCAAAGGGCCCTGTTCAGGGCTGGTAAGGTAAAAGAGCATGTAATTTTTGTATTTTAGAATAGGGTAGGGAATTTTTTATTTTGGGGGTCTTTGTTATTTTATTAGGGGGCTTAGAGTAGGTGTAATTAGTTTAAAATTGTTGTAATATTTTTCTTATGTTTGTAAATATTTTTTTATTTTCTGTAACTTAGTTCTTTTTTATTTTTTGTACTTTAGATAGTTTATTTAATTGTATTTATTTGTAGCAATTGTGTTTAATTAATTTATTGATAGTGTAGTGTTAGGTTAATTGTAGGTAATTGTAGGTAGTTTATTTAATTATTTTATTGATAGGGTAGTGTTAGGTTTAATTATAACTTAGGTTAGGATTTATTTTACAGGTAAATTTGTAATTATTTTAACTAGGTAACTATTAAATAGTTCTTAACTATTTAATAGCTATTGTACCTGGTTAAAATAAATACAAAGTTACCTGTAAAATAAATATTAATCCTAAAATAGCTATAATATAAATGTAATTTATATTGTAGCTATATTAGGATTTATTTTACAGGTAAGTATTTAGCTTTAAATAGGAATCATTTATTTAATAAGAGTTAATTTATTTCGTTAGATAAAAATTATATTTAACTTAGGGGGGTGTTAGTGTTAGGGTTAGACTTAGCTTTAGGGGTTAATACATTTATTAGAATAGCGGTGAGCTCCGGTTGGCAGATTAGGGGTTAATAATTGAAGGTAGGTGTCGGCGATGTTAGGGAGGGCAGATTAGGGGTTAATACTATTTATGATAGGGTTAGTGAGGCGGATTAGGGGTTAATAACTTTATTATAGTAGCGCTCAGGTCCGGTCGGCAGATTAGGGGTTAATAAGTGTAGGCAGGTGTCGGCGACGTTGAGGGGGGCAGATTAGGGGTTAATAAATATAATATAGGGGTCGGCGATGTTAGGGCAGCAGATTAGGGGTACATAGGGATAACGTAGGTGGCGGCGGTTTACGGAGCGGCAGATTAGGGGTTAAAAGTGTAATGCAGGGGTCAGCGATAGCGGGGGCGGCAGATTAGGGGTTAATAAGTGTAAGGCTAGGGGTGTTTAGACTCGGGGTACATGTTAGAGTGTTAGGTGCAGACGTAGGAAGTGTTTCCCCATAGGAAACAATGGGGCTGCGTTAGGAGCTGAACGCTGCTTTTTTGCAGGTGTTAGGTTTTTTTTCAGCTCAAACAGCCCCATTGTTTCCTATGGGAGAATCGTGCACGAGCACGTTTTTGAGGCCGGCCGCGTCCGTAAGCAACTCTGGTATCGAGAGTTGTATTTGCGGTAAAAATGCTCTACGCTCCTTTTTTGGAGCCTAACGCAGCATTTGTTTGAACTCTCGATACCAGAGTTAAATTTATGGTGCGGCCAGAAAAAAACCCGCGGAGCGTTAACAGCCCTTTTACCGCCAAACTCCAAATCTAGCCGATAGTGTACTGATTAATCTTGTAGCGCTTTACACATATTGCTCCTCCACACAGGAACTGGTAATCATCACATTGATCTTAGTCCGTTTTTTTCAAATATCACATTGTTCCTTGTCCGTTTTTGTATCTTTTGGTATTAATACTAGCATTATTTGAATTTTACCATTCACCATTTTTAACATATTTTTAACATACTTTTATTAAATTTCATTAAACATCATTACATTTTAATATTTATATCTCTATTTTTTCACTTTTTAATTTTTTTACTAAATACTATTTATCAGCTCATAATAATCTGGAGAGTCCCTCCATCCAATTATATGGAGTGGATTTAGGTCAAGGGGGGTCCTACAACACCAAATACAGTCCCCTGTTTGACTGTTTTTGCGAAACTCCTCTCTTGGTTAAAAGTTATTAAGTTAACTATTTAATACCTCATCTATTTAAAGGATTCTACACCGTTGATCACTGTTTCCTGTAATTTTGCAGGTGAGCCATTTATTACATCGTCTGTTATTACTGATAACATAATTGTACTCATTGGGGATATATTTATCTCTTTGTACCCATATATGCACATGTGGAATCTCTCTTGAAAGCGCTGTTAGAAACACCATCTATACAAACCATGTGTATATAAATATATCAAGTAGGAGAAGGCACTTACTGGTCTTTTCAAGTGTACTTTATTTCAAAAGCGTCACGTTTCGGGGACACACTCCCCTTCCTCAGTGTCCCCCCGAAACGTCATGCTTTTGAAATAAAGTACATTCGAAAAGACCAGTGAGTGCCTTCTCCTACTTGATATATTTAACCGCTGGCACCCTGCCAGTTGCCATTAAGGGGAGAGTGCTCATTATTGCATTATATATATATAAAAAATCCACTCAATTTCACCCCTCCCCCCATTTATTTGTTTGGTGTCCGGTACTTTTGTGGAGGACATCTGGCAAACCTATATGTACGTAACCTCTAATCACCTACTAGCTCCTAATAGTACACTGCTGCTTCTGAGCCCACCTAGGTATGCTTTTCAGCAATAGAACAAAGTCAGTTTTATATTAGAAGTAAGTTGAAAAATCTTTTAAAATTGCATGTTCTAGTTCAATCATTAAAGTTTCATTTTGACTTTCACATCTTTTTAAAGGGACATTATACACTAGCTTTGTCTTTGCATAAATGTTTTTGTAGATGATCCATTTATGTTGCCCATCTGGGTGTGTTTTTGTAAAAAATTATAGTTTTGCTTATTTTTAAATAACATTGTGCTGAATTTTAGACTCCTAACCAAGCCCCAGAGTTTTAGATGTATACTGATGTATGCAGACTTCAGATTGTTCTGTTTGTATATTGGGTCTTTTCATATACAGGGGAGGTTCTGCTATCAGCTCCTTTCAGTAGGTGTCCCAGGCTTATCTAATTAACAGTTTTAAATTGGGAGCTTCTAAGTAAGTTTTTAAAAGGTTTTACACTGGATTTTTATGAGTATCCGTGCATATTATTATTTACAGTAGTGTCTATTACATGTAGTTAAATGAAAATTAATGCATACTGCCTTTAAGCATTTTGCAAGATATGGTCCACTTGAAAATAGATTAAAAATATATATATATTAAAGTTTATATTTTCTATATTGTTTTTTATATTTTTGGTATTTCATTTTATTTTGTAAATATATTAGGAAACATTTAATGTTTTAAAAATGTGTTGGTGTGCAAATATTCTCTGTTCTATCACTCCTTGGCACTTTAATAGCTCAAAAAGAGAGGGAGATGAGTGTTTCTGAAAACCATCATCTGCATAGATAATCTTATTATGTATACAAATAAAATCTGTTTATTAACTTGTATGCTTGCTGCACAGAATGTGTTTCTATAATACCCCACCACAACGTTTTATAATATAAAGAAGATATTTAGTTCTCCTTCTGTTTGTGCTTTTAAAACATCCGATTTAGTCTGATCATTGAAGACAGAGGAGATGTGAGATTATTGCCAACAGTACAGATCTATTCATGTGTTTATTTTCCCTATGGGAAAGAGAGTTGCTTTTATTATTTTATTATTATCATTTATTGCTGGTCATAATTTTTTGAAAATAATTCACAGATACAAGCCATCAGTATCCAAAAACAAAAATAACACCCCTTAAAAATTGAGAAAATTAAGATTTATAAGAATATTTTTATTAATACAGTTTAAATAAAAAAAAACATGTGGTGAATATATAACTTTATTTATATACCTTCTCTTTAGCAGCAAAAATGTCTTTACCCCAGCGGACACAGTGGCAATAGTGTTTTGCTCAACCCATAAATCTCTCACACTGGGTAAGTACGTAAACCAGCTGTTTGCCTTAGAAACAACAGAAGAGGATTATTAGTTCTTAAGTTTAAATGTGTTTTTTTTATTAAGAATTGCTGTTAAATTAGAAAGTATAGAGATATTCATTGTAAGTCTGCAATATGTAGCAAAAAAATAAAGAAAAATAAATAAATAAAATACAAATATATATATTTTAAACCTATTACAAAATGAGAAGTAAGAGTCCAATTGTAAATGTTAGTCAGAACATTAAAATATATATATATTTTTGCATAAGTATTGTCTTTCATTTATATGACTAGTATTAAATACAAATGAGCTCCATGGTGCTGTAACTACTCTTTCCAACCCATGTCTTTATCAGATCACAGATCAGATCTCTGCCCCAGTAACTCCTCTGTCCATCCTATGCCTTTATCAGACCACAGATCAGATCCCATCCCTGTAACTCCTCTGTTCAACCCACGTCTTTATCAGACCACATGTCAGATCCCTGCCTCTGTAACTCCTGTGTCCAACAAATGCCTTTATCAGACCACAGATCAGATCCCTGCCCCTGTAACTCCTCATTCCAACCTATGTCCACATCAGACTTCAGACCCCAGGCTCTGTAACTCCTCTGTTCAACACATGCCTTCATCAGACCACAAATCAAATCCCTGCCCCTGTAATTCCTCTGTCCAACCCATGCCCTAATTAAGCCTTAGAACTGATCTCTGGAACTCTAACTCCTCTGTCTAAACCAGGGGTGTCCAAACTTTGCTCTCCAGAGGTTTTGGAACTACATTTCCCATGATGCTCAGCTAGATGTAGTTCCAAAACCTCTGGAGAGCAAAGTTTGGACACCCCTGGTCTAAACCATGCCTTCATTAGACCACAGATCAGATCCCTGCCGCCTTATCTCCTCTGTGCAACCTATGCCCTCATGAGACCACAGATCAGATCCCTGCCCCTGTAACTTCTCTGTCCAACCAATGCCATTATCAGACCACAAATCAGATCCCTGCCCCTGTAACTTCTCTGTCCAACCAATGCCATTATCAGACCACAAATCAGATCCCTGACCTTGTAATTCCTCTGTCCAACCCATGCCCTAATCAGACCTTAGAACTGATCTCTGGACCTGTAACTCCTCTGTCCAAACCATGCCTTCATTAGACCACAGATCAGATCCCTGCCCCATTATATCCTCTGTCCAACCTATGTCAGATCCCTGCACCTGTAACTCCTTTGTCCAACCCATGCCCTCATGAGACCAAAGGTCAGATCCCAGGCTTTACAGCCCTTTCCTTCAGCATTACTATGTCTGTATGTCAGACCCTGAGTTTACTTGTCATTGCATGCTTCCCATTGCGATAACTCATTCATTTTCTCTATGCTCAGTCCATATGTCAAGTAATTGCATGCTAAAATTACAGGAGAGGATAGCTTCCCATGGTCTTTCAGCAACTCTGTATGCCATGTCCAATCACTTCATACTATTTGTATGTAATTACAAATTATTGTCAGAGTTTTGTTTTGGTTTCATTTTACATTTTGGCAATGATTGCAGCGTGATGCTCTTACTTTGCTTTTATTGTATACTGGATCATTAAGTTAATTAAAAGGACATAGCGGTACAACAGCAAATAAAATGTTTTAAATGGTGAAAAATGAAAACACTATAGAGTATTTTATTATTGCACAGTTGCTTGCATATTACCCTTGCAAAGTGGTTAAAACATTGTTAAACTCAGCACCAGATGTATATGAAAGAGCAACATTTACAGGACAAAATTATGTTTTTGCCTAAAAATGTTAAAGGGAGATAATGACTCAACATAACTAAAATGCCAACAATAAATTTCACATGAACATGTAAAAAAGGAAGATATTTTACCTTAAAATTTCTCAAACTCACAAGAGTAAGTAAGTAGTTATCCTTCAGCTACTGTCAGCTGCATGTTGAGAAAAAAACAAACAAAAAAACAGCCAATCAGCTTCTTCAGCTCACAAGCTTTGTGAATAGTTATCCTTAAGCTACTGTCAGATCTATGATGGGTCACACTTTACTGTAATCTCATGAGATTTCACTGAATCACACAAGATTTCATAGTAAGATTCCTTAATCTGAGGAGGGAAATAACATGAATGTGCCTGCACATGCCATATGCATTCTCCCTTGCAAGTCCTGGGACTAGCATCCTGATTGGTTGCTTAAAGTCCCTTTATAGTTAGGTTTGTCTACTAAGGAAATTTTGAGGTAAAATATCTTCCGTTTTTAAATAGAGATTTTCAGGTGATATTTTCTAGTCAGCTTTTTACAGCTATGCTGCATCACTTTCAAGTGTGTCAACATTTGTGTATCATGTCCCTTGAAGAAAAAGGGGTGTTTACCTTTTTTAAGATTTAATCAAAAGCTTTTACTTGTCAAAGTGCTCAAAAGACAAAAAACTTCTCTACAGGCCAGTTCTGAGCCAAAACAGCTATCATTTCTGGGAGTGACCATGCCTTTGCAATTTTGAAATTGGAAAGCTAACTTGATCTTGATAAGTATATGTGCATTGATGAAAGCATAGACTTAAAGGAACTTCCTCCAGAACGCTCCCTTCTAACCAAAAATGTATCCAAATACAGAAATGAAAATTATCTTAGAAAATTATTATATGCATATACAAAGTGAGCGTAACCTGAATGATACAAAATGACATAAGACTAAAGACATGAAGTGTCATATTGACTGCTTCAATGTTATGCATCTCAGGCCAACACATCTACAATATTTGAATAAGTTGAAATTCTCATATAGTGGGAGAGTAAATAATTGTACAAAGCTTGAGTAAGTTGTAAGATAGGGGGAGTGTACAGAAAAGGTTGAGAAATCAAAAGGCCAGATGTTGACAAAAGAAATATATATATATATATATAAATGTTTGACTATTTCCAATAATGAATCAAATCATACTCAGAATTGAGCCCTACATTTCTCGTTTACCTAGGGCCTTATCTCTGTTTCCTCCTCTAGAGGGAGTTTTAATCCATTCTATGGCTTGCCACCTCAATGTGTCGCTACTCTTGTTGTGGACATATTTAAAATGTTTTACCAATGGTGTGGTGGCATCACCAATTTTAATGGTGGACAGGTGGTTCCTAATCCTGGTGTTTACATCAGTAGTAGTAAGACCTACATACTGTAGATGGCATTGGGTGCATGTTACTACATATATGACATAGGAGGATGTACAATTGAGGCAAGAGGAAATACTAAATTCCTCTCCTGTAACTTCTGAGTGAAATTTATTGGAAAAAATACAGAATTCACATGGTCTACATCTTGCTTTCCCACACTTGTACATCCCCCTATGTCTGAGCCAGGAGCTTTCAGAAGGCTGTGATAAAATTGGCAATTCTGAAGGCGATAGGTAATTGCCTATAGTTCTGCTCTTTCTGTATGAGCAGTGTAAACCTCTCTCTACACTATCAATGAGCTTATCGTCTGCTGCTAGCAGGCGAAAATGTTTCTTTACTATGTTACAGATAGCACTAAATTCCTCACTGTATTCTGTTACAAAAGTCATCTGGTCTTGGTAAGTCCTATCTTTTTAGAATATTTGAATAAGGAAATTATATCTATTCGGTCCACCTGAGTTTGTGCCCTATCTAAAACACCTTTAGCATATCCTCTTGACTGTAGTCTCTTTCTCATGTCTAGACATTGTCTCTTATAAGCAGTCTCCTCAGTGCAGTTTCGTTTCATCCTAATTAGTTGACCCTTTGCAACCGCAAATGGTACATGCTTAGGGTGACAACTTTTGGCATGGAGAAGGGTATTCTTGGTGATGGTTTTTCTGTATAAATCACTCTTATCTGTCCATTATCCCAACCAGTAAGTGTGAGATCTAAATAATTAATACATACATTTTGTTGCTCAAAAGTAAAATGTGAACCTACTTCATTGTTGTTCAGATATTGTATAAAGCTCTCCACAGACTGTGTATCCCCCTTTCCAAAATTAGAAGCAGATTATCAATGTAACGCCTGTAGACGGTGATATTCTCTTTGTGACAATTTCCATCTCCATAGATATGGGACAGCTCCCACCAACCCATGTACAGGTTCGCGTAGGAGGGGGCAAATTTTGCCCCCATCTCTGTCCCACATCTCGGGAGATAGAATCCATCATTAAATCTAAAAAATTTAATGGGTGAGAAGGAACCTGGTCACACTCAACACATATTACACAAAATCTGTGGAAAAGTTAGAAAAATTCCTTAGAAATAAAGATATAGCTGCTAGACCCTGTTCATGTGGGATTGACAAGTACAATGCCACTACATCCACTATCAGCCAGATGTTATTTTTGTCCCAACGTACAGTTTCTATCAAAATAATGAGATCTTTTGTAGCCTTTAGGTAGCTCTGTAAGGAGATTACAAAGGGGTGCAATATGGCATCTAACCATTCAGATGTTCGAACATAGAGCCTATCCCACTCACTTTTGGACGGCCTTGTACATTTTCGAGTGACTTGTGTTCTTTTGGAAGGTGGTGGAAGATATATAGGCCTCTAGTTATCAAGCCGTCAACCTCAAATACGCTGGAATTCCGCAGCGTATTTGTGGCGAGGCTGATTCGCCTTAGTTATCAAAGGCTAGAGACCGGCAAAAGTAGAATTTTGTGACGTAAGCTTCGATCCGCCGGACTCAGTCCGACACAGATCGATTCTTACGTCACTCCAGATGTTCGGCACACAAGTGCGGCACAATCTGACTACTTTTGCTAGTTATCAAATGACTAGCAGGTACGCTCGGCACTTTTCCGGCCCAGCGTACCTGGTTTTCAATCCGCCGCCCTGGAGGCAGCGGATCCCATAGGAATCAATGGGAGTCTGACCATAGCGAAAGTACAAGTTCGCTGCTGCCAGACATCCCATTGATTCCTATGGGAAACGTCTACACCTAACACCCTAACATGTACCCCGAGTCTAAACACCCCTAATCTGTCCCCCTACACCGCCTCAACTAAATAAAGTGTTTTCCCCCTAAACCGCCGCTCCCGGAGCCCACTGCAAGCTACATTATACATATTAACCCCTAAACCGCCGCTCCCGGACACCGCCGCAACCTACATTATACCTAGTAACCCCTATCCTGCCCCCCCTATACCGCCGCCCTCTATAATAAAGTTATTAACCCCTAATCTGCCCCCCCTACACCGTCGCCACCTATAATATATTTATTAACCCCTATCCTGCCCCCCCTACACCGCCGCCACTGTAATAAAATTATTAACCTCTAAACCTAAGTCTAACACTAAGCCTAACACCCCTCTAACTTAAATATTAATTAAATAAATCTAAATAATATTTATATTATTAACTAAATGAATCCTATTTAAAACTAAATACTTACCTTTAAAATAAACCCTAATATAGCTACAATATAAATAATAATTATATTGTAGCTATCTTAGGATTTATTTTTATTTTACAGGCATCTTTCAATTTATTTTAACTAAGTACAATAGCTATTAAATAGTTATTAACTATTTAATAGCTTACCTAGCTAAAATAAAGAGAAATTTACCTGTCAAATAAAAACTAACCTAAGTTACAATTACACCTAACACTACACTATACTTTAATAAATTATTCCTATTTAAAACTAAATACTTACCTGTAAAATAAACCCTAAGATAGCTACAATGTAATTAATAATTACATTGTAGCTATTTTAGGATTTATATTTATTTTACAGGTAACTTTGTATTTATTTTAGCTAGTTAGAATAGTTATTAAATAGTTATTAACTATTTAATAACTACCTAGCTAAAAGAAATACAAAATTACCTGTAAAATAAATCCTAACCTAAGTTACAATTAAACCTAATACTACACTATCATTAAATTAATTAAATAAATTAAATACAAATAACTACAATTAAATACAATTACATAAACTAACTAAAGTACCAAAAAAAAAAAAGCTAAGTTACAAAAAATAAAAAAATAGGTTACAAACATTTAAAAAATATTACAACAATTTTAAGCTAATTACACCTAATCTAAGCCCCCTAATAAAATAACAAAGCCCCCCAAAATAAAAAAAATTCCCTACCCTATTCTACATTAAAAAAGTTCAAAGCTCTTTTACCTTACCAGCCCTTAAAAGGGCCTTTTGTGGGGCATGCCCCAAAGAAAACTGCTCTTTTGCCTGTAAAAGAAAAATACAACCCCCCCACATTAAAACCCACCACCCACATACCCCTAATCTAACCCAAACCCCCCTTAAAATAACCTAACACTAATCCCCTGAAGATCATCCTACCTTGAGTCGTCTTCACTCAGCCGAGCCACCGATGGAACTGAAGAGGAGATCCGGAGCGGCAGAAGTGATCCTTCAAGGGGCGCTGAAGAAATCTTCCATCCGATGAAGTGATCCTCCAAGCGGCGCTGAAGAAGTCTTCCATCCGGGCGATGTCATCTTCCAAGCGGCGCTGAAGAAGTCTTCTATCCGGGCGATGTCATCTTCCAAGCGGGGTCTTCAATCTTCTTTCTTCAGGATCCATCTTCATCCCGCCGACGCGGAACATCCTTCTTCCCCGACGGACTACCGACGAATGAAGGCTCCTTTAAGGGACGTCATCCAAGATGGCGTCCCTTCAATTCCGATTGGCTGATAGGATTCTATCAGCCAATCGGAATTAAGGTAGGAAAAATCTGATTGGCTGATTGAATCAGCCAATCAGATTGAGATCGCATTCTATTGGCTGATCGGAACAGCGATCTCAATCTGATTGGTGGTCCCCCCTCTCTATTTGTTATACCTCTGTCTATGCCAGTAAACCTCAAACAGTCAGGGGTACTTGCAAGACAAAGCCACACTGCTAGTGTCTTGCCACACTGCTAGTTTTACATTTATTCTTAATATCAACTCGATGTTCTTTTATCCTGTCCTTGAAAACTTTCTTTGTTTTACCTACGTAGAGGCAGGGACAAGAACAGGACAAGAGATATACCTCCCCCTCTGAGTTACAGTTGAAAAAATACCTAACTTTAAAAGTTCTGCCTTTCCAACCTTTAAAGGTCTTGGTTTTCAACATGAATTCACATGTGACACAGCTACCACAGGGGTAATTACCCACTACTTTATGGTTAGATAGCCCATTTTAAGAGGAGGTTTGGTTTTATAGTTGCTTCTTACTAGCTTGACCCTTAAGTTTGGTGCTCTTCTAGCCGTACGCAAAGGATGGTTCCCTATCTGTTCACAAATACTCTCTTCACTGCTAAGGAGGTCCCAATGTTTGTTCAGAATCCCCCAAATTTGATTCCAGTGGCAGTTATATTGAGTAACCAATCTTATCTCAGTGCTATTCTCTCTCTTTTTTTGGATAGAGAAGTGTGTCTCTTTCAGTGTTTCTGGCCCCCTTTCTGGCAGCAGACAGATTTCTTTTTGAATATCCTCTGTCTCTGAATGTGTTTAGCATTTTATCTGCCTGTTTCTCAAACTCAGTTTTAGAGGTTTGCAGCGTGTCCGTCTCTCGGGTTTCTTTTTCTCCGCCTTCCCCGGATGTTGCTGCTCTTGCTCTACGGCTCTTCTGTGGAATACATACAGCAAACAATAAGATTGGTAATTACGGACGCGCTGCAAACGCTCCAGAACCGGTGTCTGCACAAGTGGAAGACCAATACCATCTACTATTCTATTACCATGGGCAGCAAAGAGCCCTACAAGAAAACTGACAGATTAAGGAACAAAAAAAGTTTTTTACCCGCAAAGGAAGAAATCAGTGGTATCGTTTCATAACTCCACCGGGAGTACGGACCCCCTGAAACGGATACGAGAAATGGAAAGCACCAGGACCTGGGGTGGATTTGAAGCCTGCAGATGTCGCAACAAAGGCATACATCTGCAAACCCACTAAAAGGGTAAAACTACTGGAAGGATAACCCCTGGAGGAGAGTGTTTTAAAAAGTCTGCAAATTACTTTCAACACTACATTGAGGAGTTCAGAACGTTCCTATTCTAGGACCCAGTGGAATATAACGTCAGATTAATATACCTGCTTATTGTATCTCAGTAAATACAGGCTTTTAGCAGCAAAACCGCTATTGCTATACCAAAGGCTGAATCTAGATCATTACTACACATATATATGTTCTTCTCCACATGAACTCTTAAGATAAACTTTTAAGATGAACTTTTGTATAAGTACATAAAGAACATAAAAGGTTGTCCAACCTTCTACAATGATTGTATTTATTAACAATCAGTGTATTTGCTAGCTATATATTTGTTTTTGATAGCAATCAGTATATTTATGAGTAAAGTATTTGTATAACATCTATCTTCTTTACACACAATTAGCTATATTATTGAATGTAAAAACCAGTCAATAGACGCCAGTCATAATAACATTATTTTCTAAAACATATCGTGTCACACGAAAAATTTCTTCTCAATCTCCAAGGGGTATTATCTTATTTAGCGCTCTTTCTCTATAAATCTTTTTCCCTAAAAAATACCCCCTCAGGAAGCATAGAGGAAGCGTCCATTAGATATAAGAGCCTATACCCATTAGCACAGAGACTATATACCACTTGTACATCATGACCCCTTGTTGCCTGGTCTTATGAGTCCCAATTTGAGCTGCAACATTCAGATGGTATTTTCAGAATTTGGCATAAACAACATGAAAGCATGGATCTATCTTGCCTTGTATCAATGGTTCAGGCTGGTAATGGTGGTGTAATGGTGTGGGGGATAGGTAATTGCCTATAGTTCTGCTCTTTCTGTATGAGCAGTGTAAACCTCTCTCTACACTATCAATGAGCTTATCGTCTGCTGCTAGCAGGCGAAAATGTTTCTTTACTATGTTACAGATAGCACTAAATTCCTCACTGTATTCTGTTACAAAAGTCATCTGGTCTTGGTAAGTCCTATCTTTTTAGAATATTTGAATAAGGAAATTATATCTATTCGGTCCACCTGAGTTTGTGCCCTATCTAAAACACCTTTAGAATATCCTCTTGACTGTAGTCTCTTTCTCATGTCTAGACATTGTCTCTTATAAGCAGTCTCCTCAGTGCAGTTTCGTTTCATCCTAATTAGTTGACCCTTTGCAACCGCAAATGGTACATGCTTAGGGTGACAACTTTTGGCATGGAGAAGGGGTATTCTTAGTGATGGTTTTTCTGTATAAATCACTCTTATCTGTCCATCATCCCAACCAGTAAGTGTGAGATCTAAATAATTAATAGATACATTTTGTTGCTCAAAAGTAAAATGTAAACCTACTTCATTGTTGTTCAGATACTGTATAAAGCTCTCCACAGACTGTGTATCCCCCTTTCCAAAATTAGAAGTAGATTATCAATGTAACGCCTGTAGACGGTGATATTCTCTTTGTGACAATCTCCATCTCCATAGATATGGGACAGCTAGTTGCCACACTGCTAGTTTTACATTTATTCTTAATATCAACTTGATGTTCTTTTATCCTGTCCTTGAAAACTCTTTGTTTTACCTACGTAGAGGCAGGGACAAGAACAGGACAAGAGATATACCTCCCCCTCTGAGTTACAGTTGAAAAAATACCTAAGTTTAAAAGTTCTGCCTTTCCAACCTTTAAAGGTCTTGGTTTTCAACATGAATTCACATGTGACACTACTTTATGGTTAGATAGCCAGTTTTAAGAGGAGGTTTGGTTTTATAGTTGTTTCTTACTAGCTTGACCCTTAAGTTTGGTGCTCTTCTAGCCGTAAGCAAAGGATGGTTCCCTACCTGTTCACAAATACTCTCTTCACTGCTAAGGAGGTCCCAATGTTTGTTCAGAATCCCCCAAATTTGATTCCAGTGGCAGTTATATTGAGTAACCAATCTTATCTCAGTGCTATTCTCTCTTTTTTTTTGGATAGAGAAGTGTGTCTCTTTCAGTATTTCTGGCCCCCTTTCTGGCAGCAGACAGATTTCTTTTTGAATATCCTCTGTCTTTGAATGTGTTTAGCATTTCATCTGCCTGTTTCTCAAACTTAGTTTTAGAGGTTTGCAGCGTGTCCGTCTCTCGGGTTTCTTTTTCTCCGCCTTCCTATGGGAGTAGATGCCCCGGATGTTGCTGCTCTTGCTCTACGGCTCTTCTGTGGCATACATACAGCAAACAATAAGATTGGTAATTACGGACACGCTGCAAACGCTCCAGAACCGGTGTTTGCACAATTGGAAGACCAATACCATCTACTATTCTATTACCATGGGCAGCAAAGAGCCCTACAAGAAAACTGACAGATTAAGGAACAAAAAAAGTTTTTTACCCACAAAGGAAGAAATCAGTGGTATCGTTTCATAACTCCACCGGGAGTACGGACCCCCTGAAACGGATACGAGAAATGGAAAGCACCAGGACCTGGGGTGGATTTGAAGCCTGCAAATTACTTTCAACACTACATTGAGGAGTTCAGAACGTTCCTATTCTAGGACCCAGTGGAATATAACGTCAGATTAATATACCTGCTTATTGTATCTCAGTAAATACAGGCTTTTAGCAGCAAAACCGCTATTGCTATACCAAAGGCTGAAGCTAGATCATTACTACACATATATATATGTTCTTCTCCACATGAACTCTTAAGATAAACTTTTAAGATGAACTTTTAAGATTGACCTTTTAAATATGAATCCTCTATGAATGTCTCACTTAAGACAAATATTGCATTTTACCATTATTTTAGATTTGTTCCCTGTTTTACTTTTTTAGCTTCTTAGCTTGAAGTTGATGTCTGAACTATAATGACATTTTAGTTTTAAATTTTAAAAGGAAAAGCATTGCTTATGAAGTTTGTATAAGTACATAAAGAACATAAAAGGTTGTCCAACCTTCTACAATGATTGTATTTATTAACAATCAGTGTATTTGCTAGCTATATATTTGTTTTTGATAGCAATCAGTATATTTATGAGTAAAGTATTTGTATAACATCTATCTTCTTTACACACAATTAGCTATATTATTGAATGTAAAAACCAGTCAATAGACGCCAGTCATAATAACATTATTTTCTAAAACATATCGTGAAAAATTTCTTCTCAATCTCCAAGGGGTATTATCTTATTTAGCGCTCTTTCTCTATAAATCTTTTTCCCTAAAAAATACCCCCTCAGGAAGCATAGAGGAAGCGTCCATTAGATATAAGAGCCTATACCCATTAGCACAGAGACTATATACCACTTGTACATCATGACCCCTTGTTGCCTGGTCTTATGAGTCCCAAATTGAGCTGCAACATTCAGATGGTATTGTCAGAATTTGGCATAAACAACATGAAAGCATGGATCTATCTTGCCTTGTATCAATGGTTCAGGCTGGTGATGGTGGTGTAATGGTGTGGGGGATATTTTCTTGGCACACTTTGGGCCCCCTTAGTACCAATTGAGCATTTAGTACCAATTGAGCATTGTTTAAATGCCACGGCCTACCTGAGCATTGTTGCTGACCATGTCCATTCCTTTATGACTACAGTGTACCCATCTTCTGATGGCTACTTCCAGCAGGATAATGCACCATGTCACAAAGCTAAAATCATCTCAAACTGGTTTCTTGAACACAGTCATCAGATCTCAATCCAATAGAGCACCTTTGAGATGTGGTGGAATGGGAGATTTGCATCATGGATGTTCAGCCGACAAATCTGCAGCAACTGTGTGATGCTATCATGTCAATATATGGACCAAAATCTCTGAGGAAGGTTTCCAATACCTTGTTGAATCTATGCCACAAAGAATTTAGGCAAAAGGGGGTCCAACCCGGTACTAGCAAGGTGTACCTAATTAAGTTGAGGGTAGGTTCATTTATTAGTTTAATATAGTTTAATTTAATTCTAAAGGTAAGTTTAAATTTATTATAAGATAGGGATGTTGTAATTTTAATGTAAAGTTCGCGGCTTGTTAGGTTTAGGGGTTAATAGCTTAATTTAGTTTATGGCGATGTGGGGGGCTGGCGGTTTAGGGGTTAATAGGTTTAATAAGTGGTAGTGATGTGGGAGGCCAGGGGTTTAGGGGTTAATACTTTTATTTAGTTGCGGTGGGGTCCGGGAGCGGCGGGATAGGGGTTAATACTTTTATTTAGTTGTGGTAGGGACTGGGAACTACGGGATAGGGGTTAATAACATTATGTAGATGGCGGCGATGTCGGGGCGGCAGATTAGGGGTGTTTAGACTCAGGGCTTATGTTAGGGTGTTAGGTGTAAACTTTACTGGTTTTCTACCATATAAATCAATGGGATATCTGGCAGCATCGAACATAAGCTTTCGCTGCTTTCAGACTCCCATTGATTCCTAGGGCATCTGCGGCATCCAGGGTGGCGGATTGAAAACCAGGTACGCTGGGCCGGAATAGCCGCGAGTGTACCGGTTAACTATTTGATAACTTTGAAAAAGTGTCAAATAGTGCCGAATGTGTATTGGGAATATCTGTAATGATGTAAGCATTGATCTGTGTCGAATTGAGACCGGCAGATCGTATGTTACGTCACAGATTTCAACATTTGCCGGTCTGTAGGCTTTGATAACTAGGTCGGATCAAGCTCGCCACAATTACGCTGCGGAATTCCAGCGTATTTCAGGTTGACGGCTTGATAAATATCCCCCCAGGTGTTTAATGTCCTTTAAAGGCATCCAATACCCGCATTGCTTTTTTTGCAAGAAGAGCACCAGGCCTACTCTTCCAAACAACTGATAGCCAATCATTCATCAGTTCCTTGCTCATCCATCCCTTTTCATGATATCTGACAATTAAGCCTCTTGGAAGACTTTCTTTCTACATAGTTTTCCTTTTTAGGATCACATAAGGTGTCGGCGTATGACCATCAGCTATAACAGATAACATTGCTGTTATACGTAATTTTTTTAGATTTTGCTCCTTTTTCATCCACGGTTGTATTACTTGGCATATCAAAGAAAACTGGAGTTTCGTCAGCATTTCCAATTTGCCTTAATGGATAGTTGTGCTTTTTCCTGAGCTCTATGACATACCGTTGGAATGCAAGCAGCTTTTCATTGTAGTCAACAGGTAGTCTTTGTGCAAGTGTTGTCCTGCGTCTTAAAAAGAGGCCATTTCTGAGCATAAATCTACGGCACCATCCAAGGCTTGCTTTAAATTCATGCCTGAGAATATTTAAATTACTGGCAATTTCTAATGCCTTCAATTATATGATTTTTCGGGTGACAGGCATTCCATTTTTTCTTTGGTCTTGAATAAAGGCAAGTACTCCTGCATCAACTTCACAATACCTGCCTTTCTTAGGCCCTCTGAACGATTTCCTTGTAGAAGCAGAGATTTCTAGTTTCTACTGCATCAGCTTCCATCTGCGTACATTTTTACCATCTACGTCGTATTTTCTGGCAGCTTCCCTATTGCTTGTTTGTTCAGCGTATTTTAAGACTTTGATCTTAAAGTTTGAATCATAACTTCGCCTTTTCCCTTGGCTGGTCGAACTCCGAATCTCCACATGATCAGTTATATTAGTACCGTATTTTATGTTAGCTCCTGTACAAAAAAACAATAACCTCATCCTTAACTCTCAGGCTTTTATCCCCCTCTTCTTTACACCCACCTCCTTACCCTCACTCAGCCCCCTCCTTACCCTCTTTGCTCTTCTCTCACTCACACACATACCCTTCCTCACCCTCTCAACCCTCTCTCCTCACCCTCTCAACCCTCTCTCCTAACCCTCTTTTCCTCAATCACAAACAGCTTCTCTCTCCTTACCCTCTCAGCCTTACTCCTCACCCTCTCAGCCCCCTTTCCCTCATGCACCCCCTGGCCCTTTCAGCCCCCTCTCCCTCATACACCCCCTCCCTCCCAAACAGTCTCTCCTTTCACTCTCAGCCTCTTTTTCTAAGCTTATTCTCACACATAGCCCCTCTCAGTCCCCCTATCTTCCTCACACACAAACCCCTCCTTAATCTCTTAGCCTCCCTCCTTCATTGACAGTCTCCTTACACACAGCCCTCTCTTAACCCTCTAAGGCTGCCTTTTAACCCACTCAGCCTCCTTACCTCACACAGTGCCCACAACTCACCCTATTAACTCACCCTCTCAGCCCCCTAACTCCCTCACACACAGACCCCCTCCCTCCATGACAGATAATGTAAGTCTCCTTACCCCCCCCCCACGCACACACATCCCCCTCAGAACCACAGGCTGCCTCCTCTTAAACTACTCTGTGTTTGGTCCAGGTCACAGTGCCCGCAACTCACCCTATTACAGGTAACTACCTCAGCCCTCCTCACCCTCTCAGCCCCCTATCTCCCTCAGTCACAAACCCCCTCCCTCCATGACAGGTAAGGTAAGTCTAATTACCCTCCCCCCACACACAGCTCCATCAGAAACACAGGCTGCCTCCTCTTAAACCACTCTGTGTTTGGTCCTGGTCACATTGCCCACAACTCACCCTATTACAGGTAACTACCTCAGCCCTCCTCACCCTCTCAGCCCCCTATCTCCCTCAGTCACAGAACCCCTCCCTCCATGACAGGTAAGGTAAGTCTCCTTACCCTCCCCACACACACACACAGCCCCCTCATAACCACAGGATCCAATATAGGGTAAAAAAAGAAGAAACTCAAAGTAGAAGATAAAAACGATTATTTATTCCATGGCACTTGAAAAAAACAGGATACAAAAAGAAGGAAGACGCTTTTAAAACCGCATAAAACCTTCCTTTTATTTATCATGTTTTTATAAGGTACCATTGAATAAAGAATGATTTTTATCCTTTACTTTGAGATGCCCTGGTCTATCTTTTTCTTTTTTTTAGAATTGACTTTATTTGGGGACTTGACTTTATTTGGGGACTATGAGGAATCCAATCTACTGACCGGAGGCTCTCTTTGATGTCTCCTGTTCTCCTTCCCTTGTTACCAGCTAGCTGAGACAAAGTTGCCTGCCTAACTAAGGACACCCCCCACAATGAGATTGTGGGATTGGTTCTTCATCCGAGAAACTTAACAGCTTCATCCGTTGATTGGACTGCATGTGACCATGCCTCCACTCACCTCGGTCCAATCAACGGATGGAGCTGTGATGTTTCTTGGATAAAGAACCAATACCGCAATCCTATTGGGGGTGTGTCCTTAGTTAGGCAGGCAACGCTCCGTCTCAGCTAGCAGGTAACAGGAAAGGAGAAGAGGAGATATCAATGGGAGAGAGCCTCCAGTCAGTAGAGGAGATTCCTTGTAGCCCCCAAATAAAGTCAAGTCAACAGGTAACGGGTTTATCCGGGGAAGTGGATGTAGATGTACCGGTAAATGTTAGCAGGCTGTGTTTCTATTGCTGGCTTTAGTTAACGGTAACTGTAGTTTAACTTCCTCAGCCTGCTTACTTACCTAAACATACTTACCTAAGCATACTTCCTGAGCCTCCTTACTTACCGTACTTACCTAAGCATAGCGGTATTTTTATAGGTTTTGTGTAACATCCCGAGTATAGGCCACATCCCTAGTTTAAAAACTTGCATTAGGGGAAAAAAAGTGTGGCCTATACTCGGGACAATACGGTATATATATATATATATATATACATATATATACATACACAGTCGTATGCAAAAGTTTAGGCACCCCTGACAATTTCCATGATTTTCATTTATAAATAATTGGGTGTTTGGATCAGCAATTTCATTTTGATCTATCAAATAACTGAAGGACACAGTAATATTTCAGTAGTGAAATGAGGTTTATTGGATTAATAGAAAATGTGCAATATGTATGAAAATGAAATTAGACAGGTGCATACATTTTGGCACCCCAATGGAAATATTGCATCAATATTTAGTAGAGCCTCCTTTAGCAAAAATAACAGCCTCTAGACGCTTCCTATAGCCTGTAATGAATGTCTGGATTCTGGATGAAGGTATTTTGGACTATTCTTCCTTGCAAAACATCTCCAGTTCAGTTAGGTTTGATGGTTGCCAAGCAGGGACAGCCTGCTTCAAATCACCCCACATATTTTCAATGATATTCAGGTCTGGGGACTGGGATGGCCATTCCAGAACATTGTACTTGTTCCTCTGCATAAATGCCAGAGTAGATTTTGAGCAGTGTTTTGGGTCGTTGTCTTGTTGAAATATCCAGCTCCGGCGTAACTTCAACTTTGTGACTGATTCCTCAACATTATTCTCAAGTATCTGCTGATATTGAGTGGAATCCATGCCTCCCTCAACTTTAACAAGATTCCCAGTACCGGCACTGGCCACACAGCCCCACAGCATGATGGAACATCCACCAAATTTTACTGTGGCTAGCAAGTGTTTGTCTTGGAATGCTGTGTTCTTTTGCCGCCATGCATAACGCCCCTTGTTATGACCAAATAACTCAATATTTGTTTCATCAGTCCACAGAACCTTCTTCCAAAATGAAGCTGGCTTGTCCAAATGTGTGTGTGCATACCTCAAGTGATTCTGTTTGTGGCGTGTGTGCAGAAAAGGCTTCTTCCGCATCACTCTCCCGTACGCTGAATTGTTGAACGATGCACAGTGACACCATCTGCAGCAAGATGATGTTGTAGATCTTTGGAGGTGGTCTGTGGGCTGTTTTTGACCATTTTCACCATCCTTTGCCTCTCCAATATTTTACTTCTGGCCTTAACAAGAACTGTACCTGCGGTCTTCCATTTCCTCACTATGTTCCTCTCAGTGTACACTGACAACTTAAATCTCTGTGATAGCTTTTTGTAGCCTTCCTCTAAACCATAATGTTGAACAATATTTGTTTTCAGGTCATTTGAGAGTTATTTTGAGGCCCGCATGTTGCCACTCTTTAGAGGAGAGTCAAAGAGAACAACAACTTGCAATTGGCCACCTGTAATACCTTTTCTCATGCTTGGATGCACCTGTCTATGAAGTTCAAGGCTTAATGGGCTCACCAAACCAATTGTGTGTTCCAATTAATCAGTGCTAGATAGTTACAGGTATTCAAATCAACAAAATGACGAGGGTGCCCAAATTTTTTTGTTTTGATGCATATTGCACATTTTCTGTTAATCCAATAAACCTAATTTCACTACTGAAATATTACCGTGTCCTTCAGTTATTTGATAGATCAAAATGAAATTGCTGATCCAAACACCCAATTATTTATGAAAATCATGGAAATTGGCAGGGGTGCCCAAACTTTTGTATACGACTGTATATATACAGTATATATATATATATAGATATAGATATATATATATATATATATATATATATACACACACACATATATATATATATATATATACACACACACATATATATATATATATATACACACACACACACACACACACACATATATATATATATATATATATATATATATATATATATATATATATATATACACACACATATATACTTACACACTGGCATTCAAAGGTTTGGGGTCACTTAGACATTTTCTTATTTTCCATGAAAACATACATAAAATGAGTTTGAATAGGAAATATAGTAATTGGCAAGATTACAAGTGTTGCGGTACGGCTATACTGCTGGAAAATCGGCCATTGCATGCGGAATATGCAGGTCTCCCGTATTACAAGTCGCTGTGGTACAGCTATACCACTAGCATTTTAGCCTTTACACAACTTTCCAATCTGCACTCAAAAAATGGCTTTTAAATGTGGAATTTTCAGGTCTCCCGTATTACAGGTTGTGTGGTCCGGCTATTACGCTACCGTTATAGCTTATACCACCACGATCCAGTCCGCGATCAAAGACCAGTAGTTATGGATTTTGCGAAACAAAAATGTTTTACAAAACTCATAACAAAAATGTTACAAAGTACACTAACATCCATAAACTACCTATTAACCCCTTAACCACCATCCCCCGCATCACAAATACTATATTAAACTTGTTAACCCCTAATCCACTGCCCACCCACATAGCCATCACTAAATAAACATATTAACCCCTAAACCACCAACCCCTCACATTGCCAACACTAAATAAACATATTAACCCCTAAACCACCGCTCCCCCACATTGCCAACACTAAACTAAACATATTAACCACTAAACCACCGCCCCCCCAAACTAAACCTATTAACCCCTAAACCACCAGCCCCCCAAATTGCATAACACTAAATTAAACTATTAATCCCTAAACCTAACACCACCTAACTTTAAATTAAACTTAAAATATAACTATCTTAAAATAAATAAAAACATACCTGTGATAAAAAAACTAAGATTAAACTATAAATTAACCTAACCTTAAAAAAATAAAAATAAAAATGAAAAACCTAAATTACAATATTAAAAAATCCTAACACTACAAAAAAAATTAAAAATCCTAACATTACATAAAAAAACAAATGCTAAAATTATGAAAATCTATACTATAATCGCGTTTGTATTGCGTCCGTCGGTATCGCCAGTTGCGCATGCATCCTCAAAGGAATGTTGGCTGCGCAAGGCAGCCAAAAGAATGTTGGCAGCCAACATCCCGGTGGATTCCGAAAATGGCAGGGTGGTGAAAGAAGCCATTTTCGGAATCCACCTGGATGCAGCGTAGGCAAACCCTAAGCCTTAAAAAAAAAATTACAAAAACATGCAACCACCCACACGAAATAACGAAAAAACACCTAACCGCCCTCAAGAAATAAATTTAAAAAAACACGTAACTGCCCGCACGAAGAATAACAAAACAAAACTGACCTCTCCCACGAAGTATAACAAACACCGAAACCACCAACCCCCACATCGCAAAATAATAAAGTAATTAACCCCTAATCCGCAAATAACAATTTAAATATTAACCCCTTAACCTCCAAACACCCAACATCACAATAAACCTAATTAATCTATTAACCCCTAAACCGACAAACCCCCCCATCGCAATAAACCTAATTAACCTTTTAACCCCTAAACCACCAACGCCCCACATCGCAATAAACCTAATTAACCCCTAAACCGCCAACCCCCCACATCGCAATAAACCTAATTAACCACTAAACCGACAAACCCCCACATCGTAATAAACCTATTAACCCCTAAACCGCCAACGCCCCACATCGCAATAAACCTAATTAACCTATTAACTCCTAAACCACCAACCCCCCACACCACAATAAACCTAATTAAAGGGACACTGAACCCACATTTTTGAACAACCAATAGGATTTCAGTAGCTCTAATCCTATTGGTTGATTTCAAAAATTTTAGCCAATAGGAATGCAAGGTACCCCAAATTGATTGCGGTACCTTGCATTCAATCTTCAGTGTACGACGGACATCGGATGAAGAGGAGCCTCCATGCCGCCGAGGAACGCCGCCGCCGTTGAGGACCACCGCTGAGGATCTACGCATTGGGGAAGACAGCTCCGCACCGCCTTCGTTCTGGATGAAGATAGAAGATGATGGAGCCGCCTGAAAGAAGCCTTTCTCCGCCGGACTTTAGGAACGGTGAGTACCTATTTGGGGCTTAGTCTTAGGCTTTTTTTTATTTTTTGGGGTGGCTTTTTCTTTTAGATTAGGGTTTTTTTGGGTTGGAAAAGAGCTGATTGCCCCTTTAAGGGCAGTAAAAGAGCTGAATGCCCTTTTAAGGGCAATGCCCATACAAATGCCCCTTTAGGGGCAATGGGTAGTTTAGTTTTTTTTTTAGTGTTAGGTTTTTTTATTGTGGGAGGTTTTACTGTTAGGGGGTAATCGGTAATTTGTTTAGGTAAAAGAGTTGTTTAACTTAGGGCAATACTTTTCGTTGTATCCAAACATTTATAAAACACTGATGGTATGTCACGTTATCAACAAAATTCTATCCACAAAGTATCCATTAAGAGAACGCCTAATATGAACCTTGGTAATATTAAACATAATTACATATAACATTCTCAATTTGTATTACACTCTCAATGTATATAGTAGCCAGCCAGGCTACTAAAAGTTTTATAGTAGCTAGTTCAAATACAAATAATAAAACATCCTGAGATAGTAATAACACAGGATATTGAACGTGTGGACATACATGAAAAACCAGGGTGAAATTCTATAGGATTTATTTTCCAATGCTTACGAAGTAAGCTCACAGGTGTAAAGAAGTGGGGTAGGAGGTTCCTCTATAGGATATATTTTCCTTCGTTTGCAAAGTAAGCTCAATGGTATAAGGGTGAGGGGGGACGGAGCCAAAAGATAAAATTTTAAGGCTGGGTTGGCAAATATTATATATATCATTGTAAGGAGAAGTAAGAACTGTGTATGTAGTTTCAACAACATAAGGTACTCAAGAAGATGTATCACCCCTCTAGGATTTTGTCACCACTAAACTAATATGGAGAAAGAATTTAAGTTGTATCTCCCCTAAGGGATAGCTGTCACTACTGGACGGAGACGGAGAAGGGGTATTGGATATGACCCATTCTGACTCACAGGGTGGGAAAGGGTGAGGGGAGATACCTTTCCTATCTTTGTTAATATAATTTTTCTTAAGGTGTTGAAGAAATATAAACAATAAACAATAAATATATAACATTTTCCAAACATATCATATAACCAAATATGTAAATGATATAAGATAACACAACTCTGTCAAGACATGGTACCCTGTAAGAGATATTGCTGAGTCATGTAAATTGCTAACTAAACCACCGCCCCCCCCACATTGCCAACACAAGTCTCATCTGGAATCATACATGTCTCATAGAAGGACTATAAGAACTATGCTAGTGGTCAATATAAATAAATGTATTCTAGGATAAGAAGAACTTACTACATTATAGAGATTCCTCGCTAAAATTAGTCAAGATCCAGACTGTGCCACCACGGCCGCTGACAGCGCAGCAAGACTATATTTACTTTCAGGAATTATAGCATAAATACAATAGCCCCATCAGACACACCATAAGCATCTATATAAACTACATTCAGCGCCCTGTAAACATATTTGTTGTATTTTATGTTATATTTTAACAAATAGGATATATGAGTCAATGCAATCTTATTTTTTTTAATTTCAGAAATGGCATCCACTGAGGCTATGGGATTCAAAGTTGGGCTGTTATCCTCATAGACTAGATAACCTTATGAATAAGGGAAGGTGATGGGTTCATTAAGGTATAATTTCTTTCATGTAATTAACAAGAGTCCATGAGCTAGTGACGTATGGGATATACATTCCTACCAGGAGGGGCAAAGTTTCCCAAACCTTAAAATGCCTATAAATACACCCCTCACCACACCCACAAATCAGTTTTACAAACTTTGCCTCCAAGGGAGGTGGTGAAGTAAGTTTGTGCTAGATTCTACGTTGATATGCGCTCCGCAGCAAGTTGGAGCCCGGTTTTCCTCTCAGCGTGCAGTGAATGTCAGAGGGATGTGAGGAGAGTATTGCCTATTGAATGCAGTGATCTCCTTCTACGGGGTCTATTTCATAAGGTTCTCTGTTATCGGTCGTAGAGATTCATCTCTTACCTCCCTTTTCAGATCGACGATATACTCTTATATTTACCATTTCCTCTACTGATTCTCGTTTCAGTACTGGTTTGGCTTTCTACAAACATGTAGATGAGTGTCCTGGGGTAAGTAAGTCTTATTTTCTGTGACACTCTAAGCTATGGTTGGGCACTTTATTTATAAAGTTCTAAATATATGTATTCAAACATTTATTTGCCTTGACTCAGAATGTTCAACTTTCCTTATTTCCAGACAGTCAGTTTCATATTTGGGATTATGCTTTAAATTATCATATTTTTTCTTACCTCAAAAATTTGACTTTTTTCCCTGTGGGCTGTTAGGCTCGCGGGGGCTGAAAATGCTTCATTTTATTGCGTCATTCTTGGCGCGGACTTTTTTGGCGCAAAAATTCTTTTCCGTTTCCGGCGTCATACGTGTCGCCGGAAGTTGCGTCATTTTTTGACGTTATTTTGCGCCAAAAATTTCGGCGTTCCGGATGTGGCGTCATTTTTGGCGCCAAAAGCATTTAGGCGCCAAATAATGTGGGCGTCTTATTTGGCGCCAAAAAATATGGGCGTCGCTTTTGTCTCCACATTATTTCAGTCTCATTTTTCATTTGCTTCTGGTTGCTAGAAGCTTGATGTTTGGCATTTTTTTCCCATTCCTGAAACTGTCTTATAAGGAATTTGATCTATTTTGCTTTATATGTTGTTTTTTCTCTTACATATTGCAAGATGTCTCACGTTGCATCTGAGCCAGAAGATACTACAGGAAAACCTCTGCCTGCTGGATCTACCAAAGCTAAGTGTATCTGCTGTAAATTTTTGGTAGCTATTCCTCCAGCTGTTGTTTGTAATAATTGTCATGACAAACTTGTTAAAGCAGATAATATTTCCTTTAGTGATGTACCATTGCCTGTTGCAGTTCCCTCAACATCTAAGGTGCAGAATGTTCCTGATAACATAAGAGATTTTGTTTCTGAATCCATAAAGAAGGCTTTGTCTGTTATTTCTCCTTCTAGTAAACGTAAAAAGTCTTTTAAATCTTCTCTCTCTACAGATGAATTTTTAAATGAACACCATCATTCTGATTCTTTGGACTCTTCTGGTTCAGAGGATTCTGTCTCAGAGATTGATGCTGATAAATCTTCATATTTATTTAAGATGGAATTTATTCGCTCTTTACTTAAAGAAGTACTAATTGCTTTAGAAATAGAGGATTCTAGTCCTCTTGATACTAATTCTATACGTTTGGATAAGGTTTTTAAAGCTCCTGCGGTTATTCCAGAAGTCTTTCCTGTTCCTAATGCTATTTCTGCAGTAATTGCTAAGGAATGGGATAAATTGGGTAATTCATTTACTCCTTCTAAACGTTTTAAGCAATTATATCCTGTTCCGACTGACAGGTTAGAATTTTGGGACAAAATCCCTAAAGTTGATGGGGCTATTTCTACCCTTGCTAAACGTACTACCATTCCTACGTCAGATGGTACATCGTTTAAGGATCCTTTAGATAGAAAAATTGAATCTTTTCTAAGAAAAGCTTATCTATGTTCAGGTAATCTTCTTAGACCTGCTATATCATTGGCTGATGTTGCTGCAGCTTCAACTTTTTGGTTGGAAACTCTAGCGCAACAAGTAACAAATCGTGATTCTCATGATATTATTATTCTTCTCCAGCATGCTAATAATTTTATCTGTGATGCCATTTTTGATATTATTAGAGTTGATGTTAGATTTATGTCTCTGGCTATCTTAGCCAGAAGAGCTTTATGGCTTAAGACTTGGAATGCTGATATTGCTTCTAAATCAACTCTACTTTCCATTTCTTTCCAGGGAAACAAATTATTTGGTTCTCAGTTGGATTCTATTATTTCAACTGTTACTGGTGGGAAAGGAACTTTTTTACCACAGGATAAAAAGTCTAAAGGTAAAAACAGGGCTAACAATCGTTTTCGTTCCTTTCGTTTCAACAAAGAACAAAAGCCTGATCCTTCGTCCTCAGGAGCAGTTTCAGTTTGGAAACCATCTCCAGTCTGGAATAAATCCAAGCCTGCTAGAAAGGCAAAGCCTGCTTCTAAGTTCACATGAAGGTACAGCCCTCATTCCAGTTCAGCTGGTAGGGGGCAGGTTACGTTTTTTCAAAGAAATTTGGATCAATTCTGTTCACAATCTTTGGATTCAGAACATTGTTTCAGAAGGGTACAGAATTGGTTTCAAGATGAGACCTCCTGCAAAGAGATTTTTTCTTTTCCATGTCCCAGTAAATCCAGTGAAAGCTCAAGCATTTCTGAATTGTGTTTCAGATCTAGAGTTGGCTGGAGTAATTATGCCAGTTCCAGTTCCGGAACAGGGGATGGGGTTTTATTCAAATCTCTTCATTGTACCAAAGAAGGAGAATTCCTTCAGACCAGTTCTGGATCTAAAATTATTGAATCGTTATGTAAGGATACCAACGTTCAAGATGGTAACTGTAAGGACTATATTGCCTTTTGTTCAGCAAGGGAATTATATGTCCACAATAGATTTACAGGATGCATATCTGCATATTCCGATTCATCCAGATCATTATCAGTTCCTGAGATTCTCTTTTCTAGACAAGCATTACCAATTTGTGGCTCTACCGTTTGGCCTTGCTACAGCTCCAAGAATTTTCACAAAGATTCTCGGTGCCCTTCTGTCTGTAATCAGAGAACAGGGTATTGTGGTATTTCCTTATTTGGACGATATCTTGGTACTTGCTCCGTCTTTACATTTAGCAGAGTCTCATACGAATCGACTTGTGTTGTTTCTTCAAGATCATGGTTGGAGGATCAATTTACCAAAAAGTTCTTTGATTCCTCAAACAAGGGTAACCTTTCTGGGTTTCCAGATAGATTCAGTGTCCATGACTTTGTCTTTAACAGACAAGAGACGTCTAAAATTGATTACAGCCTGTCGAAACCTTCAGTCTCAATCATTCCCTTCGGTAGCCTTATGCATGGAAATTCTAGGTCTTATGACTGCTGCATCGGACGCGATCCCCTTTGCTCGTTTTCACATGCGACCTCTTCAGCTCTGTATGCTGAACCAATGGTGCAGGGATTACACGAAGATATATCAATTAATATCTTTAAAACCGATTGTTCGGCACTCTCTAATGTGGTGGACAGATCACCATCGTTTAATTCAGGGGGCTTCTTTTGTTCTTCCGACCTGGACTGTAATTTCAACAGATGCAAGTCTCACAGGTTGGGGAGCTGTGTGGGGATCTCTGACGGCACAAGGAGTTTGGGAATCTCAGGAGGTGAGATTACCGATCAATATCTTGGAACTCCGTGCAATTTTCAGAGCTCTTCAGTTTTGGCCTCTTCTGAAGAGAGAATCGTTCATTTGTCTTCAGACAGACAATGTCACAACTGTGGCATACATCAATCATCAAGGAGGGACTCACAGTCCTCTGGCTATGAAAGAAGTATCTCGAATTCTGGTTTGGGCGGAATCCAGCTCCTGTCTAATCTCTGCGGTTCATATCCCAGGTGTAGACAATTGGGAAGCGGATTATCTCAGTCGCCAAACGTTGCATCCGGGCGAATGGTCTCTTCACCCAGAGGTATTTCTTCAGATTGTTCAAATGTGGGGGCTCCCAGAAATAGATCTGATGGCCTCTCATCTAAACAAGAAACTTCCCAGGTATCTGTCCAGATCCCGGGATCCTCAGGCGGAGGCAGTGGATGCATTATCACTTCCTTGGAAGTATCATCCTGCCTATATCTTTCCGCCTCTAGTTCTTCTTCCAAGAGTAATCTCCAAGATTCTGAGGGAATGCTCGTTTGTTCTGCTAATAGCTCCGGCATGGCCTCACAGGTTTTGGTATGCGGATCTTGTCCGGATGGCATCTTGCCAACCATGGACTCTTCCGTTAAGACCAGACCTTCTGTCACAAGGTCCTTTTTTCCATCCGGATCTGAAATCCTTAAATTTAAAGGTATGGAGATTGAACGCTTGATTCTTGGTCATAGAGGTTTCTCTGACTCCGTGATTAATACTATGTTACAGGCTCGTAAATCTGTATCTCGAGAGATATATTATAGAGTCTGGAAGACTTATATTTCTTGGTGTCTTTCTCATCATTTTTCTTGGCATTCTTTTAGAATACCGAGAATTTTACAGTTTCTTCAGGATGGTTTAGATAAGGGTTTGTCCGCGAGTTCTTTGAAAGGACAAATCTCCGCTCTTTCTGTTCTTTTTCACAGAAAGATTGCTATTCTTCCTGATATTCATTGTTTTGTACAAGCTTTGGTTCGTATAAAACCTGTCATTAAGTCAATTTCTCCTCCATGGAGTTTGAATTTGGTTCTGGGAGCTCTTCAAGCTCCTCCGTTTGAACCTATGCATTCATTGGACATTAAATTACTTTCTTGGAAAGTTTTGTTCCTTTTGGCCATCTCTTCTGCTAGAAGAGTTTCTGAATTATCTGCTCTTTCGTGTGAGTCTCCTTTTCTGATTTTTCATCAGGATAAGGCGGTGTTGCGAACTTCTTTTGAATTTTTACCTAAGGTTGTGAATTCCAACAACATTAGTAGAGAAATTGTGGTTCCTTCATTATGTCCTAATCCTAAGAATTCTAAGGAGAAATCATTGCATTCTTTGGATGTTGTTAGAGCTTTGAAATATTATGTTGAAGCTACGAAATCTTTCCGTAAGACTTCTAGTCTATTTGTTATCTTTTCCGGTTCTAGGAAAGGCCAGAAAGCTTCTGCCATTTCTTTGGCATCTTGGTTGAAATCTTTAATTCATCTTGCCTATGTTGAGTCGGGTAAAATTCCGCCTCAGAGAATTACAGCTCATTCTACTAGGTCAGTATCTACTTCCTGGGCGTTTAGGAATGAAGCTTCGGTTGACCAGATCTGCAAAGCAGCAACTTGGTCCTCTTTGCATACTTTTACTAAATTCTACCATTTTGATGTATTTTCTTCTTCTGAAGCAGTTTTTGGTAGAAAAGTTCTTCAGGCAGCGGTTTCAGTTTGAATCTTCTGCTTATGTTTTTCGTTAAACTTTATTTTGGGTGTGGATTATTTTCAGCAGGAATTGGCTGTCTTTATTTTATCCCTCCCTCTCTAGTGACTCTTGTGTGGAAAGATCCACATCTTGGGTAGTCATTATCCCATACGTCACTAGCTCATGGACTCTTGTTAATTACATGAAAGAAAACATAATTTATGTAAGAACTTACCTGATAAATTCATTTCTTTCATATTAACAAGAGTCCATGAGGCCCACCCTTTTTTGTGGTGGTTATGATTTTTTTGTATAAAGCACAATTATTCCAATTCCTTATTTTATATGCTTCGCACTTTTTTTCTTATCACCCCACTTCTTGGCTATTCGTTAAACTGATTTGTGGGTGTGGTGAGGGGTGTATTTATAGGCATTTTAAGGTTTGGGAAACTTTGCCCCTCCTGGTAGGAATGTATATCCCATACGTCACTAGCTCATGGACTCTTGTTAATATGAAAGAAATGAATTTATCAGGTAAGTTCTTACATAAATTATGTTTTATTGGTAATGGGGCATGTCTATTTAAACATAGGGTGACAAATAGCAATCAGAAGGTAGTCTCTAATAAATAAGTGACATTCCTGTAATTGGGACATGTATAGACCTAAGGCAGTGAACCCAAAACAGAGGGCAATATGTAACTTCTTTAGTAATAATATATCAAAACTCTATTAAGACATATAGACTCAACTAAACAAGGTTACCTTAATTTTGAACGATGCTAACTCTGACCTATATGAGGCTAAATATAACAAGTGCCTCTGTCCTACAATCCTATTTAACTGGGTATAGCAGTTCAGATATAAAATGTGTGTTCAAATCCAATCAGTTTATCAGCTCACATCTAGAAGGGCACCGTTTCAACCTATGCCAAATTTTACAAACATAAGTCAAATATGGTCAAAAAAACATATATCACATCTTAATATAAGTCCACTAACAGACAGCTTCAGCTATCATGCATTATAGACATCCCTAGTGGTGTACTTGGTGAGGCGCTTTGTGGCACATCCATATAGGACATTGACGAGAGGTGTAAATTTAACCAAAAGATGAGCAGTTAAACCCAATCTCACAGCTTGCATATTTGAGGGCAATTATATTTAGAATAGTAAAATCAATCTCGGATCCCACAAGTCTCATAATAAAGAGCAGTCATGCAAGTGGTTAAATTTAGGACATAGAGTGGATATAGGAACAGTGATGCATGTACTCCCACTGGATTAACTTATATAGAATTGTACCAAATATCCATCCACAATATTTCCTTATGCATATCCATCCCTTTAAACGCAATATGACAATGCATAATGCTCTCCATGAGTATCATGCAAACAAATCTAGCATGATACAACACATTAGTATATATAACGTACAGTAAATTCCCTCAATGCATATGCCCCCTATATTGGAGAGTCCCATACAGTTGTATCTGTCCCTTTAATTGAAACAATCTTTTCATATTATTAAAAACACTTAGAGTCATTGATATATTAAGTCTGAACTGTTATTCTGAAAGAGACTAACTATATTGAAGTATCTGAAGGGATATTACTAATAAAATATATTATGGTGGAAATCCTTCTAATTAACGGAAATCTATCTAAAATAAAGAAGCTATAATTCTGGGCTCCAAACAGCTGATGTAGAAAAGCTACCCTACACCAGTTATTCGTAAAAGCATGGAATCGGTCGAGCCATCTGGGTGCATTCCAGAGTCATAGTTTTCGGAGCAGTACAGACCAGACATCACAGAGTTAGCAGACATCTTGAAATATTGTGAGAAGTAATTTTGCTGAGTACCTCCGGGTTAAATCGCAAAGAAGCGATTGATCAATTCTGGATGCAAACTTATTGCACTTCTCATCCGCTTGGTCAAATTGCACCAGAGCTCCAAAGCCACATCAGGCCCAAACAGACCTTTGTACCAGGTAGGCACTCCTGTTACCCAGCTGCTGAGATGGTATGCGCTGCTCAGCTGTATCGCTCCATGTTCCTGTGACGGAGCTTGAACATCGGAAGATGGCATAGCCTCCGGGTAAGCAATGGGCTTATTATTTGTGTTTCTAACCTCTAAAGAGGTTGAGGTCCCACCAAACTCAATTACTTCAAGCTGCTCGGAGGGTTCTTGGGGTAACTTCCGGAGCTGTGCTTCATGCCATCTAGATATTGGCATGGGATCAGCATCAGTCGAAGTAAACGCTAGAATCAATCCCTGCTACAACTGTAGACATTTTTCATTTAGGGTATCCAGGAGTCTTTTCACACAGCTAGTCATCTCCATTTTTAGGCCTCCATGTGGGCTGGGATATGGCCGTTCTTCAGAAGTCCCGGCACTAATCGTCACAAAAGAAATGTGAAATTTCCTTGCTTGTCAGCGTCTTTTTTTTTTTTTTTTTTTTTTTTTTAAGTTTCTGGTTGTATGTACTTGTTCTGTGGGCTATCAGATGTGATAATTACCCCGGCTGGGCTGAACTTAACGGTCAAATGTATAGTTAATTGTACAATAAAGCCAGAGCTTTGGTAGTTTGTGACCGCTCAATTTCAGAGCTTGCTCCGCCCCCCTTGGGGGGATTTTTTATAGGGGTGTTAGTTTAGGTTTCATTATTTTTTTATATTGGATAGGTTTGTTAATTTTTTTCTCTAATTTTACATTTTTTATTTTGTGTAATTTTAGCTTTGGGGTTTGAAGTTTTTTTTTTTTTAATATATATATATATATATATATATATATATATATATATATATATATATATATACTGCCCTATGGGCAGTCTTATCGCCTAGTTAAAAATAATCTAATATTACAAAATCAAAACACTAACATTACGAAAAATAAAATAAAGATTACAAAAAATAATAAACAAAATTATCCAAAATAATAAAATTTAAACCTAATCTAATAAAAACAAAAAAGTCACGCCAAAATAAAAACACCCCCTAATCTATCAATAAACTACAAATAGCCCTTAAAAGGGCCTTTTGTAGGGCATTGTCCTAAGTTAAACAGCTCTTTTACCTACAAAAATTACAAAGTCCCCCCTAAAAGTAAACCCCACCCACCCAACCAATCCCCCAAAATAAAAAAGGCTGGTCTTCATCTGGAGCATTGGCCCTCTTCAGCAGCGGCGGTCTTCAGCAATGTGGATCCTCCTCTTCATGCTATTATTATATTGGGGTACTGTTGCATTCATATTGGCTGAAATATTCAAATCAGCCAATAGGATGAGAGCTGCTTAAATCCTATTGGCTGTTTTTTGGGGTGTTTTTTTATTTTAATGGGCACAAAAGAGCTGATTGTCCTTTTAAGGACAATGCCCATACAAATGTCCCTTTAGGGGCAATGGGTAGCTTAGGTTTTTTTTTATTTTGGGGGGTTGGTTGGGTGGAGGGGTTTATTTTTAGGAGGGACTTTGCAAATTTTTTAGGTAAAAGAGCTGTTTAATTTAGGGCAATGCCCTACAAAAAGCCCTAAGTTAACTATTGGTAGTTTATTGATAGATTAGGGGAGGGTTATTTTGGGGTGGCTTTTTTGTTTTTATAGGGCTATTAGATTAGGTTTCATTTTTATTATTTTAGATAATTTAATTTATTATTTTTTGTAATATTAGATTTTTGTTATTTTTCATAATGTTAGTGTTTTTTCTTTTGTAATGTTAGATTATTTTTAATTTTGTCATTTTAGTGTTTGTTTGTTTTTTGTAATGTTAGGTTTTTTAAATTTTTTCGTAGTGTTAGAATTTTTTAATATTGTAATTTAGTTTTTTTTTATTTTGTTTCTTTAAAATAGTAATGTCAGGTTAATTTATAGTTTAAAGGGACACTCAAGTCAAAATTAAACTTTCATTATTCAGATAGAGCATGTAATTTTAAACAACTTTCCAGTTTACTTCCATTAAAAAAAAGTGCACAGTCTTTTTATATTTAAACTTTTTAAGTCACCAGCTCCTATCGAGCATGTGCAAGAATTTACAGAATAAGCGTATATGCATTTGTGATTGGCTAATGGATGTCACATGGTACGTGTATGCATTTGTGATTGGCTGATGGTGGTCATATGGTACAGGGGGAGTGGAAATAGACATAACTTTTAAAAATTTCAGAAAAAAAATCTACTATTCATTTGAAGTTCAGACTAAGTGCTATTGCATTGTCTTGTTATCTTGCATTTGTTGATTATGCAAATCTACTGTGTTGACTGTTTTTTTTTTTTCTTTCACAGGTAAGTTTTTATTTATTTTAAGATAGTTATATTGTAAGTTTAATTTAAAGTTAGGTGGGGGTTTAGGGGTTAATAGTTTAATTTTAGTGTTTTGCAATGTGTGGGGCCGGCGGTTTAGGGGTTAATAATAGGTTTCGTTTAGTGTTGGCAATGTGGGGGGTCGGCGGTTTAGGGGTTAATAACTTTAATTAGTGTTGGCGATGTTAAGGGGTGGCGGATTAGGAGTATTTAAACTATGGGTTTATGTTAGGGTGTTAGATTTATATATAACTTCATTTTTCCCATAGACATCAATGGGTTGCGTTACAGCAATCGCCATTCCGCGATCACAGGAGTTTTTTTTCTAACACTTTCTCTCCATTGATGTCTATGGGGGAAAACGGGAATGAGCACGTCAAGTCAGGCCTTGGCTTTTGTGCGGTATGGAGCTTAACTCACCATGTCGCATAACAAAAGAAGATTTTTCAGTAACTTGTAATGGCAGCGCTATGGAAAGTGCGATACCGCTATTTTTTTTTGCGTTATTTATGCATCGAGTTTAATGCACAATTTGCAATCTTGGTGAATGAATTTTAAGAGAAATAATAATTGTGTTCTTTAAACTTTGCTTTCATCAAAAAATCCTCCATGTACAGCAATTGTAGCCTTGCAGACCTTTGGAATTCTAGTTGTCAATTTTTTGAGGTAATCTGAAGATATTTCACCCCACACTTCCTGAAGTTGGATTGGCTTGATTGGCACTTGTTATGTACCATATGGTCAAGCTGCTCCCACAACAGCTCAATAGGGTTGAGATCTGATGACTGTGCTGGCTGCAGTTTTCATTGCAAAAATATTATTTTATAGGAAGGTTTATAATCATGTAGTTTACAATTTGTGTTTAGTGTCCCTTTAATTTGGACTTTACAGTCCATTTAACAATATCTACTTTGTATTTCTGATTACCAGTACTTTTGAACACTTTTGAACACCAGTATGTGTGTGTGTGTATATATATATATACACACACACATCAAATCCAGCACATTTACCATGAAATCTCCGTAGACAAACTTTGGCAGTACAATGGGTCATACTGATGAGCTCTATGACTTTAAACATGGCACTGTCATAGGATGTCACCTTTACCACAAGTCAGTTTGTGAATTTTTTGCTCTACTAGATTAGCCTGGTTATCTGTTATTGCTATTATTGTGAAATGGAAGTGTCTAGCCCAGCTACAAACTGGTAGACCACACAAACTCACAGAGCAGGGCTGCTGAGCGCTGAAGCGTGCAGCACGTAAAAAGAAGAAATAAAGAACTGTGCATCAGGAGATTCAGTCAATGGGATTCCATGGGCAAGCAGTTGTATACAAGCCTCATATCAATATGCGCAATACCAAGGGTCGTCTGGCGTGGTGTAAAGCATGCAGCCACTGGAGTCTGAAGTAGTTGAGCGATTAATAATGCTTCATTATCTGGTAATCTGATGGAAGAATTTGAGCATGGTGGATGCCAGGAGAATGCTACCTACTGGAATGCATGGTGCCTACTATAACATTAAGTGAAGAAGGATAATGGTTGGGACAGTTTTTTCAGAGTTTGGGCTAGTCCCATTAGTTCCAGTCAAGTGTCATCTCAATGCTACAGGATACAAAGAGATTTTAGACAATGTGCTGTTTCCAGCTTTATGGCAACAGTTTGTTAAAGGCCCTTTCATGTTTCCCTGTGCAGAAAGTGATGTCCATGAAGACATGGTTTAATAAATTTGGTGTGGGGTAACTCAATTAGCCTGCACCATAGCCTGACCTAAACTCCAGTGAAAACTTTTGGGATGAATCTGAATGCTGGAAAGTTCTCCCAGAAGAGTTTCGTCTGTTAAAGCCGCAAGGGGAACAACTCCATATTAATGCACATAGTTTAGAAATGGGATATCCAACAAGCTCACATAGGTGTGATGGTCAGGTAACCTATACAATGAAGTTGGTTTCATTTTTTTTATTATTTTTTTATCTTGTCAAACTTGTTGAACTTTCAGGGTTTCATTAGTATGAAACATTTTGTTAAATAAATCAGTCATTTTCTGTTGCTGACAGATATTTTCTATCCCTGGGAAGCTCTCAATTCACAATATATATTTTAAAATATATATTTATATTTCTTACTTATCACTGCCCTGAATAATCATTACTAGTGCTGAATGTTTGACTGAGTAATTTAGGATTTTTAATAATCTTATACATTTTCCAATTTGAAATGATGAAACAAATCTTGAAAAGAAAGTGCATTTGAATTTGTTGTACAGAGTTTCCTTTTCCATAACACATCTACCCTGCATCCGCCTGCCTTTTTCCATTGCTAACATTGTCCAGGTATTTTGATCTCTAGGGAACTTGTTTCTGGTCTTCCAGGATGTCTTCGCCTTTGTGCCCAGTAGATGTATTGACTTAGTGTGTACAGACAGTAGTCAGACTACAGTCCTTATCATTGGGTGTTTGCTAATGAGCTAGACAGGCTGGACTACATGGCTGATGAAACTTTCACAAAACCTTCTGATCTTTTGGCTTCCAGAATAGTATATGACTTTTTTGTTCTTTCAGTAAAGTAGGATTGAATTCTAAATACATTCTGCCACCCTCAAATATCTGTAGTGGAAATTGGTAGATCTTGTTTAGAAATTGAAATTGTTCTTCTTAAAATGCGATTGTGAGCTCCTGCATAAATAGAGTTATCTTTATTGTGTGCACCCTCCCAATTTGCCATTCTTACGAAAAGCAGCAAATGCGTGTGACACTTGTATTAAGCCCCTTGCTGTTCATATTGAAATATACTCAGTTTTATCATTGCTTGTCATTTATCTCTCCAGGTTTATTTACGCCAAGAGAACTTAGCACAGTGCATCACACTTGATAATTTTTTACATTTGATGTAGACATTAAAACGTAGGAGAATTAATTACTCACACTGCATGGCATTAATAGAATCTGCTTGCTACGTACTGCGTACCCCATTTTCTTTAATCTGAATAATTATCCTTTTATGCAAGTTCCCTCTGCATTCCAATTGCTTTTGTAAGTAAGTTTATGCATATTAAGTTATATTAAAAGACAATGGCACTTTTAGAATAAATTCAAATTAATTGGCTTTTTTTAAGTTAGACAACACTAGTGTGCTCTATGATATTTTTGTTCTGCTTCATTAATAAATAAAGATTATTATCGGTTATATTGTGTGCTTCCTTCTGCGTTAATAAAACCAATAAGATAGCAACTTCTTTTACAGGAAGTTCCAATTTGAAAAATCCTCAAAAAAGGCACATATATAATCAGAAATGTACTGAATGGTGCTAGACAAAAAGGCTATATAAAAAATGTTTTATTTCATTTATTATAATTACTAATTTTTTTACTTGCCTACGATCTTACTTACAAGACCATCTTGTAGGTGATGTAATAGAATTATTTTTCCTAATAAATAACAAATAAATAATAATGTAATGTAGTCAAAGCCACTATTTTAATTGTTTATACTGATTTATACACTCAATTTTGATGTATACTTTAATTTTAAAGTAATATGCAACATTTTTTAATTAGGAGCAAAATCATTTCATCTCAAGGTATTCCACCTTTATTTTCTTTATTTTTCTTTAATAATTATTTCAGTGTACAAAAAAAAAATATCATTGGCAAATGAAGTGTTGGCCAAAGGAAAGGGTCTGTCTTGTCTGTACAAATGTACTAGGCCACTTTTGCAGACAAAACAGCTGTATTACACAAATATGATTCATTTCTTTTATTAGTACCTTTGCCATTGATTGATTAGTACTTTGATATTAGTACTTTTTCCCCTCTATTGATTGATCACGGATGAAGTGACTATTTGACCTTTAATTATGAGTCTTCACATTGAAAATGACATTGAGCTATGGCTTCTTCCAATCCAGCTGGAAAACACGGCAGGAAGCCGGTCCCTGGAGTTCATTCAGCACGGCAGAGTGTGTCTCAAGAAAGCATTGTACGATTACTGTCACCGACAAAAGCAGGCGTTTATTAGTTGCTATCATGTATCAAATCTAAATTTGAGCAAATATAACAAATTTTTGTTTGCTATTAAATTAACAGAAAATATAACTTTACACAGAAAAGTTAATTTTAATATACATTTTAATATATTTGTTTAAAATAATAATGTGATATATATATATATATAGTATATACATACATACATACAATGTGTGTTGGCATATTTTATAATATGACAATGATGTGTCTGCTAGAATCCTAGTATTGTTCATGCAGGGATCATATGTCTGCCATCAAATTACCCTTATCATAGTGTGACATTATGCTTCATAGAAACATCAGTTGCCTTTTATAACAATATTCATCGGTTTAATTTTTTTTTTTTTCTCTCTCTCCTGTATTCCTTTAAAATACACTCACTGCAGCTTTAAAGGACCAGTAAATACAGTAGATTTGCATAATCAAAAATAGTTAGGTCTATTTCTACTCCCCCTGTACCATGTGACAGCCATCAGCCAATCACAAATGCATATACGTATATTCTGGGAATTCTTGCACATGCTCAGTAGGAGCTGGTAATGCAAAAAGTGTAAATATAAAAAGAATGTGCACATTTTATTAATGGAAGTTGTTTAAAATTACATGCTCTATCTGATTTAAGAAATTTTGACTTGAGTGTCCATTTCAAGTGAACCAGAATTTAGTCTTTAATGTGGCATACGTAATATATTGCTTAAACATATCTTAAAGGGAGACTTAAGTCAAAATAAAACTTTCATGATTCAGATAAAGCATGCAATTTTGAACTACTTTCCAATTTACTTCCATTAACTAAATGTGCACAGCTTTTTATATTTATACTATTTGAGTCACCAGCTCCTACTGAGCATGTGCAAGAAATACCCAGTGAAGAAGTAAAAATTAGAATAGCAGATTACCTAGGACAGAGCCTTGAGGTACTCCAAAAGACAGAAGTATTGAAGAGGAGGAGTCACCAGCAAATGACACAGAAAAGGACCTGTTAGATTGTGTCAAAGGCAACTGAGAGGTCAAGCAAGATAAGTATAGAGTAGTAGTCGTTGCTTTTAGCAGAAAGAAGATTGTTCTTAATCTTGGTTAGGGCAGTTTCAGTTGACTGTTGTGGTGGAAGCCAGATTTCAGGGGTCAAGAAAGGAGTTGAGGGACAGGAAGAGGGTTAGGCGGTCATTTTTATGTTAGTGGAAGCAATGATATGGGGCAGTAGTTTGCAGGAGAATTAGGGTCAAGGGAGGGTTTTTTGAGTATTGGAGTGACCTTTGCATGTTAGAAAGAAGGTGGGAATGAACCGGTAGAAAGGGAAAGATTGAAGATGTGAGTAAGAGCAGGAGTGAGGGTAGAAGAGCAGGTATTAACTGGGAAGGGATAAGGTCAAGAGCGCAGGTAGTAAAGTGTGTGAGGAAGATCGTAAGGAACATACTTCATTTGTAGCTGTAGAGAAGGTGCAGTAAGTGGCATAGGGGGTGACTGAGGGTGGAGTTGGAAAATTGCAGGTTTGTGACGGGATGGTGCTTCAGATAGATGTGTATGAATGAAGAATGAACTTATAGTGGATGAAATCAGGTTCAGAGCGAGATTTCCTCTAGACTTGCTCAGCAGTGCAGAAGCATTGTGTTTGTTAAGAGTGCCAGGACTGTAATTGCTGGCATGGGATTTTGCGCAGTTGGAGTATCTAGTGCAGAAGAGAGAGTTTTGTTATAGTGGGCTGTAGCAAGGTCAGGACAGGTTATAATGAAAGTGTGAGAGAGGAGATGTTGAATAAGTTTGGAAAATTGAAGCGGATCAACAGCATTCAGATTTCTACAGGTACGTGGGCATGAAGGAGAGGTCAGTTTAGCCAATATATTAAGATTATAGGTGGTGGTCTGAAATGGGAAAATGGCAACAAGTGAAGTCAGATATAGAGCAGAGGTAGGAAAATACCATGTCAATAGAGTGTCCATCACGTTGAGTAAGAAATAGGGGGTGGACTATGAGAGACCAAAGGAAGATGAGAGTGAAAGAAGTATAGAGGCAGCAGGGGCAGATGGATTATTAGAGGGACTGTTGAAGTCCCCGAGTATTAAAGTGGATATATTTGTAGAGAGAAAGGTAGGAAGCCAGGCGACAAAGTTGTCGAGGTATTGGGAGGTTGGTCCAGAAGGGCGATAGATGACTGCCACTCTGAGAGAGAGGGGGAGAACAGTCAAATGCAGTGGACTTCAAAGGAGGAGAAGGAAAATGATGGGAGCGGGAGCAGGTACTGATAGATGCAGGAGGGGGGGAGTAGGATCCCAACACCGCCACCATGCCTCTCACCTGGTCTAGAGGTATGGATAAAGTGGAAACCGCCATGCGTGAGAGCAGCAATAGAACAATGTCAGAAGAAGATAGCCAGGTTTCGGTAATTGCTAAAAGGTTTAAAGCATTAGAAACAGGTTGTGAACATTTTTTAAGATTGTTTCAGATAGAATGAGCGTTCCAGAGAGCACATGAAAAGAAAGGGAAAAAGCGCTGTGAGGTAATGGAGATAAGATTGTTAGGATTGCGTGACCTTGAGTATTTACTCTGGGAGAATGAGCAAGAGTATGGAAGTTTGGTGATTGCTACTAGGAGAGGGTTTGGGGAGATGTCACCATCAGCAAACAGTAGTAGGATTGTGAGTGGGAGAAGGTGAGAGTGAGAATTGTAAGAGCAGGTATGATTGGAGGCAGAAGATTTAGACGGGGAAGTGTTTCTAAAGAGACATAGAAGTGAGAAGACACCATAACGGATGAGAGAAGAGTGCAGTGAGTTTTAAGAGAAGGGCAGTTAGAAAGAGCAGAAAGGACATGGAGAGCATAGTGCAGGTGTATAGTTAGTGAGGATTACCTGTTAGTGGGTTGTTAGAGATACAGATTGCAGTTTCTAACTCCAATTTCAAACTCAATAATGCCACTTGTAGCAGGGCCCAGAAGAGCTGAGGCTCAGGAAAGCCTGTGTTCTACTGTTTATAGCAGTAAAATGCAACTACTATTGATTTAATTTTAGACACCTGGTTACTTGCAAATTAGCTATACAGGAGTTACACACTTCCAAATTATATTGTAGATGGGAGAACAAATGGGGAGGAAGTTTAGGCTAAAGTTACACTGCAAAACAGATAACAGATAGCAAAATAGTCATGAACATATAAAAGTAATAATACAGTTTAAATGGACTTGGAGGTGCATCCTGGATAGTTTTGAAAGCAGATAAATGGCATACCAAACTAATGCAGTTTGGATAGTTTTGAAAGTAGGTAAATAGCATACCAAAGTAATACAGTTTAAAGGGACGTGGAGGTGCATCCTGGACAGTTTTGAAAGCAGATACATGGCATACCAAACTAATGCAGTTTGGATAGTTTTAAAAGTAGGTAAATAGCATACCAAAGTAATACAGTTTAAAGGGACGAGGTGGTGCATCCTGGATAGTTTTGAAAGCAGATGAATAGCATACCAAACTAGTACAGTTTAAAGGGACATGGAAATGAATACTTACCAATCAGTCCTTTTTTTAAAGCTGTACACCTCCACCATACTACCAGTATTTTATGCCCTTTAAAATAGTTTTCTACTAAATAAATACAAGGCTAAATCCACAGTGTGTATTCATACATACATTTTTTACTGCAATTCTGTGAAATTTGCCTTGTTAAATTGTGCTTTTCCCCCTCTTCAAAAAATAACTGTCTACCTGGAGTACATACTGCAGCTATCCTCAGATTGTGTATGCTGAAATGCTACAGGTAGTCTCAAACTTTACCTTAGATCAGTCTCTGATTGGTCTCAGGAAAGGAGACAAGGGACATGAATTCCACCAGTCTTTTCAAGGGGTTATATCCCTTGGCTGCTTCACAATATCAAAGTCCTGCAAATTTTTCTTGCAGTTTTGGATACATTTAAAATATTTATTCTGCATTCAGATATTATTTTTAATGCAGTTTTTAAGTGACTTATAATTAATTCCTTGTTACTTCTCATTTGTTGGCACTACATAAAATGAACACAACTATAACGAATACTTGCCGAATATAAACTGAAACACACAGCAAAAATGCAATTACATTTTCATACAAGGTTTTTTGAATGTTTAACCCCCTTAAGGATAAAGGTGTTTTCCCCCCAGTGTCTATGCTTAAATGACTGAGGCAATTTTGGCTCACAATGGGCTACATTATGAGTGGTGCGGTAACTTTTTGGTGTGAGTGAAAAGGGATTTATTGCTGGTGATTGCACACGTCAGAAGTAGCTTTCGTATTCCATAGAGATACATATATACATACAGTATGTCTAAATATGTGTGTATATATATTTGTATATACTGTATGTGTGTACACATATTTATATGTGTATATATGTTTTTACAGACATATATATATATATATATATATATATATAAACACATAAGTACATCTGTATACATATATAGACATATATTTAAAGGGACAGTAAACACCAAAATTTCTGTTGCTTAAAAAGGTAGATAATCCCTTTATTACCCATTCCGAAGTTTTGCATAACCAACACAGTTATATAAATAAACGTTTTACCTCTGTGATTACCTTGTATCTAAACCTCTGCAAACTGCCCCCTTATTTCAGTTCTTTTGACAGACTTGCATTTTTAGCCAATCAGTGCTGACTTCTAGGAGCTTCATGTGCCTGAGCTCAATGTTATCTATATGAAACACATGAACTTACACCCTCTAGTAGTGAAAAACTGTCAAAATGCTTTCAGATTAGAGGCGGCCTTCAAGGTCTAAGAAATTAGCATATGAACCTCCTAGGTTTAGCTTTCAACTAAGAATACCAAGAGAACAAAGAAACATTGGTAATAAAAGTAAATTGGAAAGTTCTTTAAAATTACATGCCCTATTTAAATCATGAAAGTTTTTTTTTTACTTGACTGCCCCTTTAAGTGCATTGGAGCCAGTTTGGAGCATTAACATATAGGGGCCATTGGTTCCTCACAGAGCACAAAAGATTCATAAATGATCATTTGTTAACCTTTAAAGGACACTGTACTGTAAAATTGTTTCCCCTTAATATACTCTAACTATACTATAACTACTAGCACACTCTGGCACACTAGCATGTGCGCACACATACACACAAACTCTTCTCACTGACACATACACAATATACACTACATACACTCTAGCTACTAGCACACTGGTTTACTAGCATGTGCACACACACACACACACACACAATGCACACACAAACTCTTCTCACTGACTCACAATATACACTACATACACTCTAGCTGCTGGCACACTTACATGTGCCCACACATACACAATATACACTACATACACTTTTGTTGCTAGCACACTCTTACATATGCACACACACACAAACTCTTCTCACTGACACATACACAATATTCACTACATACACTCTAGCTGCTAGCACACTCTGGCTCACTAGCATGTGCACACACACACAATGCATACTCAAACTCTTCTCACTGACACATACACAATATTCACTACATACACTCTAGCTATTAGCACACTCTGGCTCACTAGCATGTGCACACACACACAATGCATACTCAAACTCTTCTCACTGACACATACACAATATTCACTACATACACTCTAGCTGCTAGCACACTCTGGCTCACTAGCATGTGCGAACACACACAATGCCTTGCTGTGTGTCTGCTGCTGCCTCCCTCCTCGCCCTCTTCCCATGCGTGTGGCTAGTGCTACTGGCTTCATAGACACTGACTACACTGTCCCTCTGATCAGCACCTCTGTACCATTACTTTATCCTGCATAGCCCCCCCCCCCCCCTCTACCATTCTCTGCATATGCTATGGCATCGGGCTCTCTGGGAACTGTAATTATTTCAGCCTGGCTGTCACACTAGAGAACAATCATGGTGTGTTTATGTGAAGCAGCCATAATTACTAATACTGCCTGTGTGTAACAGCAGCCGGGTGTGCAAGTGATACGAGTTGCTGCTAATAACCAGTCCAAGGCTGTCACTCAGTTTAGGGATGAACAGACATTCGCCAGAGTTGTGTTTTTAGCAGTGGGCAGTGGCAGAGTACCCTACCTGAGTTGTTGCCCTGCTCCGCTGATCAGTGAGTCTCCTCCCGGCTGTCAGTTTTCTTCTCTGAGTGTTACCCTGCTGCCTGGCCTGAAAGACTCCCTCAAGCCATGTGTGCGGCGGCTGCTGCTGCTGCATGCAAAGAGATAGGCGGCTGGCTGGTTAAAACAAAAAGCCGGTCACGTGAGCGCTCGGCGGTAAACCGCCCTAACAAAATAATTTTTTTTTAAAAAAAAAACCCTGGCCAGATATTCAGTTCAGCGGTCAAGTGCCGCCCCCCCAAAATCTGTCGCCCTAACCACCGGCCTTGTTGGCCTATGCAATAATACGCCCCTGCTCTAGCTGCTAGCACACTCTAGCAAACTAGCATGTGCACACACAATGCATACACAAACTCTTCTCACTGACATATACACAATATACACTAAATACACTCTAGCTACTAGCACACTCTGGCTCACTAGCATGTGCACACACACACAATGCATCCACAAACTCTTCCCACTGACACATACACAATATTCACTACATACACTCTAGCTGCTAGCACACTGGCTCACTAGCATGTGCACACACAAACAATGCATACACAAACTCTGCTCACTGACACATACACAATATACACTACATACACTCTAGCTGCTAGCACACTCTGGCTCACTAGCATGTGCACACACACACAATGCATACACAAACTCTTCTCACTGACACATACACAATATACACTAAATACACTCTAGCTGCTAGCACACTGGCTCACTAGCATGTGCACACACACACAATGCATACACAAACTCTTCTCACTGACACATACACAATATACACTAAATACACTCTAGCTGCTAGCACACTCTGGCTCACTAGCATACACACATAATGCATCCACAAACTCTTCTCACTGACACATACACAATATACACTACATACACTCTAGCTGCTAGCACACTCTGGCTCACTAGCATGTGCACACACACACACAATGCATACACAAACTCTTCTCACTGACACATACAATATATATACTACGTACACTCTAGCTGCTAGCACACTCTGGCTCACTAGCATACACACACAATGCATACACAAACTCTTCTCACTGACACATACAATATATATACTACATACACTCTAGCTGCTAGCACACTCTGGCACACTAGCATGTGCACACACACAATGCATACACAAACTCTTCTCACTGACACATACACAATATTCACTACATACACTCTAGCTGCTAGCAGACTCTGGCTCACTAGCATGTGCACACACACACACACACACACACACAATGCATACACAAACTCTTCTCACGGACACATACAATATATATACTACGTACACTCTAGCTGCTAGCACACTCTGGCTCACTAGCATGTGCACACACACACACACACACAATGCATACACAAACTCTTCTCACTGACACATACACAATATACACTAAATACACTCTAGCTATTAGCAGACTCTGGCTCACTAGCATGTGCACACACAATGCATACACAAACTCTTCTCACGGACACATACGATATATATATATTACGTACACTCTAGCTGCTAGCACACTCTGGCTCACTAGCATGTGCGCACACACACAATGCATCCACAAACTCTTCTCACTGACACATACACAATATACACTACATACACTCTAGCTGCTAGCACACTCTGACTCACTAGCATGTGCGAACACACACAATGCATACACAAACTCTTCTCACTGACACATACACAATATACACTACAGGGAGTGCAGAATTATTAGGCAAATGAGTATTTTGACCACATCATCCTCTTTATGCATGTTGTCTTACTCCAAGCTGTATAGGCTCGAAAGCCTACTACCAATTAAGCATATTAGGTGATGTGCATCTCTGTAATGAGAAGGGGTGTGGTCTAATGACATCAACACCCTATATCAGGTGTGCATAATTATTAGGCAACTTCCTTTCCTTTGGCAAAATGGGTCAAAAGAAGGACTTGACAGGCTCAGAAAAGTCAAAAATAGTGAGATATCTTGCAGAGGGATGCAGCACTCTTAAAATTGCAAAGCTTCTGAAGCGTGATCATCGAACAATCAAGCGTTTCATTCAAAATAGTCAACAGGGTCGCAAGAAGCGTGTGGAAAAACCAAGGCGCAAAATAACTGCCCATGAACTGAGAAAAGTCAAGCGTGCAGCTGCCAAGATGCCACTTACCACCAGTTTGGCCATATTTCAGAGCTGCAACATCACTGGAGTGCCCAAAAGCACAAGGTGTGCAATACTCAGAGACATGGCCAAGGTAAGAGAGGCTGAAAGACGACCACCACTGAAAAAGACACACAAGCTGAAACGTCAAGACTGGGCCAAGAAATATCTCAAGACTGATTTTTCTAAGGTTTTATGGACTGATGAAATGAGAGTGAGTCTTGATGGGCCAGATGGATGGGCCCGTGGCTGGATTGGTAAAGGGCAGAGAGCTCCAGTCCGACTCAGACGCCAGCAAGGTGGAGGTGGAGTACTGGTTTGGGCTGGTATCATCAAAGATGAGCTTGTGGGGCCTTTTCGGGTTGAGGATGGAGTCAAGCTCAACTCCCAGTCCTACTGCCAGTTTCTGGAAGACACCTTCTTCAAGCAGTGGTACAGGAAGAAGTCTGCATCCTTCAAGAAAAACATGATTTTCATGCAGGACAATGCTCCATCACACGCGTCCAAGTACTCCACAGCGTGGCTGGCAAGAAAGGGTTTAAAAGAAGAAAATCTAATGACATGGCCTCCTTGTTCACCTGATCTGAACCCCATTGAGAACCTGTGGTCCATCATCAAATGTGAGATTTACAAGGAGGGAAAACAGTACACCTCTCTGAACAGTGTCTGGGAGGCTGTGGTTGCTGCTGCACGCAATGTTGATGGTGAACAGATCAAAACACTGACAGAATCCATGGATGGCAGGCTTTTGAGTGTCCTTTCAAAGAAAGGTGGCTATATTGGTCACTGATTTGTTTTTGTTTTGTTTTTGAATGTCAGAAATGTATATTTGTGAATGTTGAGATGTTATATTGGTTTCACTGGTAAAAATAAATAATTGAAATGGGTATATATTTGTTTTTTGTTAAGTTGCCTAATAATTATGCACAGTAATAGTCACCTGCACACACAGATATCCCCCTAAAATAGCTATAACTAAAAACAAACTAAAAACTACTTCCAAAACTATTCAGCTTTGATATTAATGAGTTTTTTGGGTTCATTGAGAACATGGTTGTTGTTCAATAATAAAATTAATCCTCAAAAATACAACTTGCCTAATAATTCTGCACTCCCTGTACATACACTCTAGCTGCTAGCACACTCTGGCACACTAGCATGTGCACACACACACAATGCATGCACAAACTCTTCTCACTGACACATACACAATATACACTACATACACTCTAGCTATTAGCACACTCTGGCTCACTAGCATGTGCACACACACACAATGCATGCACAAACTCTTCTCACTGACACATACACAATATACACTACATACACTCTAGCTGCTAGCACACTGGCTCACTAGCATGTGCACACACACACACAATGCATGCACAAACAAACTCTTCTCACTGACACATACACAATATACACTACATACACTCTAGCTATTAGCACACTCTGGCTCACTAGCATGTGCACACACACACACAATGCATACACAAACTCTTCTCACTGACACATACACAATATACACTACATACACTCTAGCTCAGTGCTTTCCAAACTGTGTGTCGGGACACACTAGTGTGTCGGCAGCAGTGTGTTGGTGTGTCCCTGCTTAAGCACAATTTTTTTTTAATTTAATTTAATTAAAAAAAATAATTTTGTTTTCTGACTTTCCGCCTGCCTGCTACGCATATCACATGGTTGATACGTGATTGATACCTAAGGGGTCACAGATCATCTTAACCTATTGGCGCAGCTCAGTGGGAACTGAAACTATTCCCGTTGGCGGCTTTGGCGGCACATTGGCTCCTGACTGCACGTGTAGTCTCCTTAATTGACTCGTTACTGCATGTGTAGTCAGTGAGTGGGACAGCAGTGTGTTTGCAGCGCGGGCAGTAGTCAATCGGACTCACCGAGCTCTGAGGGAGGCAGCTTAAACGCCGAGCTGGTCAGAAGTCAGTGGGTTTTTTTTCTGCAGCTAGCCCCCAGTAGTGCATTGCTGCTCCTGCTCTTGATATATGGATAGGAAGGGGAAGATTAAAAATGCTTGATGATGAAATGCGAGTGTCTTTATCTAATATTCCACCAAATATTCAGAAATTGTGTTCCCATCCCATCAACCTCATACATCCCATTAAAATAGTAAGTAGCTATTGGTGTTATTAAACTTTTTTTTAATTCTTGCACATACATACATACATACATACTGTTACTTGTAAATACACTTTGTTATTATAGAATTTATGTATGTGTCCGTATCTCTTAAAACAAGTTAGTTTAACCTCCTGTTTGCCAGTACAACTGAATTACTGTGTCGCGAAATGATGTAGGTCTAAAAAGTGTGTCGCCAACATGAAAAGTTTGGAAAGCTCTGCTCTAGCTATTAGCACACTCTGGCTCACTAGCATGTGCACACACACACACAAATTCTTCTCACTGACACATACACAATATACACTACATACACTCTAGCTGCTAGCACACTCTGGCTCACTAGCATGTGCACACACACACACACACACAAATTCTTCTCACTGACACATACACAATATACACTACATACACTCTAGCTGCTAGCAGACTCTGGCTCACTAGCATGTGCACACACACACAATGCATACACAAACTCTTCTCACTGACACATACACAATATACACTACATACACTCTAGCTGCTAGCACACTCTGGCTCACTAGCATGTGCACACACACACAATGCATACACAAAATCTTCTCACTGACACATACACAATATACACTACATACACTCTAGCTGCTAGCACACTCTGGCTCACTAGCATGTGCACACACACACAAATGCATACACAAACTCTTCTCACTGACACATACACAATATACACTACATACACTCTAGCTGCTAGCACACTCTGGCTCACTAGCATGTGCACACACACACAATGCATACACAAACTCTTCTCACTGACACATACACAATATACACTACATACATACCAATGACTATCACACCCTGGCTCACTAGCACATGTGCTATTGAGGGCTTATATAGGAGAAGGGCCTTTGGTGCTTTAAAGGGATACTAAACCCAATTTTTTTCTTTAATTATTCAGATAGAGCATGCAGTTTTAAGAAACTTTCTAATTTACTCATAGTAGCAATTTTTCTTCGTTTTCTTGCTATCTTTATTTAAAAAACAGTAATGTAAAGCTTAGGAGCCGGCCCATTTTTGGTTCAGCACTGGTTTACGCATGCTTATTAATGGCTAAATGTAACCACCAATAAGCAAGCGCTTTCCAGGATGCTGAACCTAAAATGGGCCGGCTCCTACGCTTTGCATTCCTGTTTTTTAAATAAAGATAGTAAGAGAAAGAAGAAAAAATTATAATAGGAGTAAATTAGAAAGTTGCTTAAAATTGAATGCTCTATCTGAATCGTGAAATAAATATTTCGGGTTTTTTATCCCTTTAAAAATGAACACTTTAAATCCTGCATAGATACTTTGTAAACTTTTATGTTCTATTAAACTCTTAAAATCAATGTAATTATTGTTTATAATATAAAAGCATGGAATTAACACAGGCTATATATATTCAGACCATCTCTCAACATGCATTCGCTTCTTCCCTAGCTGCCCTTCTATACATTGATAGGCAGGCAATAGAGCCAATAGGAAGCACATCACCTGCTCTATGTATTTCTTGCACCGCTGCTAGATTATACCATCAGATATCACTGAAATTGCACATTGGAGTGATGTTCTAATACTAGAAGCTAGCGTTTGCACTGTGCACTAATAGGCAGGCAGTATAGCTATAGCAAAGAGGTGGGAGGGGGTGATTACAAAACAGGTATAAAAAGAATTGAGTTTGCCATCACTTTAAGCATAATTAACATACACCTAGATTGCGAGTTTTGCGCTAAACCGGGTGAGTAAATAAAGCAATCACATGAGTGGTACCGCACTTTCCATAGCGCTGCCATTACAAGTTACTGAAAAACCACCTTGTGTTGTGCGGTATGGTGTGTTAAGTTCCATACCGCACAAAAGCCAAGGGCTGAGTTTACGTGCTCGTGCACGCTTTCCCCTATAGACATCAATGGGGAGAGAGTGTTAGAAAAAAAAACTAACACCTGCGATCGCAGAATGGCAAATAGCCATAACGCAACCCTATTGATGTCTATGGGGAAAAGAAAGTTACATTTAAACCTAACACCCTAACATAAACCCCTAGTCTAACCACCCCTAATCCGCCGCCCCCCGACATGGTCGACACCTAATTAAAGTTGTTAACCCCTAAACTACTGCTCCCCGACATCTAAATAAAGTTATTAACCCCTTTTCCGCCTCTCCTCAACATCATAACTAATAAATAAACCTATTAACCCCTAAACCACCAGCCCCCCACATCGTAACTAATTAACTAAACCTATTATCCCCTAAACTGCTGGAACCCCACATTGCAAAACACTAAATTAAACTGTTAACCCCTAAACCTAACACCCCCTAACTTTAAATGAAAAGTCACAATATAACTATCTTTAAATAAATAAAACTTACCTGTGAAATAAAAAAAACTAAGATTAAACTATAAATTAACCTAACATTACTATTCTAAATTTTTTTTAGAAAAAACTACCAATTAAAAAAACCTACATTTCAAATGTAAAAAAACCTAATAATACGAAAAAAAAATAAAAAATCTAACACTGCATAAAATAATAAACACAAAAATTATGAAAAATAATAAACGAAATGATCAAAAATAAAAACAATTACACTTAATCTAATAGCCCTATAAAAATAAAAAAAAGTCCCCTAACTTACAATAAACTGCCAATAGCCATTAAAATGACCTTTTGTAGGGCATTGGCCTAAGTTAAACAGCTCTTTTACACACACAAAAATACAAAGTCCCCCCAACAATAAAACCCACCACCCAACCAACACCCCAAAATAAAAAACCTAAGTCTAAAAAAAATTAAGCTACCCATTGCCCCTAAAGGGTCATTTGTATGGACATTGCAGTAGCTCTCATCCTATTAGCTGATTTGAATTTGAAGAATCAAATCAGCCAATAGGAATGCAAAGTACGCCATTTTTAAACAGATACCTTGCATTCTACTTCAGTGATCGTATGAACAGGATGCACCACACAGGATGTCATCGCCGGTCCTGGATAGCTCCGTGCTGCCGGTATGAAGATAGTGCAATGCCCATAAAAAATGCCCCTTTAGGGGCAATGGGTAGCTTAGTTTTTTTTAGACTTAGGTTTTTTATTTTGGCGGGTTGGTTGGGTGGTGGGTTTTACTGTTCGGGGGACTTTGTAATTTTTTGTATGTAAAAGTGCTGTTTAACTTAGGGTAATGCCCTACAAAAGGCCCTTTTAAGGGCTATTGGTAGTTTATTGTAGGTTAGGGGGTGTTTTTATTTTGGGGGGCTTTTTAATTTTTATAGGGCTATTAGATAAGGTGTAATTGTTTTTATTTTCGTTAATTTTGTTTATTATTTTTTGTAATCTTAGAGTTTTTATATTTTTCATAATTTTAGTGTTTATTATTTTTTAGATTGTTTAAATTTTTTTCGTAGTATTAGGTTTTTTAAATTTGTAATTTAGGTTTTTAATTTTTTCATATTATTAGGTTTTTTTAAATTTGTCATTTAGGTTTTTTAATTGGTATTTTTATTTTATTTTATTAGAATAGTAATGTTAGGTTAATTTATAGTTTAATCTTAGTTTTTTTTTTGTTTCACAGGTAAGTTTTTATTTGTTTTAAGATAGTTATATTGTAACTTAATTTAAAGTTAGGGGGTGTTAGGTTTAGGGGTTAATAGTTTAATTTAGTGTTGTGCGATGTGGGGGTCCAGAGGTTTAGGGGTAAATAGGTTTAGTTAGTTACGATGTGGGGGGCTGGCGGTTAAGGGGTTAATATGTTTATTTATTAGTTGCGGGGGGGGGGGGTGATGATTTAGTGGTGTGTCTGTCCATTGTCTGTTCCTTTTTAGGACATTTTGACCTTACTACTGATTATTAACATCTTTCTACAGACTTTGAGACTAACAAGACCTTTCCGGAAGTCACCAATCCACCATTTAACCTTTAAATTATTGTTTAGGCAGGTCAGGGCCCTTCCTTTCAGCCACTGCATGCTGTTGTCATCATTTAGTTGACATCTTCCTTTACAAAAAGATAATCAGAACTCCATATTTTGTTTTCTAAATCTCCTTTTTTTTTTACAAAACTGTAGTTTACCTCATTACTTGTCAGGTCAATGTAAACAAGTGCTGAGTGTCTGTTTGGGTGTCTGTGTCTGAGTGTGTTTCTTTGCGTGTCTTCTAGAGTGTCTATATGTGAATCCTTATGTGTGTGTGTGTGTGTGTGTGTTTCAGTGTATGAGTGTGTCTGTATGTTACTACCTTTACCACATTTCCAAGTTTAAATAGACACCTAAGAATAAAGTTTTTGTCACTTGGTCAAAAATTGCAATTGTCAAAGGAGGGTGGGGGGGCTGATCATTGGTTAAGTCAGGGGCCCCAAAATTTCTAGTGGCGGCCCTGCGCACGACCTATAATACGGTGCTATGTAAAGTCCTGCACTCAAACGTCATTTTTTTAGTGCATAATGGAGGGTTGTGTTAAGGCTAAAATGCTTGCGTTACAGCCTATACCGTTGTGACTTGTAATATGCGTTACAAGCCAGTCCACGTGCAATAGCCAATTTTTCAGCAGTATTGCCATACCGCACCGTAACGCAAAACTCGTAATCTAGGCCATAGTTAATACTTCATGTTGCTTTTTTTTCCAGCATGTTTTTAATATTAAAAAAAATATAATTTATTTCTAAATCACAGACAAATTCTGCACTGCTTGATACAGAAGTAGGTTACACAATGACAAAAACTGATAAAAGAAATACGGCTACATAAAACATGCTGAAGAAAGCAAATGAATACAGGGTGATGCCAGCTTACAATCTACAGGCTAGAGTGTGAGGAGAGAGAAGGTGAGGGATAGCTTGCTATGTAGATTGTAGATGCAAGGTAAAAAATACATTTTCATCCTCTGGAAATAGGTGGGAGACGGTTTGATAGCGAGGGGCACAAAGTTCCAGTAGGAGCAGCTAGTAGATTATATAATAATTTGATTCTAATTAGATTATAGATATATTGAAATAATTAGAATGGTGGATGTCAGATCATATGTATTGTACCTGAATAGTGATTTTTTTTTTAAGATAAATATTTGAACCAAATCTAAAATGTTGTTACTAAATACAAGGATTTAGTACATTTATTTATCTTTTTGAAAATAAAGATGTTATGTATTTGGGACAAATTTTCAGTTATATAAATAATTTTTTTCCTAATTTAATTTTTTTTATGTTCATCTGTATTTTAGATGTAGTTACCTCTTAGTTTTATCATTTAAAAATAGTGTGTATTAAAGTTATTGAGCATAAAATATGTCTCTGAATATACATGAAGGGTAAATGATTAACAATATGGCTCTTACCCTAATGTAATGATGCATGCTGGATTATAATTATTATGAAATACTATAAATTAGCTTTTAAGTCTTCATATTGCAGTTTCCCAAAAAAGTAGTTTTGTTTTTTTTTCTGCTCATTCTCCCACCCATCGTACAGAGCTTTTGATGGCAGTGTTTCTCAGATGTGCCCAGGAATGTCACCAAAGGCTTTGTTTCCTGATGCATTCTATTCATCTGTACATACTGCTAGCAGTAGGTTTTTATTAATATTTAGAAAGTTTGCCTCCAGCAGTACTAAAGTGAGCATCAGAGAAACAACAGTTGTTTACTACGTTTGAACTGAAGAATCTCGCCCCAGAGATGCGCTTTCACTTGAAGTGTACATCTTTCAATCTCAGCTCGCAACAAAGAAAGCATGAATTACAATTGTCATTTTGGGGCTGCACCTCTCCAATTATTTATTTGGTGTGTGCCTTTCAAGAAATACGCATAATAGGGAAAGACACTCAAAGCCGATTCGCTTCTTTTAATGACAACACGTTCTATTTCTCTGTGACATGTATATGCACATAAAGAGAGCAAAGTAAACAGGTTTCTAAAGAGGAAATTGTTAATGGCATTAACCTCCTTTGTTAGGGCATAACAGAAGCATTTGTAGAGATATAACATTTGTTTCGCCCTTTCTTGACTCTTTAAGCAGTAGAGCTGGTACATTTCTGACTCATTCTAAGAATTTCACAGGTTGTATCTTTATTTTTTCTTGAGAAATTGACTGATTAACCACCCTCTTTACCAATAATGCAGTATAGGACCTGAATTGTATGTACTCTAACACTAAGTAATGGTGATCACATAGATACCAGTATGTTTTCTTAGTTTCAGATTGTTTTCTCGTGGAAAAAGGAGTACTTTAAATGTATGATACACAACTTCCCATGTTTTCATTTCTGTTAAACATCTGTTTGGTTTTAAAGGGGCGCAAAGCCCATTTCTTTCTCTCATTATTCAGATAGGGATACCCTTTTAAACAACTTTCCCATTTTCTTCTATTACCCCATTTACTTTGCATTTTTAGCTGGCATGCACATGACTGGAGCTGCCATATTTTGCTCCAGGCACATGCACGCTCCTGAGTCTACCATATGTATTTGTACATATATGTAGTAGCAGACTGAGACCAATCAGGGCCCCTAGACAGAAATTAGAGAAGGGCCCTCACCTATTCCCCCACCCTGTCCACCCTATGCCCTTCCTTCACCCCACCACCAGAATGCCTCACCCCCTCCAGGGCCCTTAACCTCTGTGCTAGCTCTTTAAGCAGCTGTGACTGAGCATAAGCAGAACTCCAGGAGCACCCTTAAAGGGACATTAAACACTTTGAGATGGTGATATAAAATGATAAATTGTATATAATAAAACAACTCTGCAATATACTTTCATTATTTATTTTGTCCTCTTTGCCTGTAATTCCATTCTGAAATTGTGAGCTTTTCAATTCTTGATAGAAATGGAAGTGCAGAACACTGTTAAATCCAGCACAACCATTGGCTGCACACTCTAGTGACCTATTTATAACTGACCCTAATTGGCCACAGCAGAGAAGGTAACACAAGTTACAACATGGCAGCTCCCAGTGTTTTATAGACACTAAAACTTTACACTTATTTTGTCACTTTTTAAACAACTAATGAAACTTTAAAAAATACATCTACATATTAGTCATGGACTAATCTAGCGTGTATTTAGTGTTTAATGTCCCTTTAATGACTCCCTTGGGCAATGTTAGCTCTAATATTTTTGAGCACTGTGCGCAAATAAATCTACCTGTGCAATTTGTGACCATGTAACTAAAATGTGTGCGCACTTTATTCTTGAGTTTAATTAAACTAATAACACTCATACACAAACTCATATATAGTATATACAGTGGGGCAAAAAAGTATTTAGTCAGCCACCAATTGTGCAAGTTCTCCCACTTAAGAAGATGAGAGAGGCCTGTAATTTTCATCATAGGTATACCTCAACTATGAGAGACAAAATGTGGAAACAAATCCAGACAATCACATTGTCTGATTTGGAAAGAATTTATTTGCATATTATGGTGGAAAATAAGTATTTGGTCACCTACAAACAAGCAAGATTTCTGGCACTCACAGACCTGTATCTTCTTCTTTAAGAGGCTCCTCTGTCCTCCACTCATTACCTGTATTAATGGCACCTGTTTGAAATTGTTATCAGTATAAAAGACACATGTCCACAACCTCAAACAGTCACACTCCAAACTCCACTAGAGTTTGAGCTGTCGAAGGACACCAGAAACAAAAGTGTAGACCTGCACCAGGCTGGGAAGAATGAATCTGCAATAGGAAAGCAGCTTGGTGTGAAGAAATCAACTGTGGGAGCAATAATTAGAAAATGGAAGACATACAAGACCACTGATAATCTCCCTCGATCTGGGGCTCCATGCAAGATCTCACCCCGTGGGGTCAAAATGATCACAAGAACGGTGAGCAAACATCCCAGAACCACACGGGGGGACCTAGTGAATGACCTACAGAGAGCTGGGACCAACGTAACAACGGCTAACATCAGTAACACACTACGCCGCCAGGGACTCAGATCCTGCAGTGCCAGACGTGTCCCCCTGCTTAAGCCAGTACATGTCTGGGCCCGTCTGAAGTATGCTAGAGAGCATTTGGAGGATCCAGAAGCGGATTGGGAGAATGTCATATGGTCAGATGAAACCAAAGTAGAACTGTTTGGTAGAAACACAACTCGTTGTGTTTGGAGGAGAGAGAATGCTGAGTTGCAACCAAAGAACACCATACCTACTGTGACGCATGGGGGTGGCAACATCATGCTTTGGGGCTGTTTCTCTGCAAAAGGAACAGGACGACTGATCCGTGTACAAGAAAGAAAAAAACCTCCTTCCATCAGCAAGGGCATTGAATATGAAACGTGGCTGGGTCTTTCAGCCTGACAATGATCTCAAACACACCGCCCGGGCAACGAAGGAGTGGCTTCATAAGAAGCATTTCAAGGTCCTGGAGTGGCCTAGCCAGTTTCCAGATCTCAACCCCATAGAAAACCTTTGGAGGGAGTTGAAAGTCCGTGTTGCCCAGTGACAGCGCCAAAACATCACTGCTCTAGAGGAGATCTGCATGCAGGATTGGGCCAACATACCAGCAACAGTGTGTGACAACCTTGTGAAGACTTACAGAAAACGTTTGACCTCTGTCATTGCCAACAAAGGATATATAACAAAGTATTGAGATGAACTTTTGATATTGACCAAATACTTATTTTCCACCATAATTTGCAAATAAATTCTTTCCAAATCAGACAATGTGATTGTCTGGATTTCTTTCCACATTTTGTCTCTCATAGTTGAGGTATACCTATGATGAAAATGACAGGCCTCTCTCATCTTCTTAAGTGGGAGAACTTGCACAATTGGTGGCTGACTAAATACTTTTTTGCCCCACTGTACATTAACTCTCACCCAGAGAGAGAGAGAATATAGAGAACACACAGAGAGAGAACTGAGAGTAAGAGAACAGAGGGGGATACAGAAAAAAGAGATGGATAGGGAGAACAGAGGGGAATAGAGATAGAACACTCATTTCAGAGACAGAGAACAGAGGGAGAGAGAAAGAGAACAGAGGGGGTAGAGACAACGGGGGGGGTAAGGAACACTCTCACAACCGGGACAGAGAACAGAGAGAAGGGAGGAAGAGAGAAAGAGAGCAGAGGGAGTGCGTGAATAGAGGGAGAGTAAGAGTGGACAGAGGGGGGAGAGAGGAGAAAGAGAGAAAACAGAGGGAGAGAACAGAGAAAAAAAGAGAGAACAAAGAGAGAGAGAGAAAAGAGCGAGAAAGAACAGAGGGAGAGAGAGAGAAAAGAGCGAGAAAGAACAGAGGGAGAGAGAGAGAAAAGAGCGAGAAAGAGAACAGAGGGGGAGAGAGAGAACAGAGGAAAGAGAAAGAAAGAGGGGAGAGAAAATGTTAAATCTATTAAATACTAGGTAAGAAACTGTTAAAAAGCATATAAAAATCATCAGAAAAAAATATGTGTTCCAGATAATTACTATTGAGTTATAAGTATTGCTGCAACTAACGATTATTTTCATAATCGATTAATCGGCCGATTATTTTTTCGACTAATCGGATAAAAAGAGAATCAATAATGGTTTTCTATGTTTTAAATAAAATCCACATAATGAGTGTTACAAATATAAACTTCAGACTAAAACTTTACATTAACACAACTGTTTCTTCAATTTTTAAGCAGCAGAGCACAGTTTTATAATTAAATAAAAGAAAACCACAAACTGTTTGAAAAGAGGTAGAACTAGAAAGAGTTAGACTATCACTGTTAATAACATTCTGTTATTCACTCTTTCAGAAACTTTGCATTGAAATGCAAACATCTCAACATGTCCACATGCTTCTGGCTAAGGCTGGTTCTCTGTTTGCAGCTGTATTTCCTGCAGCCGAGAAAAGGCTGTTGAGGTGTATAAGTAGGGTTTTGTCAATTTCACCAAAGTGGGATATTTATCTTTGTTTGCTCTTCACCAATGCTAAGTGTTTTCCACCTTGGCAAGGGACCTCTTAATAAAGTAACCCTTGACTTCATTCTAACATAAAAATATCTTGAATATCTATATGCAATGGTAAATAGCCAGCTATAAGGTTAGGGGAAATATCTAGTCCGCTCTAAAAATAACGAATATATACTTATAAAGGTTGAATCTGGTACATATTATCACAATTTATTAAAAAAATAAAAAACAAAATCAAAAGCGCTAAGGACTATATATGCATAAAAGGACAAAGCCTTACATATTTATCTATACAGTACATATAATCAGCAATAGCAAGCAATACACTAATAATTGTGCAAACAGATAATAGTGCACATCAATTTAAATAACTCCCATCAATCTAGGGGCAAGGTGTTAACAACAAGCTCAGCATTATATCATGAAAAGCATAGTTCCAAATCACCTAATTTAATATAAACAATCCAAATGATGACTATTATATCTGGGTTGCACATAAGCCAGGGGTAGTTGTAAACATATACTGTCCTGAAAAAGTGAAAAGTATACGTCTGTAGACGTCCTTTAGGCTAAGGACATAACCCTAAAACACAATACCATATGCAGGAGTTCATTGGAGTGAAGCAGCTGGTGCTGTGCACAGACCAACTAATTGCAAACCTAATCGATTATGAGATTCGTAGACAACTATTTTCATAATCGATTATTATCGATTATGACAATTAGTTGTTGCAGCTCTAGTTATAAGACAAACTAGTGACGAACCAGACTAGTCAATTTTAACACTCAGAATATTTTGAATCCACTCAATTATTGCCTGGTTCAAACACTAACCCTCTCCCAATTGCTGACATCTTATGGAGATAAGTCACTGCTGTTTATTTTATGAAAAGACCTCCTCATGCACAATGCGGCTACAAGGCATCTTCACACCTATATTTAAAGTGAAGGTAAACTTTGATCAATGAAAGCCCATTTTTAAAAAATACTATTAAAAACAGGGGCACTTTCATTCATCAAAGTTTAGAAAGCAGCCGTTTTGATTAAAAACTTACCTTTGTTTTTTTTTCACACCAAGAGCAGCTTGCCCCACCCGGAGATCCTCTCTTCACACGTCATCAATGACTAATCCGGCTTCTCCAATCACGGCTTTCCCCCCAGGGTAGTCTTTGCCTGAGGCCATGCCATGATTGGAGGAAGCCGGATTAGTCACTGATGACGTATGAAGAGAGGATCTCAGAGTGGGGGAAGTAGCTCTGGCTGTGAAAAAAAACAAAGGTAAGTTTTTAATCAAAATGGCTGCTTTCTAAACTTTGATGAATGAAAGTGCCCCTGTTTTTAATAGTATTAAAAAAAAAAAACGGGCTTTCATTCATCAAAGTTTACCTTCACTTTAATGATGGGGTTAAGCCTGCACATAGCAAGTTACTAACAGTTCTATAAGGTTTCCTCACATCCTGCAATCATGAAAGACCTACTGGGGACAAATGAAGACCTGCTGTGCACACTTTTAAAAGTTGTGTGCGCTCTCTCTGGAAAAGGTGTGTGCATGCACACCTTACAGGGAACTGTGCCCTTGAGTGCCACCTTACATGCCATGTTTATTAAAGAGAAAACACTGAACTATTTCCCAAAATGAATACACTGTATCTGTGTCAGACACAGGCTTAAGGGAATAAGTGATGTGTTTGAATTTGCTGAGCCAGGGGAGCTGTATTCATTCAGAGGTAAGTCAGGTGTAGTAATTGTGTATACAAATATATGCAAAGTTCCAATAGATCCTGTAACCCCTATTTTTTCACAGCCCCCTTATTTGTCAGACAGTAAAGTAAAATCCCACTTTTTCGATATATAGTGGCAATTTTAATAATGGAAGTCCAATCAAACACATCAAATTACAAGAAACTCACTCAACCTCCTTCTTTCGTATAGGGCCCTGGAAAATAGCATCGCTGTAAATCACTGCATAGTTGAAAATACCTTCTATAGTACATGCAATGTGTAGTACATCCAGTGAGAGAGAGTGCTTGTAATGCTGCTGGGAGCGGTTTGAAGCCTGGGCAAGCCGCCAAACAATGATACAATCAAAATACTTCCACACAGGTGAAAAGGTTCCAGCAGTCAATGGATCGAGAAAAAGAGGTTTAAAAGTATATCCTTTATTAGTATCCGTAAAAAGTATACTGTGTAAGTATCACAGAAACAAACTTTGCAGTGTCACAGCCAGTAAGCTAGTCAGCCCAAAAGCTCTATATCTAACAGACCAACATGTTTCGTGCTGGTACAGCACTTCGTCAGGGATAGTGAAGGGTTAACTGTTCACCTGTTAAATGCATATTGGGTCCAATCAAAACTCAGCAACTTTACTCTGTCCAATAAGGAACAGGACTTAAAATTCAAATTGTGTGTCATACAATGCTTCATTTGTGCGTTTAGCTTGGACCAAAGCTGCAGCAACAGGTGTTCAATATAAGACTAATCATTAGTTGTACATACATAAAAAAATAACAGAAGATATAAAGCTCAATAATGTGGATAAGATCAAAAACAGCACAATTAAATATCCTCATGTAGTTAAAAGCACCTCACCCCAGTCGCCATATGCTGCGCCAGGGCAGCAAACAAGTACAGTCAAACAGTTGTATACAAAATATGAAATATGAATGCCAAACTTCACACCACATTATGTTGAACATCAGCTAAGTAGCTAAAAAATATATAATATATAATAGTGGCGTGATATAGGTACATAACCATCCTTACATAAGTGTACAAAGTATGCTATGAGACATTCACTATAAACTGCAAGGTTAAGTTTTTTAAAGGAAATGTGCTGAATATTTTGTTGTGTTTTTTTGGCTTTTGGTTATCCTTATTAGTCTGACCTGTAGAGGGACTAGTCCGTTATGCATTAGGCGACCTAGATGCATATATATGCATATATCTTTTAAAGGGATATTCTCTATATTATTCCGCTTTTTGCATTCTTATTGTTCTGACCTGTAAAGGAGTCTAGTTCCCTATGGACAGAGAAACCAAGTGCTGCTAAGTTATTAGAGTAGAATCCCTAACACATGAATAAGTTTAACCATAATTTATTCCTGCATCGAATTCCCTATTGGCAGTGCAGATGATCGTTAACCTCATATCTGCTTAAAGGGACTTGAGACATGTCATATTGTATTCTCATTATAAAACAGCTATATAGTCCAGTGGAAAAAGTGAATTTTGTATGTGTATTCTAGTGTTGTGTATTCAAACTTATATTTTTCCGTGATAAAGATGAAAGAAAAGAGAACAAAAATGAAAAAAGAACAAGTGAATTTGAAATCTTATAATAAAAAGAGTGAAAATATAATTCCAAATATAATGGAAGTTTAGTGATAAAATTAATAATAATAATGACACCTTTATGTGTCAATACCAGATCTTAACTATGTAGATCCTTAGTGTGTGTGCTACGATTTGAACCCACTGAACTTATAGAAATCTAAAATAATTATTTAGAGATTGTAATAGTTGTTTATCCTATGAATAGTTTTAAGTCTGATTTTTCATTAATACCTATTGGAGCTCCTGTTTGTAACCTGAATATCCAATAGGTTTCACTTTTATTTAGTTTATCATGTCTATTTCCTCCAGTATTTAGTTTGGGAACATAGTCAATGGCTTTAAATGAAAAATATTTGTGTGGTTTTTCGCAATGTGACCTGAAGTGCTTAGCCACCGGAGTCTTAGGCTCCTTATCTGATAGAGATAAGAGATGCTCCCTTATTCGATCTTTGAGCATTCGAGAGGTACGACCTGTGTATTGTTTCTTACATAATTTACAGGTAATTAAATATACCACAAAGGTCGAATTGCATGTCAAATTATGTTTTAATTTAAATGTTTCACCAGTGTGATAAGATACAAACGAAGAATCAACTTCAGCGTATTCACATGATTTGCATGGGGTGGTGCCACATTTAAAAAAACCTAATTTTGGTTCTAGCCAGGTTCTCTGAACATTGTTAGTTTTTTTGTCAAAGTGCCTTTTTAGATTATTACCAATATTCCTTGCCTTCCTAGATACAAATTTTATGTTGTTTAATATGTTACTATCAAGAAGTTTGTCTTTTTCTAATATGGCTAGATTTTTCTTTATTACTGCACAAATTTGTTGGTATTGACTACTATATTTAGTTGAAAAGACTACACTTGAACCTGAGTAATCATTTTTTTGTCGTGGTATCTTATCTGTTAGTAATTCATGTCTGTCCATAGATAGGACTTCATTTGATATGTTCACCAATATATTCTTTTTATAACCTCTAGCTGATAATCTTTGCGTGAGGTCTTCAGCCTGTTGTTTGTACTGTGTTATGTTGGTACAGTTCCTACGAAGGCGCATATATTGTCCCTTAGGGATTCCTCTTTTTAGGTGCTCAGGGTGATGTGAATTCGCCCTAAGAATTGTGTTCCCTGCTATGGGCTTTCGATAAGTTTCGGTCTCTATTTTATTATCGTGAATTCTCAACAGAACATCCAGAAAAGCTAGTTGAGTCTTAGAACTACTATGTGTGAATTTTAAATTCATGTTGTTGTCATTTATGTATTTCAGAAAGTTTTGTAACTGTATGTCTGTACCTCTCCAGATGACCAACAGGTCATCTATATACCTAAAATATGCTTTTATACAAGATTTAAAGGGGTTTGTGTCAGTATAAATTTTAATTATTTCAAAAAAGCTTAAGTATAAGTTTGCATACGAGGGGGCAAATTTGGCCCCCATCGCAGTACCACATTTTTGCAGGTAATATTGTCCCAAAAACAAAAAATAATTATGGGTTAAGAGAAAACCCACTGTATCTATGAGAAATTCAATATAATCCAGATCATAATTGGTGTGTCTTCTCAGCATTTGGTGAAGTGCATAACACCCTTGGTTGTGGGGGATGCAAGAATACAGAGAAGAGACATCAATAGAGACAAGAATGCAATTGTCATCCAATACAATCTGGTCAAGCATGTTCAGAAGATGTTTAGTGTCCCTTACGTGACCTGGTGTGGAGCTGACAATAGACTGTAAATGTTCATCTATGAAGGCACCCAACTTCTCCCCTAGTGTGCCAATACCAGAAATGATAGGCCGACCAGGGGGAAAGTTGGGATCCTTGTGAATTTTAGGTATGTGTTTGAAAACTGAAACCTGTGGATATGTTACTTTAAGTTTGTCTGCTGTCATTTTCGTTATAAAGCCTCTATATACAGATTGGTTCAGAAATTTGTCAAGATCTTGTTGAAACTTTATAGTGGGGTTAAAACTAAGCCTAATATAAGTATCCACATCCTCAAGTTGTCTTATAGCTTCCTGGATGTAGCAATCTCTGTTTTGGACTACAACTGAGCCTCCTTTGTCTGAGCTGGTGATCACTAGATTATCATTATTTCGTAGTTTATTCAAAGCCATTCTTTCTAGTTTACTTAAATTGTCACCCTTGATTTTCTTTCTTTGTTTGCTCTTATGTGTATTTTGATATAGCTCAATTAGTTCTGTTTCTACTATGGTGTGAAATGCTTCTATTAGGTCACCTCTCATTTGAATAGGATAAAACTTTTCATTTTTTGTTTTAACTTTAACAGATGGTATGATGTGTGCACTAGTGTCATATCTAGAGCTTTCGCTGTTAAGGCTCAGTAGATCAATAAGACTACACTGTTCTTCAAAATTAGAAATACTGTTTAGATTGGTCAGATGTATTTCAGTATCTATGGTGTCATTAGTGTCACATTCTGGCTCATTTTGTGTGCCTGTGTTGAAATGCCTCTTTAAAGTAAGATTTCGTATAAATTTGTTTACATCTATTAAAGTTTCAAATAATGAGAAATCAGTAGTTGGTGCAAATGATAAACCCTTTGATAGAACTTTTGTTTCTACATTTGATAAAATGACATCTGAAAGGTTAATCACATTAATTTCCTTATTTCTATTAGGACCACATTGTGATTTCTCATCTATGATAAAGTCCTTATTTGTGTTCGTTAGTTTTTTCGTGTTGTGCCTCCTCTTCTTCTGCTGGGGTACCTCACTGGCAGTCCTCTTTCTTCTTCCTCGTTTTTTGACTGCCTTTTCTGGCTTACTTCTTTCATTTTGTTTGATGTATTAGTAGCCGTTACTTCAGGAACTGCAATGGGACTGCTACCATCTTTTGGGCGAACACTGTTATCAGATGAAATTTCTGCCCTGGGTGTTGATGCTCTTGGACTTTCCACAGATGAGGTTTCAAAGCTGGAAAAAGTGACTTTTTTATTTGTTTGCCCTCTGTTGTTACTGGTGTTATGACCTCTCCTATTTTTAGATCTGTTAGAGTTCTTCTGTATGGTAGTCCAATTGTAGACCACATCAAGATCATAATCTTTGCAGTCACGATGGTATTTTTTAGCTTTGCGGTCTGATAGTTCCTCATTAAGTTTCCTCAAGGTCTCAGTTAGTTGATTATTGTAGCTTTCATATTTTGGATCAGAGACAAAGGCTGAGATGCTGTTTTTGACTGTTTTTAACTTTTCCAGGACCTCGCCATGATCTTCTTTTTTGCTGTTAAGCAATTGTTTCATCAATATTAGGGAGCATTGGGTTAAGGTATTATTCCATTCCGTCATGAAGCCTTTTTTCTGTGTTGCATAGGCTGGATATTTTTTCATCCTTAGCCCTCTTGGGATTTTGTTCTCCTCAATATAGATTTGTAGAAATTCAATCTCCCACCACAGTTTTAATTCTTTTATTTCCAATTGCTCCCTCTTTGAAAACAAACTTGCCAGGTCCAATTCATTAAGATCAGTAATGGGCTGACTCCTGATTAGAGATTGTAGTTTTGCTTTTCTGGCTGTGACATTCTCGATATCCATTGTTATAGTTCAAACAGGTACTTACACAGTATACTTTTTACGGATACTAATAAAGGATATACTTTTAAACCTCTTTTTCTCGATCCATTGACTGCTGGAACCTTTTCACCTGTGTGGAAGTATTTTGATTATGCCATGTTTATTACCTGACTGCTCAGTCCACCCCTGTATATATGTACAGTATATATAATGTGTGTGTATTTTGTTCTCCCATAAAGAGACATGGAAGTCAATAGCATGCATAATATTGTGCTTACAAAATGTTAACCTTTTTAACATTTAAATGGCTGTATGTGCACAGGCCCACTGCACGAGCACAGGTTAATAGGTATGCTCCCTGCACAGGGAATACTTACCAATCAGTATCACCTCAGCACAGAGATAAGCGCCTTGCACATGGTGCTGTTTTTGGTGATCTAAAACAATATTTCTAATGCTACTTTGTAGCAGCTACTTCACAGTAGAATGTTGAGGCTGCACAATCCCAACAAACTACTATTCTTTATGTCTCTTGAAATCAAATGTTAACTACAGGATTTCCTCTTCTTACGCTTGTTAATCATCACATTGTAATAAAAGTTTTGAACGTATTTTAAACTGTCCCTTTGTTAGCAACATTCCTGTTTTGTTTTGCTCTTCAGGCATTTGCATTGAATTACAATCCAGGAATATACCCCTTGAAATGCTTCTTAAGTATTGTTGTCTATGCATAGTTATAGGCCATTGTAAAGTTAAGCAAGCATTGTGTAGTGTTTGCTAACTGCAGGGTGTGGTTCACTAATTAACTGTTTTACTGCAGGTCCGCTCACATCATCTGGCCTTAGAGGGAACACTGGATTGGATAGAACGTGACATTTTAAACAACTTTCCAATTTACTTCTATTATCAATTATCCTTTGTTTAAGACTAATCGTAGGTGAGCTCAAGATAGCATAATTTGCATAATTGCAAGCACTGCTGCTATAGACTGGTAGAGACATGTACACGCTCCTAAGCTCCTATCAGCCTTCCCAGGTTTACTCTTCAGCAAAGGATACCAAGACAACAAAGCAAATTTGCTAATAGAAATAAAGTGAACAGTTGTTAACTACTGTACAATCTATCTGAATCGTGAATGTTTAATTTTGACTTTACTGTCTCTTTAAGAATTATCATACATAATCATGAATAATCATAAAGAAAAGCGTGGAATGGTTTCAGCAGCATATTACTGATCTCTGTTTTCTGCTCAGTGGTGTTGAAGGCCACACAAAAACTTTTGAAGGGCCAGGTGTGGCCCTCAGCTTGGATACAAGTTTGCAAATTGTATTTAATGTGTTTTTGTGGAACAAGTTAAAATGATGTTGTAAGCTTTCATTGATCTTCTGGAAGGGACCCAGCAGCCAAAAATTCCCCTGTTTTGTTTTCTTTCTGCCTTATAAAGATGCTACTCCTCTGAAATTATTACAATAGTGTCAGCCACAAATTCCTGTGCAATACAAAAGGGGTCAGGGGAAGCCAGCTAGTCCCTTTTCAGAGGCTAATCTGCTCTTGCATTAAATACAAATTAAACATAAGTTTCAGAGCTTTTTATTCTCCATCATGGGTATAAGATAAAAGAAAGCCTGTACGGTCTTGTTACGAGAAAACTATTATTTGAAGCCCTTACGTGGCAGATGTCAGTTGAAAGACTTGTGCATGGATTATACCGCAGTGTCAAACTCTGTTGGGTAAATTTAGACAAATGTGTCATGTGTGACATGGAAATATGGCACGCTGTACATTAGTGATTTCCCTGGTGTTTGGCCCAGGTAGTAATGTGCTGGGGAAGTGCTCTGTACTGGTATCGCATTGTGGGAATATGTTTGGTAGAAATTACTTTAGTCAGATATGAACCCATTTGCAATATGTGCCTCTTAACATCCTTCAGACAATGCATTGTATTAAAGAGGCATTTTTGATTAATGTTTTATAAACATTTTTCAGCATGACAGCTTAAAGCTCCTCTAAATGCGGCATAGTGCTCACTTCCATAAAGTCAAATGCCATCACATTAAATCTCATTGGTGTCCTGTCAAGCATGGAGATATAGAATTGCTACCTTTAGTCCACTGAAGTTTATTTGCTTCATTTCAATTGCTCAGCTGCAATCCAGAGGAAAAGACCCAAAGCACGGCTCTGCTGATAGGGTATTAATTAGCACAGTGTACGTGTGTTAAATACATTGTGCATTGTGTGTGACATTAAGCTCCAAACTTAAACTCTATTCTATGTATTAAATATTACTAACACTGGAGTTAATTACAATCTTTTGCCACATAACAATTTCTAAACTTCAAATGGTATTATCAGTGTGTTTTTCCATGGATCACAATACTAAACTGGTTCTGCTTTAGTACCCCTTAAAGGGATATGAAACCCAATTTTTTTTCTTTAATGATTCAGATAGAGCATGCAATTTTAAGAAACTTTCTAATTTACTACCATTATCAAATATTATTTGTTCTCTTAGTATCTTTATTTGAAAAGCAGGAATGTAAGCTTAGGAGCCAGCCCATTTTTTGTTCTGGACCTGGATAGCACTTGCTGATTAGTGACTAAATGTATAAAAATTGATAATAGGAGTAAATTAAAAAGTTGCTTAAAATTGCATGCTCTATCTGAATCATGAAAGAAAAAAATTGGGTTTCATATCCCTTAAAGTTTGAAAATGTTACAACACAAAATCATTATGTTTATCATTAGACGCATGATTTCGTAATTGACAAACTAAATACAGATAATCAACGACAAAGAAAATGGCAATTTTGAAGCTTTGGTGATTTTGTTGCAATTTTAATGGCCTGTATGTTGCTTGATTTCAATTTATTGTAAGAAGTAATTCTAATAAGTGATGAGTGCAATTAACCTATTGTGCTCCAAAACTGTAGCAATATATGTGTATTTATCTTTAAAGGGATATTAAACAGTGATATTTATGAGAAAAATATGTTTAATCAAAGTAAACATACAAAAAATCAATGTGGTACAAACAACTTACTTTTGTTTTCTTGCAAAATGAGCACTGCAGCTAGATAAGTGAGCAGACATACTGACAACTTAAGAGACATGAAACTCAAATTATAGATAGATAGAATTTAAAATTTTGAACAACTTTTCAATTTTCTTCTCTTATCTAATTTATTTTGTTTTCTTGGTATCCTTTGTTGAAAAGAATACCTAGGTAGTCTCAGGAGCTGCTGATTGGCAGCTGCACATATATGCCTCATGTTATTGGCCCATCCACTTTTCAGCTAGCTCCCAGTAGTGTATTGCTGCTGATTCAACAAAGGAGACCAAGTAAAATAAGCAAATTAGGAAAGAAATACATAATAAAAAAAATTTAAATTGTATTCTCTATCTTAATCATGAAAAACAATTTTTGGGTTTCATGTCCCTTTAAGTTGCATTCTGCTTATTCTGAGCATGGGCAAGAACTGACTTCCTGTTTCTCTAGCATTCACTGACCAGTAAGCCAGCTCAAGTTACTCTAGAAGATTAATGGCATCAAGCTATATATGCTTTCCTGTAGAGACCCCAGACCCATTGTGGGGCTGTGACAGGAAGTAATGGACATTGCACAAATTGTAAAAAAAAAAAAGAGGTGTTTTTTATTACAAAATGAATCCCTTTATGAGATTTGATTAGGGGTCTTATCTGTATAGTGGGCTTGTGTGTTAGTTGTTATTTTATTTTGCAATTTTTAATTAGTGTAAATAATTTTATGTTTAACTAGGCAATAAGCCTGCTCAGAGGGCAGTCTATGTTTAAAAAATACAAAGCCCCAAGCTATTTTTACTAAACATAAAAAATGTAAAATTACAGAAAAAAATAAACAAGACTTTCCAAAATAAAAAAATTTAAACCTAAACTAATACCCCTATAAAAATAAAAAATTCCCCCAAAATAAAAACACCCTCTAATCTAATACTAAACTACCAATAGCCCTTAAAATGGCCTTTTGTAGGGCATTGCCCTAAGTTTAACAGCTCTTTTACTTAAAATGTTTTACCAATTACCCCCTAACCATAAACCCCCCAAACCCAACCAACCCCCCCCCCCAAAATAAAAAACCTAACACTAAAAAACCTAAACTACCCATTACCCCTAAAGGGGCATTTGTATGGGCATTGCCCTTAAAAGGGCATTCAGCTCTTTTACTGCCCTTAAAAGGGCATTCAGCTCTTTTACTGCCCTTAAAAGGGCATTCAGCTCTTTTACAGGCCATTAAATCCCTAATATTAAAAATAAAAAAAAATCCTAACACTAAGCCCCAAATAGGTATTCACCGTTCCTGAAGTCCGGCAGAGAAGGTCTTCTTCCAGGCACCTCCATCATCTTCTATCTTTATCCTGTGCAAAGGCGGCGCAGAGCAGAGGTGCGGAGCGGTCTTCCCAGAAACGTGGATCCGGAGCAGCGGTCCTCAGCGGCGGCGATCCTCAGCTGCGTGGAGGCTCCTATTCTTCCGATCTCCGGCGTACACTAAAAATTAAATGGAAGGTACCGCAATCAATTTGGGGTACCTTGCATTCCTATTGGCTGAAATTTTGAAATCAGCCAATAGGATTAGAGCTACTAAAATACTATTGGCTGTTCAAATCAGCCAATAAGATTTCAGTAGCTTTCATCCTATTGGCTGATTTCAACATTTCAGCCAATAGGAATACAAGGTACTCCAATAAATATGCGGTACCTTGCATTCAATCTTCAGTGTGCCACGGACGATCGCATGAAGAGGAGCCGCCACGCAGCTGAGGACAGCCACCGCTGAAGACCGCTGCTGAGAACCGTCGCTGAGGATCCGTGCATCGGGGAAGCCAGCTCCTCCGCTCCGCACCGCTGGAGCAACCTGGAAGAAGACATTCTTCGCCGGACTTCAGGAATAGTGAGTACCTATTTGGGGTTTAGTTTTAGGATTTTTTTTTTTTATATTTTTTTAAGATTATGGATTAAATGGGTTGTTAAAGAGGTGAATGCCCTTTTAAGGGCAGTAAAAGAGCTAAATGCCCTTTTAGGGGCAATGGGTAGTTTAGGTTATTTTAGTGTTAGTTTTTTTATTTTGTGGGGTTTGGTGGGTGGGTTTTTTTACTGTTAGGAGGGACATAAAAAGAGCTGTTTAACTAGGGTAATGCCCTACAAAAGACCCTTTTAAGGGCTATTGGTGATTTATTTTAGATTAGGGGGTGTTTTTATTTTGGAGAGCTTTTTTATTTTCATAGGGATTAGGTTTCATTTTTTTATCTTTGATCATTTTGATATTTTTTTCTGTAATGTTAGACTTTTTTTTATTTTATGTTATGTTAGATTAATTTTTTGTAATTTAATGTTAGGATTTTTATTTTAAGTGTAATTTAGTAGTAATTGGGGTTAATTTAGGGGGTGTTAGGTTAGGGGGCTTAAAAATGAAATAAGTTATTTGCATTGTAGGGGCTTGGGGGTTTAGGAGTTAATAGGTTAATTTGTTTTATTGTGATGTGAGGGTTTGTCGGTTTAGGGGTTAATAGGTTAATTAGGTTTATTGCGATGTGGGGGTTTGTCGGTGTAAGGGTTAGGTAGTTTCTGTTGTTGGAGTTTAGCGATTTAAGGGTTCGTTTTTTTTGTTAATACTTAGTACGGGCGGTTATGTTTATTTTTCTTCTTAATACTTCGTGTGGGTGATCTTTTTTTTTTTTTAATACTTTGTGCGGGCGTTTAGTTTTTTTTTTTTTAATACTTCGTGAGGGCGGTTCGTTTCTTTTTAAAATTATTATTTCTTGTGGGCAGTTGTGTGTGTGTTTTTTTTTTTTTTTTTTTAAGGCTTCATTTGCCTACGCTGTATCCAGGTTGATTGTTTTGGAGCCAACCATTCCTTTGGCTGCCTCGCACAGTCAACATTCCTTTGAGGATGTGTGCGCAACTGGCGACACCGACAGATGCGTTACAAACGCGATTATAGTATAGATTAATTAAGCAGAAAGTGTTTGTATCTATTTTGGGGGTTATCAAGTCTCTTGCTGGTGCTGAATTTGAAAAGTGAAAATGGCTCTGTAAATGTGTTTTTAAATACAGGGTAATTCTTAACCATAATGATAATGAAAAAAGTGCTGCCAAAACAATGAAAATGGTGATTGTGATTTAATTTATATTCAGTACAGCTTATCTGTACCCATTAACATTCTGATAATTATCAACAGTAGATTGTGATCAACCCCATGTGTCATTAAATAAAATTAAGGATCCACAGCACTTTTCATCATAATAGAGAAACTATATATAAGAAAATAAAAGGAATATTAGCAGAGATTTAATAAGGTTCGTGTTCTTGAACTTTCTTTGCATTTCTTCTGCTATAAAACTATGGGACAGATATTATTCCATATAAAAGATTATCATCTATTTTTTTTTTAACAAACATTTCCAATGAAAGTCTATAGGTATTTTGTAGATAATTTGTATATTAATGTTTCAATTTGAATAAATTCTAAACCCTTGTAAAATTTTTGACAGTTTACATTTGGCATTAAACTAAATCTGTCACATTGGGTGCCCTTTTGTCTCTCTTGACTTTCTTTCCTCTATATTCCCTTCTGTCTGTTCATCTATCCTCTCTTTTTTTCCTCTTGCTGTCTCTCCTCTCTCTCTAGCTACTGGAGCAGAGGAAGTTGCCTTTTCATCTGGTCCTTTTCTAACATTAAACTACTTTAAAGATTTGCTGGACAACTTACTAGGACTGCTATAATGTGATTAGACCACACACAAAAGACATTACAACATAACAAACAAACACACACACAAAAGACATTACAACATAACAAACAAACACACACACAACAAAAGAACATTGTCTAACTTTGTGCAAAATAAATAAAGTTTTGCTCTTGTTTTCAGGAATTCCAATGCTAAAGATTGTGTTTGAGGGATATGAACATCTATCGCTAATATCGGTTCCTCTGCTAATTTATCACCCAGCACAAATACTTCTTGGAAGTGTATTAGTGCCAACGATAAAATCCTGGATGCTTTCAAGACAGAAGGTAATCTCTTATAACAACATAAGAACCCATTTTATATTATATAAAGGTTTCTTGACAGGTGGAGTTTTCCGTTTTTGTGATTTGTTGATTGTGATATCAATCATAGTAACCTTATTTTTTAATAAGCTCATATAAATAATACTAAATTATATAATATAAGCTGTCAAAATTATTTATATATATATATATATATATACATTATTTTTTTTATTTTTTTTACTTAATGCAAAGTACAGATGTGGCCGAAAGTATTGCTACCCTTGCATTTTAATCAACACACCAATCCGTTTTAAAGTGTTGACATTAAAGGGACATGAAACCCCAACATTGTATTTCATGATTCAGATAGAGAATACAATTTTTTTTTTTTTTTAAATGTTTATTTATAACCAACAGAGTGTACAATCAAATTAATTCAATCTCTTTGTGCCTCGCAGGGCCAGATAAAACAAAATATATTACAAAACAAGGCAATTTTAAATGGAAAATTTCACATATCACATACCAAATTACTGATCCCTTTATATGAAATATTTGTACACCTAGTTGGGCTTTTCCTAATTAAGTAAAATAAAGAAACAAATGAACACTCATAAATACACAAAAACATATAACTTAAAAAAAACAAAAAAAACAAAAAAAAAAAAAAACAAACAAGAACCAAAAAAGGAAGAAGTGTACCTTGTGTTAGGCTAACCTGCCTAATGCTAAATTTCAGTGTTTATTCCACTCAATTAAATGATCACCTGTTGGAGAGGTTTAACTTTCCCCCTATAACTTAAAATACGTCCAGTTAAGAACTAACAATAACTTAATCGGCAATCCTCATCCTTAACTGGGGTGAACCCAACAGCAACAAACAACCGACGTACAAACAAACAAGTAAAAGAACTAAGAGGAGAAAAAAAAAAAAAAAAAGGAAATAAAGGGAAAAAATAAACAAGGAGAGAGAGTGAATGAATTACCATAAGCCCAACAACACCATTTCTGAGTTTCTAAATGGATGAATCAGGAGGTCAATTTCACTTGAAGGAAAAGATTTAATAAAAAATGCCCACTTCTTAAAGAATGAAATGACCTCTCGTTCCTCATTTAAATTAGTATCCATTTGCTCAAGAGTACATTGTTTTTTTAGACAGTTTTTGACCTCCGGAATACTGGGGACAGTCCCTCCCCGCCATTTTCTGAGAATTAAGTATCTGGCTGCTAATATGGCCATATTAACAATTTTGGAATTGCCTATCTGAGCTTCTAAGTCCTTCCATAAAAATATAATGTGAGATACCTCTAATCTCAGAGAGGAGGTTCCCAGAATAGTATTAAGCCAGTATTGTAGTTTAGACCAAAATTGTTGCAGCTTTGGGCAATCCCAAAACATATGTATAAGATTAGCAGAAGGAAGGGAACATTTAGGGCAAGAACTAAATTTAAAATTACCATACCGCGCTCCCTTTTCTGGAGTAAAGAAAGTCATTAATAATAATTTAATGTGAGATTCTCTCCATGTGGAAGAAAGAGTGACTCGTTTAGTTTCCGCAATTGAGAATTGGATACAACTAGTCTCTATAAAACTTTGCCTTAAAGCAGGAGCCCAGTTAGTGGAGATTTTTTCCAGATTAGAGGCTCCTTTTGTAGAGCTCAAATCTGTATAACTAGTTGAAATTGACATAGTACCAATTTTAGCTAAGATAAGCCATTTCTCTATTGGCCCCTGGGACCAATTCCAACCGTAAGTGCTTATTATATTAGATGCGAAATGCCTTGCTTGTAAATATGCAAAGAAATCTATTTGAGGGAGTTTATATTCCGCTCTCAATGCGCCAAAGGTTTTTATGCATGTCCTTTCAAAATCTAGTAACTGAGAGCTTTCTTAGACCTACCTTATGCCATCTCTGGAAAGGTGAAAATTGAACTCCCGCTTGAAATTGAGGGTTACCTGATAGTGGCATGAACTTAGAAATCCTATGTTCAACACCTAAGAGTTTACACACTTTCCACCAGGCTTGAAGGGGGTTATAGATTGTTCTCATCTTTTTCACCTCCTTTGATAATTGAGCAGCATTACAGTGAATAGTTGCTAAAGGGAGATATGGATGTGTTATGTTCCTTTCTAGATTATTGTTAGTGACGTAGTCTCTCTCATGTACCCAGTCCAAAATTAGGCGTAGTAAAAAGGCATAGTTATACAGTTTTAAGTCTGGTAGAGCCAGGCCCGCTAGTTCTCTGGGGAGAGAAAGTTTAAGTAAGGAAATTCTGGGTTTTTTATTTTGCCACAGGAATTTTCTCAGAGAAGTGTTAAATATTGTCAAATCTCTTCCCCTTATGATCAATGAAATGTTTTGTATTACATATAAAATTTTGGGAAGACAAATCATTTTATATAAGGCTATGCGGCCTGACAACGAGAGGGGGAGATTCTGCCAATTTTTAAGAGTCTTCATAACTCTATTAAGAACTGGGGTAATGTTAAGGTTATACCATTTTTCCGGATTAGGTGAAATCATTAACCCTAGATATTTAAAAGCTCTGGAGACTATTTTGAAGGGTATGTTTAGCATAGGTTCCTTGGGGGGTTTGATCCACATAAGTTCCGATTTTGTGGTATTCACTCTGTACCCGGAGAAGGAACCAAATTGTTCAATGATGGATATAAGTTTAGGAATATTGTTGGCACTGTTAGACATATAAATAAGAACATCATCGGCATACAGAGCAATTTTCAGCTCTTCCGTGCCAATCTTAATCCCCTCCAACTGTTGCCTAATGCATATGGCCAAGGGTTCAATGGAAACATTAAAGAGGAGTGGGGAGAGAGGGCACCCCTGACGAGTACCTCTTTTAAGCCAAATATCTGAAGAAGTCGAGCCATTAATTAACATTTTTGTAGACGCTACATTATATAGATTGCTAACAAAGTTAAGGAAATTACCATAAAAACCGAAATGTTGCAAGGAGTGAATTAAATGATCATGGTGTATTGAATCAAAAGCCTTCTCGGCATCTATTGCTATAACAGCTAGATCAGGAGTGACCCCCTGCCCTCCAGCCCCCAAACTCTCCCTAGTACTGAAAAAATCAATAGTAAGAAGCAATTCTCTTATCTTAGCTGAAGAATGACGCTTGGACATAAAGCCCGCTTGGTCCTTATGAATAACACCAGGAAGAATTGTTTGGAGTCTCGAGGCCAGAATGGTGGTAAGAATCTTGTAATCTGAATTAAGCAAGGCTATGGGTCTATATGACTCCTTCCTCTTTGGGTCCTTACCTTGCTTAAGGATCAGCGTAGTGCAGGAAGCTGCAAAATTAGGAGAAGGGGGGTTACCCTTTGTATATATGTTGTTATATAATGAGGTTAGATATGGCAAGATTGTTAACTTTGCAATTTTGTAAAATTCGTTGGGGAGGGCATCCGGGCCTGGAGCTTTATTCAAAGATAAGTCATGAATTGCTCTTGATACTTCCATTTCAGTGATCGGGAGATTCAGATTTTCAATCTGGTCAGGTAATAGTGATGAGGATACAATCTTACTCCAGAAATCTTCGCGAGCAGGTATATTTGAGTTTTTTAAAGAATATAAATCTTTATAATAGGATGAAAATATCTGTGATATATCGTCCATTTTTGTTATCAGTTTACCATCTTCAAATAGGGAGTCAATTAGGAAAACCTCTTTATCTTTTTTAACTAATCTTGCTAAAAGTTTACCCGACTTACTACCATATCTGTAAAGTTTAGCTTGGAATCTCAGCTCCTTCTGAGAAGTCTTATAGAGAAGAAAAGTATCTCTATCTTTCAGCGCCTGGGTATATCGTTCCCAGGTGCTGGATGTTTTTTGTAGAAGATAGCAATTGTATGTATTAGATACTGCTTTTAAGATTTCTTTCTCCCTAAATTTCAATTTCTTTGTCCTCCTAATACAATATGCCAGAATCTCACCTCTGATCACTGCTTTTGCTGTCTCCCAGAAAATGGTGGGACGATTGATATAATCCTGATTAAAAGATATATATTCTTCTAACTTAAGTTTTACCCAATTCTTAAATTTGAGATCCATGGCTAGGTAAGATGGGAAATGAAATCGATTACTTGTAGTAGTGGGGTCACTAGCTTGGAACTCCAAGAAAATAGGGGCGTGGTCAGAGATACATATAGGAAGAATCCCTGCCATTACTCTCGTTTTACATAATTCTTCGTCCAAGAGAAGAAGATCTATCCTTGAGAGTGATTTATGCACCTTGGAAAGGCATGTGTAATCCCTTAAGTCCGGATTTTGTGACCTCCAGATATCCCTAACCCCAAGATTTTGAAAAAGTCTGTTAAACAATTTGGATTCAATATTATCTCTTTTAGTTCTGGGGGCCAATGGATGTTGTCTTAATCTATCTAAGGGATATTGGGGTGCCATATTAAAGTCCCCTCCAACTATCAGGTAACCCTCTTTATAGATCATAATGTCTGCCTGCAATGTTTCCCAAAAAGACCAATTAATAACATTAGGGGCATAGATGTTGCATAATGTGTATATTACTTTATCAATCTTAATTTTTACCATGATAAATCTTCCCTCAGAGTCATTTTTTGTATGAAGAATTTGATAATTTAGCTTTTTCCCCAAAAGAATTGCTACTCCTCCCTTTCTCTGTTTGCTAGGTGAAAATAAAACTTCTTTAACCCATGAGCATTTGAGTTTTAATATTTCTTCTGTCTTTAAATGGGTTTCCTGTATAAAGGCAATATCAGTATGAATTCTTCTTAAATGTGCTATTATTGTTTTTCGTTTGATTGGGGAGGTAATACCCCCAATATTCCAGGAGGTCAGTCTAAATCTATTAATCGTGTTGGCCATCTAATTTATCGTAAGGGAAAAAAGAAGAAGAGAGAGAGAAAAAAAAAAAAAAAACGACAAAACAACAAAAACACAGAAACACAACCGAGGACCACCGAGGGCCTCGTTTACCATCCTTATGGTGAGCTGCCATAAAAGAGAGAAAGAGAGAGGCTATAGCACAGGTTTAGTTAACTATGCTTAGGTGTTAGTCATTGCCTGAAGTCTTAGCCCTTGATCTGGAGCAGAGGATTGACTTATAAATTTTTCTGCCTCCCTGGCTGAATCAAAGAAATGTGTCTGGTTCTCTATTATGATTTTCAGTCTGGCTGGGTAAATGATGGTGGCTCGATATCCTTGATTTATTAATCTAGTGCAGACTGGGGCCAGCTCCCTCCTCTTGGCTGATGTTTCAGCTGAAAAATCCTGAAAAAGCATTATTTTAGTTTCCCCTAAGAGGATAGGTTGTTTTTTTTTATAAGATTGTAATAGTAAAACTTTATCTTGATAGTTAAGTGTTTTTGCTATAATTGGTCTTGGTCTAGGGTTTTCTTTGTCTGGAGGTTGCCAGCCTAACCTGTGTGCTCTTTCGAGGACTATCTGTGGGTGAGTTAGTGGAATTTGGAGTAATTGTGGTAATGTTTTAGTTAAGAATTTAGTAAGATCTTCGTATTGTTTTTCCTCAGGGACCCCTATCACCCTAAAATTATTGCGTCTTGCACGGTTTTCTAGGTCTTCCAATTTAGACTGGGTTTTGATAAGTTTAGAGTTCAAGGAGTCTATTTTATCAGTATGATTGCCCATCATATCCTCTAAATCAGAGATTCTTTGTTCCGCCTCGCTCAATCTACTAGAGAATTGGCGAATTTCGGTTGTTAGTGACACTATATCCTGTTTTATTTCGTTTTTGAGGGCATCAAATTTAGGTGTTAAGGCTTCTGATATATTTGAAACAAGTGTTTGTAAATCAAGTGATGTGTTTGTGTGAGGGAAGGTAGTGATGGTAGAGTGAATGTCGGCCGTGACTTCTGTTGAGGCCTTAGATTTTTTATCCCTTTGCCTCGCTGACATATTTAGGGGGGACGTTTTAACCTGTGTATTAATAAATTTGTCCATCAATCTGTGAATGTGATGTGCAAAATCTGGGGTATTAACTAATTCGAAGGGGTTAACCCCCTTAAAGTGATAACGTATAGTAAGGAACAGTGAGGGAAGGGGAGTGAGTGAAAATATGAGAAAGTGATTAGGGCTTTTTTTTTTTTTTTTTTTTCCTCTCCTTTTAGAAATCCTTAGCCTAAGATCAAGAGTATATCCAGAAATATTATACCCTCTGATTTACCTCTAACTCTAATTCACTAAGTAAATACTTAATATAAAGTTAATTTTGTATCAGAAAAAAAAAAAAAAAAAAAATTTTTCTTTTTTTTTAAGAACAAAAATTGTAGCTGTTAGATATTTTTACTTTCTATAGATTACTGACTTCAACAGACTATGTATGTATTGGGACTATATAAGCAAAAAAAAAAAAAAAAAAAAAGAAGAAAGAAACATTTAAATTAAACCAGAACCAGCTTATAAGGAATCTCCTAGGTTTCTGGGTGCAAAGTATCCTAGAAATAATGGAGGTTTCCCTTCCTTAGTCCAAGCCCTTAGGTCTGCCTCTCAGGCTTTGGGGTCTCTTCTCAGCACATATATAAGAGAAAATACATATAAGCCACAGAGGTATTACAATGCTTAGATACAAATGATTTTACAATTTCTGGCGCACTAGTTTGCTACCTATAAAACAAAAAGTTGCTAAACAGTCATAATCAAGTAACCAGGGGACTAGAATTATCCCCTCAATAAAAAGGGAACACAGTCAGAGATAGGAATTTCTAAGCCAATTATCCACTGTATAGAATTTACAAAATTCTAGAATTAGAACTTATAATTTCTTGCTTAGTTATCAGCAACCCCAGTTAATTATCTTAATTCAGGATTCCTTACCTCTGCATGAAAACTTAGGAAATAAATGTACTAACTTAACAGTTGTTTGCTTAGGGGCGGTATGAGAATCTAGACCAAAATTCAAAGTCTGAATATCAATAGGGGGAGAAACAAAAGAAAGCACCTCCCTAGGATTAATTAATAAACAAAATTAAGCCCAATTTCCACAATTTAAATCATTAACTTAATATATACAAATCCCAATTGTATAAGTTATTAGCTTAAATTACTAAGCACACTTAAGATTGAACAATTTTGGGTATTTTTAGGTCTAAACCAGGCAAAGACAGAAAAAAGCCCTTAGGTCTGCCTCTCAGGCTTTGGGGTCTCTTCTCAGCACATATATAAGAGAAAATACATATAAGCCACAGAGGTATTACAATGCTTAGATACAAATGATTTTACAATTTCTGGCGCACTAGTGTGCTACCTATAAGACAAAAAGTTGCTAAACAGTCATAATCAAGTAACCAGGGGACTAGAATTATCCCCTCAATAAAAAGGGAACACAGTCAGAGATAGGAATTTCTAAACCAATTATCCACTGTATAGAATTTACAAAATTCTAGAATTAGAACTTATAATTTCTTGCTTAGTTATCAACAACCGCAGTTAATTATCTTAATTCAGGATTCCTTACCTCTGCATGAAAACTTAGGAAATAAATGTACTAACTTAACAGTTGTTTGCTTAGGGGCGGTATGAGAATCTAGACCAAAATTCAAAGTCTGAATATCAATAGGGGGAGAAACAAAAGAAAGCACCTCCCTAGGATTAATTAATAAACAAAATTAAGCCCAATTTCCACAATTTAAATCATTAACTTAATATATACAAATCCCAATTGTATAAGTTATTAGCTTAAATTACTAAGCACACTTAAGATTGAACAATTTTGGGTATTTTTAGGTCTAAACCAGGCAAAGACAGAAAAAGAGAAAAAAAAGAAAAATAAATAAATAACAATAATATAGGTGAGATCAGTGTCATAACCAGCTGCGAGGTAAAATAATGTCATTGAACTTAAGCCTTATCAGGCCTTGCTTGTATATACCCAGATGCAAGGTGTCCGTTTTTACTTTCCTCTTCTCAAAGTAACTCCTGCTCTTTCTCCTTTGGAGATATAATTATGTCAGAAAGAGGAAGGGAAAAGAGGGGCACAAAATTTTCAGTCAGTACGTTACCCCCTGCCAGTTTCCAGACGTCTTGAACAAGGTGCTCCTCTTCAGCACAACCCCCCTCTCGCAGCACCGGTGGGAAGGGGGTGCACCTAACCACAGCTGCCGGAAAAGTCAAACAGCACTCAGACAGACCAGTGCTGGAATCAACGGGCAGCAGAAGAGGCAGGCTGTGACCTGAGAGAACAAACCAGGAACAGATGACGGTCCGTGTCCCTCACGCAGCACCGGTGGGAGGAGACAGCGGACCGGGAGCAACCGTGAGGCAACCTTCCACCCCAGAGACAGGAAGCGCGATGAATCCACTGGGGGCCGACTCGTCCGGCGTTCTCACCCCTACAACAACCCAGCGGAACTTGCAGGTAGGGCCAGATAACTGTCTTAGAACAGTTTACTAAAGTCAGTATGGAGGAGGCGGGTCACCGCGCTGGGTTCGACCGGCAAGCCAGGGGTAACCCAGGTGGAGGCTCCAGACCAGGAGACCTCCTAGCTTTAATCAGGGTCCGTCCTCTGCTTCAATTCAGTTATAAGGAAGCACTTTCACAAATACATTACAGCGTAGTTTTCTTCTTCATCTTCCTTCTATAGCAGTATGAGATGCACGGATAGGGCTAATAACCAGGTGCAATAAGTATGGCAGCTTACAGTTCTTGTGCGGTATAATAGCACTATGTCAGATCCAGCAGCGATAGATTTGCTGAGCAAGCCTCCCAAAGTGTAAGGGCTTAGGCGCGAAAATTCCGCCAACTGCTTGCAGTGGAGGTAGTGCTGAGCAGGTGTCTCACCTGACCATACACCTGGGCTCCTCCTCCGGAACTGATCTAGAGAATACAATTTTAAACAACTTTCCAATTTGCTTCTTATATATTTTTTTTTCTCCAAATATTTTTATTATTTTTTCAAAATAAAAGTAAAACACTAATACAACGCATAATGTTGTCAAGTCATACATGGTTACATAAATTTTGTTCTTTTGTAAACATATTCATTTCAATCATCAATATCATAATACAGTCCAGGTGAATTCAGGTGATCAGTCATATATACGTAATTATTACAGAAATTGTGATATAATAAGTTGCGTCAAAAATGTCGGCGTTCCGGATGTGGCGTCATTTTTGGCGCTAATAGCATTTAGGCGCCAAATATTGTGGGCGTCAAATTTGTCTCCACTTTATTTAAGTCTCATTTTTTGTTGCTTCTGGTTGCTAGAAGCTTGTTCACTGGCATTTTTTCCCATTCCTGAAACTGTCATTTAAGGAATTTGATCAATTTTGCTTTATATGTTGTTTTTTCTATTACATATTGCAAGATGTCCCACGTTGCAACTGAGTCAGAAGATACTACTGGAAAATCGCTGCCTGGTGCTGGAACTACCAAAGCTAAGTGTATCTGCTGTAAACTTTTGGTAGTTGTTCCTCCAGCTGTTGTTTGTATTAAATGTCATGACAAACTTGTTAATGCAGAAAATATTTCCTTTAGTAAAGTACCATTACCTGTTGCAGTTCCATCAACATCTAATGTTCAGAGTGTTCCTGATAACATAAGAGATTTTGTTTCTGAATCCATTAAGAAGGCTATGTCTGTTATTCCTCCTTCTGGTAAACATAAAAAGTCTTTTAAAACTTCTCTTTATACAGATGAATTTTTAAATGAACATCATCATTCTGATTCTAATGATTCTTCTGATACAGAGGATTCTGTCTCAGAGGTTGATGCTGATAAATCGTCATATTTATTTAAAATGGAATTTATCCGTTCTTTACTTAAAGAAGTCCTAATTGCATTAGAAATTGAGGATTCTGATCCTCTTGATACTAAATCTAAACGTTTAGACAAGATCTTTAGATCTCCTGTGGTTATTCCAGAAGTTTTTCCTGTTCCTGGTGCTATTTCTGAAGTAATTTCCAGAGAATGGAATAATTTGGGTAATTCATTTACTCCTTCTAAACGTTTTAAGCAATTATATCCTGTACCGTCCGACAGATTAGAGTTTTGGGACAAAATCCCTAAAGTTGATGGGGCTATTTCTACCCTTGCTAAACGTACTACTATTCCTACGTCAGATGGTACTTCCTTTAAGGATCCTTTAGATAGGAAAATTGAATCCTTTCTAAGAAAAGCTTATCTGTGTTCAGGTAATCTTCTTAGACCTGCTATATCATTGGCTGATGTTGCTGCAGCTTCAACTTTTTGGTTGGAAACTTTAGCGCAACAAGTAACAGATCATGATTCTCATAATATTATTATTCTTCTTCAACATGCTAATAATTTTATCTGTGATGCCATTTTTGATATTATCAGAGTTGATGTCAGGTTTATGTCTCTAGCTATTTTAGCTAGAAGAGCTTTATGGCTTAAAACTTGGAATGCTGATATGTCTTCTAAATCAACTCTACTTTCCTTTTCTTTCCAGGGTAATAAATTATTTGGTTCTCAGTTGGATTCTATTATCTCAACTGTTACTGGTGGGAAAGGAACTTTTTTACCACAGGATAAAAAATCTAAAGGTAAAAACAGGGCTAATAATCGTTTTCGTTCCTTTCGTTTCAACAAAGAACAAAAGCCTGATCCTTCATCCTCAGGAGCAGTTTCAGTTTGGAAACCATCTCCAGTCTGGAATAAATCCAAGCCTTCTAGAAAAGCAAAGCCAGCTTCTAAGTCCACATGAAGGTGCGGCCCTCATTCCAGCTCAGCTGGTAGGGGGCAGATTACGTTTTTTCAAAGAAATTTGGATCAATTCTGTTCACAATGTTTGGATTCAGAACATTGTTTCAGAAGGGTACAGAATTGGTTTCAAGATAAGACCTCCTGCAAAGAGATTTTTTCTTTCCCGTGTCCCAGTAAACTCAGTGAAAGCTCAAGCATTTCGGAAATGTGTTTCAGATCTAGAGTTGGCTGGAGTAATTATGCCAGTTCCAGTTTTGGAACAGGGGCTGGGGTTTTATTCGAATCTCTTCATTGTACCCAAGAAGGAGAATTCCTTCAGACCAGTTCTGGATCTAAAAATATTGAATCGTTATGTAAGGATACCAACATTCAAAATGGTAACTGTAAGGACTATATTGCCTTTTGTTCAGCAAGGGCATTATATGTCTACAATAGATTTACAGGATGCATATCTGCATATTCCGATTTATCCAGCTCACTATCAGTTCCTGAGATTCTCTTTCCTGGACAAGCATTACCAGTTTGTGGCTCTGCCGTTTGGCCTAGCTACAGCTCCAAGAATTTTTACAAAGGTTCTCGGTGCCCTTCTGTCTGTAATCAGAGAACAGGGTATTGTGGTATTTCCTTATTTGGACGATATCTTGGTACTTGCTCAGTCTTCACATTTAGCAGAATCTCATACGAATCGACTTGTTTTGTTTCTTCAAGATCATGTTTGGAGGATCAATTCACTAAAAAATTCATTGATTCCTCAGACAAGGGTAACCTTTTTAGGGTTCCAGATAGATTCAGTGTCCATGACTCTATCTTTGACAGACAAGAGACGTCTAAAATTGATTTCAGTTTGTCGAAACCTTCAGTCACAATCATTCCCTTCGGTAGCCTTATGCATGGAAATTCTAGGTCTTATGACTGCTGCATCGGACGCGATCCCCTTTGCTCGTTTTCACATGCGACCTCTTCAGCTCTGTATGCTGAATCAATGGTGCAGGGATTACACAAAGATATCTCAATTAATATCTTTAAAACCGATTGTCCGACATTCTCTGACATGGTGGACAGATCACCATCGTTTAATTTAGGGGGCTTCTTTTGTTCTCTGACGGCACAAGGGGTTTGGGAATCTCAGGAGGTGAGATTACCGATCAATATTTTGGAACTCTGTGCAATTTTCAGAGCTCTTCAGTCTTGGCCTCTTCTGAAGAGAGAGTCGTTCATTTGTTTTCAGACAGACTATGTCACAACTGTGGCATACATCAATCATCAAGGAGGGACTCACAGTCCTCTGGCTATGAAAGAAGTATCTCGAATTCTGGTTTGGGCGGAATCCAGCTCCTGTCTAATCTCTGCGGTTCATATCCCAGGTATAGACAATTGGGAAGCGGATTATCTCAGTCGCCAAACGTTGCATCCGGGCGAATGGTCTCTTCACCCAGAGGTATTTCTTCAGATAGTTCAAATGTGGGAACTCCCAGAAATAGATCTGATGGCTTCTCATCTAAACAAGAAACTTCCCAGGTATCTGTCCAGATCCCGGGATCCTCAGGCGGAGGCAGTGGATGCATTATCACTTCCTTGGAAGTATCATCCTGCCTATATCTTTCCGCCTCTAGTTCTTCTTCCAAGAGTAATCTCCAAGATTCTGAAGGAATGCTCGTTTGTTCTGCTGGTAGCTCCAGCATGGCCTCACAGGTTTTGGTATGCAGATCTTGTCCGGATGGCCTCTTGCCAGCCGTGGACTCTTCCGTTAAGACCAGACCTTCTGTCACAAGGTCCTTTCTTCCATCAGGATCTCAAATCCTTAAATTTAAAGGTATGGAGATTGAACGCTTGATTCTTGGTCAAAGAGGTTTCTCTGACTCTGTGATTAATACTATGTTACAGGCTCGTAAATCTGTATCTAGAGAGATATATTATAGAGTCTGAAAGACTTATATTTCTTGGTGTCTTTCTCATCATTTTTCCTGGCATTCTTTTAGAATTCCGAGAATTTTACAGTTTCTTTAGGATGGTTTAGATAAAGGTTTGTCCGCAAGTTCCTTGAAAGGACAAATCTCTGCTCTTTCTGTTCTTTTTCACAGAAAGATTGCTAATCTTCCTGATGTTCATTGTTTTGTACAAGCTTTGGTTCGTATAAAACCTGTCATTAAGTCAATTTCTCCTCCTTGGAGTTTGAATTTGGTTCTGAGGGCTCTTCAAGCTCCTCCTTTTGAACCCATGCATTCATTGGACATTAAATTACTTTCTTGGAAAGTTTTGTTCCTTTTGGCCATCTCTTCTGCCAGAAGAGTCTCTGAATTATCTGCTCTTTCTTGTGAGTCTCCTTTTCTGATTTTTCATCAGGATAAGGCGGTATTGCGAACTTCTTTTGAATTTTTACCTAAGGTTGTGAATTCCAACAACATTAGTAGAGAAATTGTGATTCCTTCATTATGTCCTAATCCTAAGAATTCTAAGGAGAAATCGTTGCATTCTTTGGATGTTGTTAGAGCTTTGAAATATTATGTTGAGGCTACTAAGTCTTTCCGTAAGACTTCTAGTCTATTTGTCATCTTTTCCGGTTCTAGGAAAGGTCAGAAAGCTTCTGCCATTTCTTTGGCATCTTGGTTGAAATCCTTAATTCACCATGCTTATGTTGAATCGGGTAAAACTCCGCCTCAAAGGATTACAGCTCATTCTACTAGGTCAGTTTCTACTTTCTGGGCGTTTAGGAATGAGGCTTCGGTTGATCAGATTTGCAAAGCAGCAACTTGGTCCTCTTTGCATACTTTTACTAAATTCTACCATTTTGATGTGTTTTCTTCTTCTGAAGCAGTTTTTGGTAGAAAAGTACTTCAGGCAGCGGTTTCAGTTTGAATCTTCTGCTTATGTTTTCATTAAACTTTATTTTGGGTGTGGATTATTTTCAGCAGGAATTGGCTGTCTTTATTTTATCCCTCCCTCTCTAGTGACTCTTGCGTGGAAAGATCCACATCTTGGGTAGTCATTATCCCATACGTCACTAGCTCATGGACTCTTGCTAATTACATGAAAGAAAACATAATTTATGTAAGAACTTACCTGATAAATTCATTTCTTTCATATTAGCAAGAGTCCATGAGGCCCACCCTTTTTGTGGTGGTTATGATTTTTTTGTATAAAGCACAACTATTCCAATTCCTTATTTTATATGCTTTCGCACTTTTTTATCACCCCACTTCTTGGCTATTCGTTAAACTGATTTGTGGGTGTGGTGAGGGGTGTATTTATAGGCATTTTTGAGGTTTGGGAAACTTTGCCCCTCCTGGTAGGAATGTATATCCCATACGTCACTATCTCATGGACTCTTGCTAATATGAAAGAAATGAATTTATCAGGTAAGTTCTTACATAAATTATGTTATTTATAGTCAGACCTAAATCCTGACGGGACAAACCTGTAAACATATATTAACCCCTTAACGACCGAGGACGTGCAGGGTACGTCCTCAAAAAAAAGGCAGTTAATGCCTGAGAACGTACCCTGCACGTCCTCGGTTTGGAAAGCAGCTGGAAGCGATCCTGCTCGCTTCCAGCTGCTTTCCGGTTATTGCAGTGATGCCTCGATATGGAGGCATCCTGCAATAACTTTTTTAAGCCATCCGGTGCAGAGAGAGCCACTCTGTGGCCCTCTCTGCACCGGAGATCGGTGGTTCCCTGCGTTGGTGGGTGGGAGCCGGACCGGGAGGCGGGTGGCGGCCATCGATGGCCCTGGTTATGTGCAGGGTGGGCGGGGATGAGCGGGGGCGCGCACGGGAGGGCGGGGGCGTGCGCGTGCACGGGGAGGGAGCGGGTGGGAACCGCTACACTACAGAAAATGTGTTAATAAAAATGTTTAAATGCCCTAATATTTTTTAAAAAAAAAAAAGATCAGCAAGGTGGTGGGGGTTTGTCTGTGTGGGGGGGGAAGCTACACTACAGAAAAAAGCCAAATAAATATAAAAAAAGCCCTTTTTTTTTGCAAACTGGGTACTGGCAGACAGCTGCCAGTACCCAAGATGGCCCCCAATGAGCAGAGGGGATGGTCAGAGAGTGGTTTTGGGGGGGATCAGGGAGGTTGGGGGCTAAGGGGGGGATCCTACACCCTAGCATATGTAAATATGCTAAAAAAAAAAATATTTATTTTTTAAAAAACCCTTTTATTTTAGTACTGGCAGACTTTCTGCCATTACTTAAGATGGCGGGGACAATTGTGGGGTGGGGGAGGGAAGGGAGCTGTTTGGGAGGGATCAGGGGGTGGGATGTGTCAGGTGGGAGGCTGATCTCTACACTAAAGCTAAAATTAATCCTGCAAGCTCCCTACAAACTCCCTAATTAACCCCTTCACTGCTAGCCAGAATACACGTGTGAGGCGCAGCAGGATTTAGCGGCCTTCTAATTACCAGAAAGCAACGCCAAAGTCATATATGTCTGCTATTTCTGAACAAAGGGGATCCCAGACAAGTATTTACAACCATTTGTGCCATAATTGCACAAGCTGTTTGTAAATTATTTCAGTGAGAAACCTAAAATTGTGAAAAATTTAACTTTTTTTTCAATTTGATCGCATTTGGCGGTGAAATGGTGGCATGAAATATACCAAAATGTGCCTAGATCAATACTTGGGGTTGTCTACTATACTACACTAAAGCTAAAATTAACCCTACAAGCTCCCTAAAAGCTCCCTAATTAACCCCTTAACTGCTGGGCATAATACACTTGTGGTGCGCAGTGGCATTTAGCGGCCTTCTAATTACCAAAAAGCAACGCCAAAGCCATATATGTCTGCTATTTCTGAACAAAGGGGATCCCAGAGAAGAATTTACAACCATTTATGCCATAATTGCACAAGTTGTTTGTAAATAATTTCAGTGAGAAACCAAAAGTTTGTGAAAAAATTTGTGAAAAAGTGAACGATTTTTTGTATTTGATCGCATTTTGCGGTGAAATGGTGGTATGAAATATACCAAAATTGTCTTAGATCAATACTTTGGGATGTCTACTAAAAAAAAATATATACATGTCAAGGGATATTCAGGGATTCCTGAAAGATATTAGTGTTCTAATGTAACTAGCGCTAATTTTGGAAAAAAGTGGTTTGGAAATAGCAAAGTGCTACTTGTATTTATGGCCCTATAACTTGCAAAAAAAGCAAAGAACATGTAAACATTGGGTATTTCTAAACTCAGGACAAAATTTTGAAACTATTTAGCATGGGTGTTTTTTGGTGGTTGTAGATATGTAACAGATTTTGGGGGTCAAAGTTAGAAAAAGTGTGTTTTTTTCAATTTTTCCTCATATTTTATATTTTTTTTTTATAGTAAATTATAAGATATGATGAAAATAATGGTATCTTTAGAAAGTCCATTTACTGGCGAGAAAAACGGTATATAATATGTGTGGGTACAGTAAATGAGTAAGAGGAAAATTACAGCTAAACACAAACACCGCAAAAATGTAAAAATAGCCTTGGTCCCAAACGGACAGAAAATAGAAAAGTGCTGTGGTCATTAAGGGGTTAAAGGACAGTCAAGTCCAAAAAAAACTTTCATGATTTATATAGGGCATGCAATTTTAAACAACTTCCCAATTTACTTTTATCACCAATTTTGCTTTGTTCTCTTGGTATTCTTAGTTGAAAGCTAAAACTAGGAGGTTCATATGCTAATTTCTTAGACCTTGAAGACTGCCTCTAATCTGAATGCATTTTGACCACTAGAGGGCATTAGTTCACATGTTTCATATAGATAACATTGAGCTCATGCACGTAAAGTGACCTAGGACTGAGCACTGATTGGCTAAACTGCATGTCTGTCAAAAGAACTGAAATAAGGGGGCAGTCAGCAGAAGCTTAGATACAAGATAATTACAGAGGTAAAAAGTATATTAATATAACTGTGTTGGTTATGCAAAACTGGGGAACGGGTAATAAAGGGATTATCTTTCTTTTTAAACAACAAAAATTCTGGTGTTGACTGTCCCTTTAAAGCAAGCATTGTAAGACATACAGTACTGTAAAAGAATAACTTGTCCTTTTAATAAGTGCAATCTGTATTTTTAAAGTGATATAGTATGCTTTGGCGTTCCTCATCCTGATCACAATTTAGACAAACCAGATCTGTAACCTTATAGGATATACATTACTGTGAGATATCTCCTTCTTAAAATATAATAGCAGTTTCTTTTGGGAGAGCTTAAAGGGACAGTCTACACCAGAATTTTATTGTTTTAAAAGATAGATAATCCCTTTATTACCGATTTCCCAGTTTTGCATAACCAACACAGTTATAATAATATACTTTTAACCTCTGTGATTATCTTGTATCTAAGCCTCTGCAAACTGCTTGTGCCCCTTTTTCAGTTCTTTTGACAGACTTGCAGTCTAGCCAATCAGTGCCTGCTCCCAGATAACTTCTCGTGCACAAGCACAGTGTTATCTATATGAAATACGTGAAGTAATACCCTCTAGTGGTGAAAAACTGTTAAAATGCAATCTGAAAGAGGTGGGCTTCAAGGTCTAAGAAATTAGCATATGAACCTCCTAGGTTAAGCTTTCAACTAAGAATACCAAGAGAACAAAGCAAAATTGGTGATAAAAATAAATTGGAAAATTGTTTAAAATTACATGCTCTATCTGAATCATGAAAGTTTATTTTGGCCTAGACTGTCCCTTTAAAAAGATGTATGAATCAGATTAACTAGCGGTCTCTCCCAATATTTAAAGTCTTACTAAAATTCTAACCAAACAAACCTGTAAACAAATACTGAATCACAAGTCAAACAAGCATTATAAAGTATACATTACTGTGAGATGATAACTGTTTATCTAGTAGATGTAATCTGTATTTCTCAAGTGATAAAGTAGGCTTTATCCCACTTCATCTGTGTTAGAGTCCAGATCTTGATTTTGATGTTTAGTGCTTGTAGGATGGGGTCTTTGGGGGGATTGATCCCATTCTTTTGCTGTAGGGCGGAGTCTCCCCATTCTCAGTGGGGCGGACATTCAAGAGTATTGGGTCTTGGAAGCCATGGTCAATATAGGGTCAGATGATCCTGAGGAGTCAGAGAACCAATTATTAATAATTTATTTTCCTTTAGACGGAGTGTCCAGTGTGATGAGAGATCCGTCTTTGTGAATAAGCAATTTAGTCGGGTATCCGCAGCTATATTTTCCTCCTCTTCACCTTAACATAGTTGTGATTTCCCTGAATGATCCTCTCTTTTTTTATTGTATATTGGGAGAGATCTGGAAAGACTTGAATATGCCGAAATCCCACAGGGAGAGATGTGGTATTGAAGGCTGCTTTAAGGATTTGTTCCTTGTAAGTGAAGTTGTAAAAACGCACAATGTTATCACGTAGCTTATCAGCCGGAACATTTCTTACTCTTGGCAATCGGTGGACTCCATCTATCAAGGACTTTGATTGGCTTGTAGGTGGTTTCAGATGCTTACAATATTCCAAAATGAAATCTTCTAGTTCGCTGTTCCCAACTTCCTCCAGTATACCCCAAAATCTGAGGTTCCGCCTAGAGCACTCTTCCTGGTCTGCAACCTTTGCCTCTATTATATCCACATGATCGATTATATTCTGTCAGTGGGCTATAAGATTGGCCTGTTCAATGGCTAAGTCTTCCTGTGCTCCAGCTCCAATGTCTCTCCTCGACTCAGCAACTGACCCTTGTAAAGCTTTAGTAAGGGTCTTCTCCAATGTATTTACCCGTTCATTTAGGGTATCAACTATTTCTAATGCGGTTGTTCCTTCCATTATGGTAGGTGATTTTGGAGAAGGAGATGAGGCTGAAGTCAGGATTTCTGAATGAGGATTTATTTCTAGATTAGAGGAGCTATTGTGGTTTGATGCAGTGATTTTGAAGTGATCCGCTAAAGATTTCTTTGGTATCATGGCTGGATGCTGTTTCCTTTTAGCGCCTTGTGGCGTGTTAGCTTTACCATTTTCCTTTTGGGGTTATAGCCCCTGAGACCCGAAAATAGTCCCCTGAGTAGATATGGCCCAGATAGTTTAAGCCATGGCCATGTTTAGGCTGAGTTGATTTAGAGAATATATAACACTATGAGAAGATTAAGGTCTATGTATCAGGTTTTGACCATATATTATACTCTGTTAGTCGTGTCTCCACCACTGGGCAAAGACGGTTAAAGGACTTTGGATATGACCCGTTCTAACTCATTGGGCGGGAAAGGGTGAGAGAAGACACTAGCTGCTGAAGTTTAGATTTAATTATTTAGGCTCTAAGTACGTCCTGTATTCCAGATGAATAAAGTTTAGGCACCATCTAATTTCAACAATATGGTCCTTGTATAAAGATGCACCTTGTGCAATAAGCAGTTCTAGGTCTGCAATCTTGAGGAGGATCACTTGTAACAACGGAGTTCCCTAAAGCATACAGAATGCAGTTCAGTAATAAATTATCCACTGAAAGATCTTCTCTTCTGTATTAGTTGCAGAGTTATGGATAATTCCCTCATTTGTGCCTATATGTCTATATGTTTGGCTTAAGGCAGACTAATTTACTGAGTGAAGGGAATTTTAGGCCTAGTCAAGACAGTCCATGTGACTCAGGTTTAGACCTTATTTAATATAGTCGCCATGATATTCCTCTTTGATTTTATCAAAATGACACCTGGCACTCTTAAACATTAACTTTCAGTAGCATAGTGAGGGTGTGAGTGTTCTGATTTAGTAGTTATGCAATGTGGCGATAAACAGCACTTACTAATCTGTCCCTGGTGCAGTATGGTTCCAACAGTAGGCCGCAAAGTTAGATCTCAATCCGGATTTCTGTCAGGGCCTAACTAGGAGGTCTTGACAGTGGGCCGCTCAAATATGGAGCAGGCTGTCTCCTAAATACTGCCAAGGTAAGTGTTAATGCGACCGTGCAGTATTCTGTATAGCGGTGTTAGGCCATGTTGGAGGTATAATTACCTTGGCTTTGCAGTGAAGTAGTCGGCTGTTATCGTATCTCTCCTTGTAACTGATTGGACGTAAACCACAGCCTCTATGTCCCCTCACTGGAAGCCTTGCCGATTGAGGTAGTTTTAGTAGTTTGCTCCTACTACGGCTTGCAGCCTGTGTCACGAAGTAGACGATCGGTCTGGTTATCAACTGCTCACAGCCGAACTGCTCGATCAAGGATCCAACAATTTTCTCTTGTCGGGTAGTGTTGCAGGTGGTAATATAGTAGTGCAACAGGGTGTAAGTGGGTAGAAGTATGGAAAATGTAGCTCTGGAGTAGACTTTAGACGGAGCACTGCAAGGACGAGTCCGTTCACTCTTGGTGCTAGCTCCGCCCCAATTTACTTCTTATATTTACTTTGCTGTGTTCTCATGGTATCTGCTGTTGAAAAGCATATCTAGATAGGCTCAGGAGCTGGTCACTAACTGCTGATTGGTGGCTGCACAATTATACCTCCTCATTGGCTTATTGATGTGTGCTGCTTGCTCCAAGTAGTGCATTGCTGCTCCTTTAATAAAAAATACCTAGAGAATGAAGAAGAATTGATAATAAAAGTAAATTGGAAAGCGGTTTAAAATGTATTGCTCTATCTCAATAAGGAAATACACATTTTGTGTGTTATGTCCATTTAACTGCAAAGGGCACCAATGCACTTATATACATATATATATATATATGTGTTTATATGTGTATATATGTCTGTAAATACATAAATACATATATATATATATATATATATATACATACATACATATGTGTATACATATAAACATATATATACAGTATCTCACAAAAGTGAGTACACCCCTCACATTTTTATATATATATATATATAATATTTTATGTGGCCACCATTATTTTTCCAGAACTGACTTAACCCTCTTGGTAGTGGCGTATTTAGGTTTTGTGCTGTGCTAGGCACTCCAAATTGTGCTGCCCCCTACCCCCACCCCTAGGTTTTACGCTGTTTTTCGGCCATAATATTTTTTGATTAGGGTATTATGTGCCTTTTTTTAGAAAATTTTCACCAGGACTTGCGTGTGTGTGTGTGTGTATATGTATATATATATATATATATATATATATATATATATATATATATATATATATATATATACTGTGTATAAACCTTAGTAGCATCAACATAATATTTTAAAGCTTTTACACACACATACACATATATATACACATATATACACACATTTATACACACAAATACATGCATACACAGTCATGCACAAATATTCAAACACATTTAGAGAAGAGCACTTGGAACATGTTACTATAGTATAGAAGCTACAACTTACTTTCAGCAGCAGTCATGTTTGGATGGTAGTGTCAGTAGTTTGACCCTTATTAAACAGGTTACTGACTGAGGATCTGTGTCTGAACTCTGAACTGCTTCAGTGGTCACAGTTAAAACACTAAGAGCAGTTGCGGTATGCATTGACACAGGAGATTTATAACTGCTAACAAGCTATGGCTAGGGACCTCCGAGATAAACATCTCGCTGTTGTAGAGATCAGTTTACTTGTAATTCTTATTCTCCTGATATGTTATTTTAAAAAAAAACATGTTTTTTCTCACCAGCCTAGCCTTCCTGTGTGTCTGCTGCTGCCTCCCTCCTCGCCCTCTTCCCATGCGTGTGGCTAGTGCTACTGGCTTCATAGACACTGACTAGACTGCCCCTCTGATCAGCACCTCTGTACCATTACTTTATCCTGCATACCCCCCCCCCACCACCACCATTCTCTGCATATGCTATGGCGTCGGGCTCTCTGGGAACTGTAATTATTTCAGCCTGGCTGTCACACTAGAGAACAATCATGGTGTGTTTATGTGAAGCAGCCATAATTAGTAATACTGCCCGTGTGTAACAGCAGCCGGGTGTGCAAGTGATACGAGTTGCTGCTAATAACCGGACAAGGCTGTCACTCAGTTTAGGGATGAACAGACATTCGCCAGAGTTGTGTTTTTAGCAGTGGGCAGTGACAGAGTACCCTACCTGAGTTGTTGCCCTGCTCCGCTGATCAGTGAGTCTCCTCCCGGCTGTCAGTTTTCTTCTCTGAGTGTTATCCTGCCGTCTGGCCTGAAAGACTCCCTCAAGCCATGTGTGCGGCGGCTGCTGCTGCTGCATGCAAAGAGATAGGCGGCTGGCTGGTTAAAAGAAAAAGCCAGTCTCGTGAGCGCTCGGCGGTAAACCGCCCTAACAAAATTAAAAAAAAAAATTTTTAAACCCTGGCCAGATATTCAGTTCAGCGGTCAAGTGCCGCCCCCAAAATTTGTCGCTCTAAGCACCGGCCTTGTTGGCCTATGCAATAATACGCCCCTGGCTCTTGGGCATGGAGTTCACCAGAGCTTCACAGGTTGCCACTGGAGTACTCTTCCACTCCTCCATGATGACATCACGGAGCTGGTGGATGTTAGAGACCTTGCACTCCCCCACCTTCTGTTTGATGATGCACCACAGATGCTCAATAGGGTTTAGGTCTGGAGACATGCTTGGCCAGTCCATCACATTTACCCTCAGCTTCTTTAGCAAGGCAGTGGTTCTCTTGGAGGTGTGTTTGGGGTCGTTATCATGTTTGAATACTGCCCTGCAGCCCAGTCTCCGAAGGGAGGGGATCATGCTCTGCTTCAGTATGTCACAGTACATGTTGGCATTCATGGTTCCCTCAATGAACTGTAGCTCCCCAGTGCCAGCAACACTCATGCAGGCCCAGACCATGACACTCCCACCACCATGCTTGACTGTAGGCAAGACACACTTATCTTTGTACTCCTCACCTGGTTGCCACCACACACGCTTGACACCATCTGAACCAAATAAGTTTATCTTGGTCTCATTGGACCACAGGACATGGTTCCAGTAATCCATGTCCTTAGTTTGCTTGTCTTCAGCAAACTTTTTGCGGGCTTTATGTGCATCATCTTTAGAAGAGGTTTCCTTCTGGGACAGCCATGCAGACCAATTTGATGCAGTGTGCGGCGTATGGTCTGGGCACTGACAGGTTGACCCCTCCAACCTCTGAGCAATGCTGGCAGAACTCATACATCTATTTCCCAAAGTCAACCTCTGTATATGATGCTGAGCATGTGCACTTAACTTCTTTGGTCGACTATGGCGAGGCCTATTTTGAGTGGAACCTGTCCTGTGAAACCGCTGTATGGTCTTGCCCACCATGCTGCAGCTCAGTTTCAGGGTCTTGGCAATCTTCTTATAGCCTAGGTCATCTTTATGTAGAGCAACAATTCTTTTTTTCAGATCCTCAGAGTTCTTTGCCATGAGGGGCCATGTTGAACTTTCAGTGACCAGTATGAGAGAGTGTGAGAGCGATAACACCAAATTTAACACACCTGCTCCCCATTCACACCTGAGACCTTGTAACACTAACGAGTTACATGAAACCAGGGGGGGGATTGGCTAATTGTGCCCAATTTGAACATTTCCACTTAGGGGCATACTCACTTTTGTTGCCGACGGTTTAGACATTAATGGCTGTGTGTTGAGTTATTTTGAGGGGAAAGAAAATTTACACTGTTATACAGGCTGTACACTCACTACTTTACATTGTAGCAAAGTGTCATTTCTTCAGTGTTGTCACATGAAAAGATATAATAAAATATTTACAAAAATGTGAGGGGTGTAAATATATGTATATATATATATATATATATATATATATATATATATATATATATATATATATACAGGGAGTGCAGAATTATTAGGCAAGTTGTATTTTTGAGGATTAATTTTATTATTGAACAACAACCATGTTCTCAATAAACCCAAAAAACTCATTAATATCAAAGCTGAATAGTTTTGGAAGTAGTTTTTAGTTTGTTTTTAGTTATAGCTATTTTAGGGGGATATCTGTGTGTGCAGGTGACTATTACTGTGCATATTTATTAGGCAACTTAACAAAAAACAAATATATACCCATTTCAATTATTTATTTTTACCAGTGAAACCAATATAACATCTCAACATTCACAAATATACATTTCTGACATTCAAAAACAAAACAAAAACAAATCAGTGACCAATATAGCCACCTTTCTTTGCAAGGGCACTCAAAAGCCTGCCATCCATGGATTCTGTCAGTGTTTTGATCTGTTCACCATCAACATTGCGTGCAGCAGCAACCACAGCCTCCCAGACACTGTTCAGAGAGGTGTACTGTTTTCCCTCCTTGTAAATCTCACATTTGATGATGGACCACAGGTTCTCAATGGGGTTCAGATCAGGTGAACAAGGAGGCCATGTCATTAGATTTTCTTCTTTTATACCCTTTCTTGCCAGCCACGCTGTGGAGTACTTGGACGCGTGTGATGGAGCATTGTCCTGCATGAAAATCATGTTTTTCTTGAAGGATGCAGACTTCTTCCTGTACCACTGCTTGAAGAAGGTGTCTTCCAGAAACTGGCAGTAGGACTGGGAGTTGAGCTTGACTCCATCCTCAACCCGAAAAGGCCCCACAAGCTCATCTTTGATGATACCAGCCCAAACCAGTACTCCACCTCCACCTTGCTGGCGTCTGAGTCGGACTGGAGCTCTCTGCCCTTTACCAATCCAGCCACGGGCCCATCCATCTGGCCCATCAAGACTCACTCTCATTTCATCAGTCCATAAAACCTTAGAAAAATCAGTCTTGAAATATTTCTTGGCCCAGTCTTGACGTTTCAGCTTGTGTGTCTTGTTCAGTGGTGGTCGTCTTTCATCCTTTCTTACCTTGGCCATGTCTCTGAGTATTGCACACCTTGTGCTTTTGGGCACTCCAGTGATGTTGCAGCTCTGAAATATGGCCAAACTGGTGGCAAGTGGCATCTTGGCAGCTGCACGCTTGACTTTTCTCAGTTCATGGGCAGTTATTTTGCGCCTTGGTATTTCCACACGCTTCTTGCGACCCTGTTGACTATTTTGAATGAAACGCTTGATTGTTCGATGATCACGCTTCAGAAGCTTTGCAATTTTAAGAGTGCTGCATCCCTCTGCAAGATATCTCACTATTTTTGACTTTTCTGAGCCTGTCAAGTCCTTCTTTTGACCCATTTTTCCAAAGGAAAGAAAGTTGCCTAATAATTATGCACACCTGATATAGGGTGTTGATGTCATTAGACCACACCCCTTCTCATTACAGAGATGCACATCACCTAATATGCTTAATTGGTAGTAGGCTTTCGAGCCTATACAGCTTGGAGTAAGACAACATGCATAAAGAGGATCAAAATACTAATTTGCCTAATAATTCTGCACTCCCTGTATATATGTATATATATATATACACACATTTTGTATGTGTGTGTGTGTATGTATATATATATATATATATATATATGTATACGTATATATATATATATATAAGTGTGTGTGTGTGTATATATATTCATACATATCCATCTTTAGACATGTATATGTATATATCTCTATGTTAAAGCCCTTTGTCTGCATTTTTTTTCTTACACTGGAGACCTCATATCTTTGAACACATAACTTTTTTGTGCGTTATTTTTTATAATAATATTTATTAGACAGTGTTATTATGAGTGTAACTGTACTTTTTAACATATTTTTGTATGTGTTTTCTGACACTTTTTTTGTTTTACTAAACAGTTAAGCAGAGTCCTGAGGTCGGGGTAACCCGAGGCGAGTTAACTTCAATTGTGCTCAATCAATTGTGTTTACTTTCAACTTGTAATACAAACTAAAAATCTGACGCTTGCAAACACCCACTATAAATCCCTTTTCGCTTGTGTGTAACTGTTAGCGCTCCACTCATAATTTAGCCCATAATATGTAATTATGCATAATAATACTGCTTTATATACTATATATATATATATATATATATATATATATATATATATATATATGTACAGTATATCATTTACATATGTGCAATTATAAAAAGAATGAACAAAAACCTAAAACTATTTTGTGTGAAGTTTAATTTTTCTGTATATTTCGTTTGTTAATGAAGAGATATTCTAAAACTGGTCGGGGCTTCTGGCAGCCCTTGATACAAAGGTGTTAACAATATAAAAGTCTTAGACTGTTTGAGAACAAGGGGAAAAAAACAAAGTGATTATTTAAACTATTTCTTTTCTTCTGATAAAAAGGAGAGACACATGAAATTTATTTTTCTTTCCACTGCAATTAAGTCAATCAAACTGAATTCCTCCTTGGCATATTCTAATATTGTTTTGCCCCCTGTGGCTTTTTGAAAATAATGATGACACCTATGCCAACTGTTAATGTGGGACTGCTGTTAAATATTTAGAGGCTTGAATACTGCATTTCTACTTCTGAAATGTGACAGAAATCTCAAAGTGCAGGAAGTCTTTGTGTGAGTAAATCAGAAAGAGTGAATGTTTACTAAATCAAGGTTTCATCCACCAAGTGACATTTCCCCGTGTTACAAATGTGTTTGAGAACTGTTATTTTTTTTCTAAAGTTTATACTTTTCTGTGATTTCTCAGAATACAAAGCAATTGTTACTGCACGATAATTCCAATAGCAGAGCTCACTTCTTTATTCTCATAGAATTATTACTGGCACTGGGGAGAATTCAAATAAGCAAACAGTAACTGGGTAAATGTATAATGTAGAACTTTGTCTTACTAAAGATCTAAACTGCAAATGGATAGTTAATTACCTAAAATTCACATACCATTTATTACCGCCTATTGGGCAAGTTAAAGACATATTCAATACAATAACCTAGAAACTAGTCAGACATAAAGTTGCCCTCTGTCACACAGAGATATTCTGCTTAATATACCTGCGCTCAATTTCTTTGTTTAAGGATTATGTTATATTTTATCAACCAACCTATAGTTTGTATAGCTTATTTTCAATTTCAGACGACTTCTGGTTTCTACATAGCATTAAAGGGACACTAAACCCAAAAATGTTTTAATGATTCAGACAGAGCATGCAATTTTAAACAACGTTCTAATTTACTCCTATTATAAATTTTTCTTTGTTCTCTTGCTCTCTTTTTTTAAAAAGCAGGAATGTAAAGCTTAAGAGCCGGCCCATTTTTGGTTGAGAACATAGATTATGCTTGCTTATTGGTTTGCTAAATGTATCCACCAATAAGCAAGCGCTATTCAGGGTGCTGAACCTAAAATGGGCCAGTTCCTAAGCTTTAAATTCCTGATTTTTAAATAAAGATAGCAAGAGAACAAAGACAAAATGATAGTAGGAGTAAATTAGAAAGTTGCTTAAAATTACATGCTCTATCTGAATCATTAAAGAAAAATTTTGGGTTTAGTGTCCCTTTAATATGATATTCTGATGTAATAATATACATAGTAACATAGTAGATGAGGTTAAAAAATTAAAGTCCATCAAATTCAACCTATACAGATCTTAATTTATCTACAAGAAAAGCTCCAGTTGATTTCAAAGTGATTGTAAACTTTAATGAATTAAAGCCCAGTATCAAAAAATAATCTTAAAAACAGGGGCACTTTAATTCATTAAAGTTTACAATCACTTTAAATTAATCTAATTAAAAATGTGGACCATTTAACACAAGCAATCATATCCCTGAATTCTGTTTCTAGCCAGAAATGTATCCAAACCATTTTTAAATGTATCTAAGGTATTGGTATTTACTACTTTTATTTACAGTGAAAAAATATTTGTTGCTGGAGATTAAATCTCCTTTTCTCCAGCCTTAAAGGGACAGTACACTGTAATATTGTTTTTATATTAATGTAATTTCAATGACTTGTTAAACCAGCTGCAGAGTATAAAATGTATGAGAAATTGCATTTTCATGTTTATTTGTGTATATGAAGTAGCTGGTTTTGTGCTTTTAAACCACAGCCTATTACAATGGGTTGAGCTTCAGGTAATATCAGATCTCATTATGTTATCACTTTTATGTACACACACTTGCTTCCTTATCTTATATTTGTCTGGAAAACTAAAGCTCAATACATTGAGAGAACAATGGAAAATTATCATGTTATTACTTAACTATCCTGCACCACACTGTGAGTATCAATTATTTTGCTGGCTGTGTTTACTTAGGCTATTCAATAGCTGATACTCCAGTATCAAAACTTTTAGTATAGGTTGGGAAACCACAAGCTAAATCAGCTATTTCAAAGGCCAAAATAGGGGTAAAGGAGCTACTTGTAAACAATTTAATACACTCCAGCAAGTCAAATAGATCACTGGGAACAATTTAAATGGGAATTTTTTTTGGGTGAACTGTCCCTTTAAATTGTGACCTCTGGTCACAAACAATTTTCTTGGAATAAACAGAGTTTCCGCCATCTCTGTATATGGGCCTTGAATATATTTATAAGTAATCATGTTACCTCTTAAGCGCCTTTTTTCTAAAGAAGCAGAACCAGTTTGGCTAACCTCTCTTAATATCTTAAATTATGAGTTTTGCGTCCCTTCTCTGAACTTGTTATCTATAAATATTTCTAAATCCCTTTCCTCCTCTGTTTTGCTAAATCTAGTCCCATTTAAATAATAGGTTGCCTGCTTATTTCTACTTCCAAAATGTAGAACCTTACATTTTCTAGTTTTAAAGGGATATGAAACCCAAGTTTTTTTCTTCCATGAGTCAGATAGAGCATGCAACTTTCCAATTTACTTTAATTAAATAGCAACATCTCTATTTTCTGCAGATGAAGTTGTGTAAGTTCATAAGGTCAGTGGGTAGCACTTGATGATTTGGGCTACATTTATCCACCAATCAGAAAGCGCTACCCAGGTGCTGAACCAACAATGGGACAGCTCCTAAGCTTACATTCCTGCTTTTCAAATAAAGATACCAAGAGAACGAAGAAAATTCATAGTAGGAGTAAATTTGAAAGTTGCTTACAATTGTATGCACAATCTGAATAATGAAAGAAAGAAATTGGGTTTCATATCCCCTTAAATCTCATTTTCCATGTACCTGCCCATTCTTCTAATTTTTGTAAATGCCCTTTTGAAGCAATTTCATCCTGCACTAACCTAATGACCTTATACAACTTTGTATCATCTGTGAAAATAGAGATGTTACTATTTAATCCTTAATCCAAGTAATTAATAAAAATATTAAAAAGAACAGGGCCCAGTACTGATCTCTGGGGGGGAATCCACTGAAGAGCTTTGTCCAATCTGAGTATGATCATTTTACAACTACTCGTTGCTCCCTGTCTTTTATTCACTTACTTATCCATGAGCTAACATTTTCAGCTATTCCAAGTCCCTTCATTTTGTGCAATAATCTCTCATGTGGCACTGTATCAAACGCCTTTGCAAAATCCAAGTACATCACATCAACTGATTCCCCTTTATCTATATTTTTACTTACTTTGTCGTAGAATCTAATTTGATTAGTTTGACATGATCTATTTCTCATAAACCCACGCTGATTTGAACTAATTTTGTTTACACGGATATACTCATCAATATAATCCCTTATAATCCCCTCAAGTATCTTACCCCCTATCAATGTCAGACTAACTGGTTTATAGCTTCCTGGATCAGCCCTGTTTCCCTTTTTAAAAAGTGGCACCACATCAGCTTTATGCCAGTCATGGGGATGTCTGAGGATAATGTCTTGAAAAATAAGGAGTAGAGGTTTGGCTATAACCGTGCTAAATTCCCATAAAACTATTGGGTGTATTTCACCTGGACCAGGAGTTTTTATTTACCTTAATATTAACCAGTTTTTTTCTAATTTCCTCTAGAGATAACCCAGTTAATGGTATGGTCTTGTATGTTCTAGTTTGTTTCAAAGTATCTCTCATTCACTTAGATTACGAGTTTTGAGCGCTATAGGGAAAGTAAAGTCTAGAGATAACCCAGTTAATGGTATGGGCTTGTATTTTCTAGTTTGTTTCAAAGTATCTCTCATTCACCTAGATTACGAGTTTTGAGCGCTATAGGTAAAGTAAATAACCCCCTATAGCGCTGCCATTACAAGTTTAAAAAAACCTGGCTTGTGCGGGCGATATGGCCGCGTTGAGTTCCATACCACACACAAAAGCAGCAGTGTTTTGACGTGCTCGTGCACGCTTTCCCCATAGACATCAATGGGGAGAGCCGGCAAAAAAAAGTCTAACACCTGCGATCGCGGAAACAAAAGCTCCGTAACACAGCCCCATTGATGTCTATGGGGAAAAAGAAACTACAGTTTAAACCTGACACCCTAACATAAACACAGAGTTTAAACACCCCTAATCTGCTCCCCCCGACATCGCCGACGCCTACCTACAGTTATTAACCCCTAATCTGCCGCTCCCGATATCGCCCCCACTATATTAAAGTTATTAACCCCTATTCCGTCGCTCCCGATATCGCCGCCACCTAAATAAAGCTATTAACCCCTAAACCTCTGGCCTCCCACATCACTACCACTAAATAAACCTATTAACCCCTAAACGGCCAGCCCCCACATCACAACAACCTAAATTAAACTATTAACCCGTAACCCTAACCTAACCCTAAAACCCCCTAACTTTAACATAATTAAACTAGATCTAATTTAAACTTACAATTATTAACTAAATAAACCTATTAACCCATAAACTGCCAGCCCCTCACATCGCAACAACCTAAATTAAACTATTAACCCCTAACACCCCCTAACTTTAAAATAATTAAAATAGATCTAAATTAAATTTACAATTATTAACTAAATAATACCTAGTTAAAACGAAATACTTACCTGTAAAATAAAACCTAAGCTAGCTACAATATAACTAATAGTTACATTGTAGCTAGCTTAGGTTTTATTTTTATTTCACAGGTAAGTTTGTATTCATATTAACTAGGTAGACTAGTTAGTAAATAGTTATTAACTATTTACTAACTACCTATCTAAAATAAATACCTACCATTACAAAAAATAAAAAAACTACCATTACAAATAAAAAGAAATTATCCAAAAAAATAAAAATGTATTCCTATTCTAATACCCTTAAAAAAACAAAACACCCCCAAAATAAAAAAACCTAATCTAGAATAAACTACCAAAGGCCCTTAAAAGGGCCTTTTGGGGGGCCCTTAAATTGAGGCCTTTTGTAGGGCATTGCCCTGAGTTAAACAGCTCTTTTGCTCCAAAAAAATACAAACCCCCCCAAACTACCAAGGGCACTTAAAAGGACCTTTTGGGGGACCCTTAAAAGGGCCTTTTGTAGGGCATTGCCCTAAATTAAACAGCTCTTTTGCTACACAAAAATAAAACACCCCCTAAAAATATACATTACAAAGTAAAAAACGAAATCATCCAAAATAAAAAAGAATTACACCTAATCTAACAGCCCTATCAAAATAAAAAAAACCACCCAAAATAAAAAAAAACTAGCCTACAATAAACTACGAATGGGCCTTAAAAGGATTGGAACAGCCAATAGAATAAGAGCTCAATCCTATTGGCTGATTGGAACAGCCAATAGGATTTTAGCAGCTCTAATTCCTATTGGCTGATTGAAATCTTTCAGCCAATAGGAACGCAAGGGGCGCCATCTAGGATTGCGTCACTTGAATTGAAGAATCAGTATACGGCGGTGACCGTATGAAGAGGATGCTCCGCGCCGGATGTCTTCAGGATGGATCCGCTCCGCGCCGACTGGATGAAGATCGAAGAGGCCACCTGGATGAAGACTTCTTGCCGCATGGATGAGGACTTAGCCGTCTGGATGAAGACTTCTTGCCGCATGGATGATGACTTCACCGGCTAGATGGATCCTTCAAGCGGGACTTCAACAACTGTAAGTGGATCGTCGGGGTTAGTGTTAGGTTTTTTAAGGGTTTTTTTGTTTTTAGATTAGGGTTTGGGCAATGTAAAAGAGCTAAATGCCCTTTTAAGGGCAATGGCCATACAAATGCCCCTTTCAGGGCAATGGTTAGCTTAGGTTATTTTAGATTGTTTTTTTATTGGGGGGGTTGGTTGGGTGGTGGGTTTTACTGTTGGGGTGGTGTTTCTATTTTTTTTACAGGTAAAAGAGCTGATATCTTTGGGGCAATGCCCCACAAAAGGCACCTTTAAGGGCCATTGGTAGTTCATTGTAGGCTATAGGTTTTTTTTTATTTTGGGGGGCTTTTTTATTTTGATAGGGCTATTAGATTAGGTGTAATTCTATTTTATTTTTGATAATTTGTTTGTTATTTTTCGTAATTTAGTGTCTGTTTTTGTAAATTAGTTATTTTTTGTAATTAGATACTTTTTGTAATTTTTAGATGTGTAATTTAATGTGTAGGGAAATTGTAATTTTAATATAAAGTTAGGGGGTCGCTAGGTTTAGGGGTTAATAGTTTATTTTAGTAAATTCCATTGTGGGGGGCTTTTGGTTTAGGGGTTAATAGTTTATTTTAGTTTATTTTGTTGTGGGGGGGATTGCAGTTTAGGGGTTAATAGGTTTATTATAGCGGCGGTGTGGGCGGACAGCAGATTAGAGGTTAATAATATTTAAATAGTGTTTGCGATGCGAGAGGGCTTGCGGTTTAGGGTTAATAGGTTTATTATAGTGGCGACGATGTTGGGGAGCGGCGTAATAGAGGTTAATACATTTTATTAGTGGCGGTGAAGTTGGGAGCGGTATATTAGGGGCGGCTTGTAGCATGTTCCGGGTAATAATTTTTAAGCCTTTTTTTCCCCCACTCTTTATTTCAACCCACATTATTATCTGTATCATCATAAATATCTTCCCTTACTGTAGGTTTAATATACATGAAAATTCCTCCACCCCTCTAAGTTAACTGGCCAATCATGTGAATCATCCCACCAGGTTTCACTTATACTGATAATATCATAGTTCTCTTCTTTCTTCTCTGCAACTAAGAGCTCCAGCTCCCCTATTTTACCCGTCATGCTACTTGCATTTCTTGTCATACATTTAATTGTCATGTGCTTTCTGCTGCTACATGGTGTGCTTTCCTCCAAACTTTCTTATGTGACTTTTACTAAGTGTACCTTTCTGTCATCCATTCTTGATATATTCTAGAAATGTCATATTCACAGACTGATCTGTCTATTCTATTATGCTTGGACTGACTATCCCCCACTTTGCCTAGGTTAAAAGATTCTCCAAGGGTGCTTCCATCCTCTCCCCCAACACACCTGCACCCATGTCATTCAGGTGCAATCCATCCTTATTGTACAAAGTGTACTCAAGTGAAAAGTCACCCCAAGTGCTCTAAAAAGTCAACCCCTCGTTTTTACACCATGTTTTTAACTAGGAATGAACTGCCCTTAGATCTTTCTGCCTTACTAGGTTAGCAAATAGCACTATGTAATATCTCCAAAAATATTATCTTGGAGGTCCTTTCTTAAAGCTTGCTACCTAACTCCCTGAAGTAATTTTTTAGGACATTCCATATCCTGCTGATTTCGTCATTAGTGCAAATATGCACCACGACTGCAGGATCTGACTCAGATACCTCTAACAATGCATCAATACGCTCCGCAATATGCCTAACACAAGCCCCTGGAAGACAGCAAACTGTTCTATTTAAAGGATCTTGATGACAAATTACCCTATCAACCATCCTAATAATTGAGTCTCCTACCCACCAACATCTGCCTCAAGCACAGACTTGTATGCCCCTCTTGCATGACTAAAGAACTGTTCACAATAGTGTGCCCCTCTTCCATGACTGAAGGACTGGTTACTATATTAGGCAGGACAGCCCTCTCTGACTTTGCCACCCTTGAACTGATATCTCCAACATCTTCACTCAATCTAATAATAATAATTTGGTCTAATCTGTAAGAGCATTTTGTTATTGACTAACTAGGTTTTTAACCCCTGCAAAGGTTAAACTTGTACACAAATATGCTCTGCTGCCATTCATGAGCAGATAATGTCAGTAATTGGCTCATGAGTATTAGGGATGTGAAAAATCTTATTATTTGGCATGTTTAAATTAAACAAATGAGTAAAAGGGCATGATACAAATACCTGTATGTGTTAGGTAAACAAATTTTGAATAATGAAATGTTGCAATTAGTGTCAATGTATTGTGGCTCACAAGCACTATTTTAACTGTGCTTTATACTTTTGAAGAGGTTGACTAAGTAGATAGAACATCAACGGTATAATAAACATCTCTTGGTTTTGTCTACAAAATTGTGGTTTGACCCACATTCACAGTGGTCTTGTGGACTCCATAACTTGGGTATTCATTCCCACAAGTAATGACTTGTGAACTCTCTCCATCTGATGAAAGAAAAAAAATTATGCTTACCTGATAACTTTAATTTCAAGTCCACTAGCCCCGCTCTTTCTTTTTGTTCAGGTGGCGACAGTACCTGCATTGTCTTTCCTGCTTTTTTTTTTCTCTTCTACTTGACCATATGTATGACTGAGGATCATGGAAAGTGGGAGGGATTTAAAGCTCTTATGTGTTGGGGTGTCTTTTGCCTCCTCCTAGTAGTTAGAAGGGGAATATTTCCACTTGTGATGACTCACCATTATGGAAGAAATGGATTTATCAGGCAAGCATAAATTTTGTTTTCGAAATTCTAAACCAAAGCAGAGTAAGACATATACACATAGACAGTTATTCAATTTCATTCTAGAATGCTAAACACCACTACTGTATGTGATTTTGATTATTCAGGCACATTTCTTACATGTTATGATGAAATGACAAACTAGTTTATTTTAGGTGATACAGTTGTGTAACACTACACTTTTGTTTTAGACATAAGAAATAAACGCTGTTATGGGTATTATGTTATTTGTTTGCCATTTTTTCCCTAGTCCCTATTAATTCCTGTATATGTCATCTAAAATGGAACTGTTAAAAATGCACATTTTTTTATTATACATTTGAGGAAAAGTATTCAAAGAATTAGATTTTTGGACTAAAGTAAATGTTTATTTCTATAAAAGAATTTTCATATATTTCAAATATTATAGAGATAGAAAGGGCTTGGAAGGAAAAAAAGGATGAAGTAAAAGAATAGAGTATGATTGAGTTAGAAGGAAGGGAGGAAGATACAAAGAAATAAAATGCGTAAGAATGAGAGACACCTAATCTGATAGGGTGAGAATAGATAAAATATGTAGGGACAGTGAGAAATAAGCCAATGAGAGACAGATTAGTTGGAAATCTTCACCAGTCAATCTAATGACAGAATATAGGACTAAAACTTTTTTTCTTCAACATTTATCACAAAATGTTTTATATGTGTATAAAAGGGAGGTATAAGGAATAGTTTTTTTCTGCATTTAATTTTTTTAATACCTTTGAAATAAAGAAAATGTTTGTGGTGTAGTTGACTTTTATGAAAAATTATATAAGTTGATCTGAAAAATTGTAACAACAATAAAATAAATGTCCCCTGCATCATCATATACTCCTATGACCTATCTTAGAAGCGACAGCTGTTTAGCCCTCTAGGCTTTCTCATGGCCTGAAGCTATTGAAAGATATTCATATTATTGAAATATTCTAAATAGTATGAGTTCAGAAAGCTATTTAGTAATAATTAACTTTTTGTTTTAAAAAAGAAGCAATAATATATATATATATTATAAACCTGTACAGTTTTCCTGGCCACTTTACGTTTAGACATCTATTAAAATAATGTTTAAGCTTTCTATCCTTAATATGGTTAAACCAGGCTATAAATTTATATTTCTATATAGAATTGGTAACCTCTTCTATGGGACTTTAATAGTTTATAAAATATCTAAAAAAAAATTGTCTTGTAAGCTTGTGTCAAAACATCTTGTTTTGAAGTGGTTTTATTTATTTTTTAAAAATAATAGAAAATTACTTTCTTTTGCAGTTTAACTTTTTTTCTTTCTTTCAGGCATTGAAGTTAACAAGGCAACCGAAGGTCCCATTATAACAGCAAGACACAGAACATGTAAATATGTGCAATATTGTACATAGAAACATCATAGAAAAAGACTTTTATTTGCGAATGTTGCTTCACTGCATATTTTATTTTTTTAAATAAAGGTCATCTTATCTAAGTGCCTTATTGTTGCATTGGGCAAATACTTTGTTTGCAAGCAAGAAGCCACTTTGATGGTATATGAGACAGTTTGTATTCCAAAGTCATGTTTTGTATTTTTTTAAAATGGGAAATAAAGATGCAAAGCCTTCTATTTTCTTTCCATATGGGTTAAACAAGAGTCCATCTGCTTTATGTAAATGACTGATTATACAGTTTGTGTTTTCTAAGCGAATACTGAAGTATGCAAACGCTTGTTTTATTCACTTCCGAACATAATTAGGATCATCTTTGTTTCTTTAAAAAAAAAATCATTAATATTTTGTGACTGGATTTCAATAGACTTGAATTTAATAGCACGTGGCCTGTAAGTAGCAGCAGCACTGCCATTCTCTATTGTACCTAATGAGCTTTTTACATTACAGATAAATAAGAGAGCAATTAACAAAACTGTTTAGCAATAGAATGCCATTAACAGAAGCCCTTGTTACATAAAAAGCATTTAGATGCAATAATGATATTAAACTGGTGTTAAATATCATGGTAAGCACATATAGAAAAAGGCTATTTGTTTACCTAGAAGTTCATAATTTAATAAGCTAAAGAGCTATCTTTTTTTATGCACACTTTTCGAGGTACAAGCTCCTACTGAGCATGTGCAAGACATCACACTGTATACATTTATGAGTCTGTGATTGGCTTATGGCTGTCACATGATACAGTGGGCCGGCAAATGGAAAAAATTAAATATGTCAGAAAAAAATACTGGTTATTTAAAATTCAGTGTAAGTGCTGTTTCATTGTCTTCGTTTTTAGTATGCACTTGTTAATTATGCAGTGCTGATGTATTTAATGGTCCTTTAAGATTCAACTTTCCATAAATGAAGTACAGATACAAATCGCCAAATCCAGAATTCCAAAATCCATAATTATACCCAAATACAGACTTTTTCATTAATATTTTTAAGTTTGTTAGAGTCTTCTCTGCCTGCATCTTGTGATTGTTTTTTGTGTTGTAAAATGCAGATAATTAGTCTATATTTGTTTAAAACAACTATTACCTTCCTATTACAGGTTTGTACTATCTTTCTGATGGTACTATGTATACACAAGTATTAAAAATGATATAAAACCACCTTTAGGTTACATGTATAAGGTGCATTATAACATGTAAATATTTCATAAATGACATTTACACTTTGTCCCATCCCCTCTCCAAGCTGTCTCATTTTACAGATGCAAATAAACAATTATTTCCGGTCCCAAGCAGTTTGGATAGGGGTTTTTGTATCTGTACTGAAACCATGAATTTACCAGTGTTCTTGCTTTTGGCTTAAACACATTAACAAAGATTTAATTCCCTATTTTTTTTTCTTACTGCTCAATGTGTTACAGTCAATGCATTAAGAGGACATGGACATCAAAATTAAACTTTCATGATTCAGATGATTTAAATAAAATACAATTTATTTCTATTACACAAATGACTTTCTTTGATAGAGGGGGTGAGAGTCCACGATCCATTACTCTTGGGAACTACTCTTCCTTACTACTAGGTTCCCAAACCCCAAGAGCTGTTGAGGCAGGGACTTGTCTTTTGCCTCCTTCTATGGATCTACAATATACTACTATTCCACAACCTCTGCTGATATGTTTCAGTACTGGTTTGGCTTTCTACTGGTTTACTGGTAGATGAGTGCCACGCTATTGCCGTATGTGGGCATCTTTAGTTATATATTTATTGATATATACAGCATTGGAACAGAGATTTGAGATCTGGATGGAAAAAACGATCTTGAGACAGAAGGTCTGGATGCATAAGAAGTGGCCCAGGAGGGCAACTGGACATCTGAATCAGATCTGCATACCAAATCCTGCATGTCCATGGAGGAGCAATAAGGATTACTAGCTTTTTTTTTGGAAATCACTCTAGTAAGAAGCACAAGAGAAGGAAAAAGATAAGCAAGCTGAAATGACCAATGAGATACTAGAGCATCCACAAACTCTGCCTGAGGTTCCATGGACGTCACAAATCACCTGGGAAATATATTTGCTTATCTTCCTGACATTCATGTTCTTGTTCAGGCTTTTGAACTAATTAAACCTGTGATCAAGACAATTTCTCCTCCCTGGACTCGTAACTCCTCCCTGGAGTTTTTGCAGGTACCTCCTTTTGAGCCTATGCATAAAGTGGATATTAATTTTGGAAGGTTTTGTTCTTTTTGTCTATTGCTTCCACTAGAAGAGTTTCCGAATTGTCTTCTCTTTTTTGTGACCCTCCTTATCTTAACTGTCATCAGTATAAGGCAGTCTGAACGACTAAGTTTGATTTCTTGCCTAAGGTGTGTCTTCAAACAATATCAGAAAGTGTTGTCCTTTCTTTGTGTCCTAATCCCAATAATGCATCAGAAAGATCTTTGCATAATTTAGATGTTGTTAGATCATTGAAGTATTACATTGATGCTACTCAGGATTTCAGTCTAGGAAAGGACAGAAAGTTTCTGCACTTTCTTTGGCCTCTTGGTTGAAACTTTTGATTTATAAGGCTTACTTGGAGGCAGGTCAGCCAAAACAGATTACTGATCACTCTACTAGGTCATTTGCCACTTCTTAGGCTTTTAAGAATGAGGCTTCGGCTGACCAAATTTTCAAGGCAGCTACTTGGTCTTCTTTGCACACTTTTTCTAAATTCTACTATTTTGATGTTTTTGCTTCTTCTGAAGCAGCCTTTGATAGGAAGGTCCTCCAGGCAGTTGTCTCATCTTGATTTACTTTTGCCTGAAGTAATGGATTGTGGACTCTCACCACCTGTATGAAGGAAAACATAATTTATGCTTACCTGATAAATTAATTTATTTAATGGTGTTTTTTTTGGGGGGGGGGGGTTTCTTAAGCACATATTTCTTTCTAATGACACAGTGAGTCCACAGATCATCTCTAATTACTATTGCCCAGCAGGAGGAGGCAAAGAGCACCACAGCAAAGCTGTTAAATATCACCTCCCTTCCCTCCAACCCCAGTCATTCTCTTTGCCTACGTTAAGAGCAAGGAGGTGGTAAAGTTTAGGTGTCTGGAAGAAGATTCTTCAATCAAAATTGTATTATTTTCCAGCAGTGCAAGTTTGTTCTGCTTTTTCCTGGGGTGTAGCCGTAGCCCATGTCAGTTTCTTCAGTAGAGCAGTGGTAGCTTTTAAGCAATTGGGAACTTGTGGGGTATAATCCTCACTGCGCCTCCCAAATAGTTATTTCTGCCCTAATTTGAAAGCCTGAGTTAGATTACTTAGTCTATGCCTTTTTTTCCACAGGTCCATGTGAGGGAGAATGCCTCTCAAACCTAGTGAGCTGCCCTGCTGCGGGGCAGATTACATCAAGGTAAGTACTAATTTTATTTTCCTGAGCAAGTATAAGGAAAAAATATGGCACTTTAATAGTTAACTCAGTATGGGACACCAGATACATTGCTCCTATTGGGTTAATGGGATAATGTAAGGCAGTGTTTGCAGGCACTGGGGATGAGAGGAGAGTCTCAGTTGGTGTATGTTCCGGTTTAATTGTTAGTGTTTTCACTTGCTTCCGGCGACTTTACTTTCATAGTAAAATAATGCCAGCCGGAAGGTTAGTTTTGATATGCCCACGATGGGCGGGGCTGTCTGAGGTGGCAAAGATTTTTTTGCACGCTTTTCTCTTTCACTTCCTGTGTCCTGGAAGGGAGACATACTTTATTGCGGCTCTACAGTTTTCAGTGAAACGGTCGCCAAGCACCAGTGGGAGCAGCTCTGGTTTAAGTCCGGATTTCATCTAGCTGTTGTCTCCGTAACCAGCAGGGCAGGTAGGCACCTCAGCAGAGCTAAGTTAAGGTGTAGAGGCTGTCTGGGGTGCTCTGGAACAACCATTTCTTTTTTACAATAAAAAATAAAAAAGTTTATGTTTAAAATTTTAAAGGACAGTAACGTTTTTATCAGATTAAAATATAAGCATTTTATTTCTTATTTGTTCAATTATTGAGTAAAGATGGATCAAGAGGCCCTGCAAAATGTTACTTGTACTTTGTGTTTTGATGCTAACGTGGAACCACCAATTCCTTTTTGTTCCTCATGTATTGAGAGAATATTGCATTACAGGGATAGACTTTTTGATCCAGAGCCATCATTGTCTAGGGCGGATGCTGTTCAGGGGTTTCCTGTTCAAGATATGCCGCAGCTTTCTCTTCAAGTGTCCCAAACATTATCGTCCACACATGCAGTGCCCTGCGTTTCCTCTCTCACTCCGGTTGGAGTTACGTTGCAAGACATTGCTACCCACATATCTTCTGTGGTAACTGATGCGCTGAATGCTTTTCCCATGCTCTAGGAAAAGCGCAAGAGGAAATTTAAGGAAACAGTGAGTGAGGTTTCTGACACAGTCGTGGCTATTCTGAATGTTTCTTCCCAGAAATCTGAGGGGGAAGAAACTTTGGTGGCATCTGAGAGTGAAATTATGTTTGTTACTTAAGTAGGTTTTGGCTACCTTGGACGACTCCGACACTACTGTCGTAGTCAACCCTAAGAAATCTAGTAAGCTAAACAAGTACTTTGATGTACCGAGCTACAGAGATTATTGCTAGGGAACGGGAGAGATAGCTGACTCTATCAAGGAGTCTTGGCAGACGGTGCCCAAGGTGGAAGGGGAAGGGGTGGAAGGGGCAATTTCCAAACCTAAGAAATCTAGTAAGCTAAATAAGTACTTTGATGTACCTTCCATGGTGGAGGTTTTCCCTGTACCAGACCAAGCTACAGAGATTATTGCTAGGGAATGGGAGAGATAGCTGACTCTATCAAGGAGTCTTGGCAGACGGTGCCCAAGGTGGAAGGGGCAATTTCCACTTTGGCTAAGAGAACTACTATTCCTATAGAGGGTAGCTGTTCCTTTAAGGATCCTATGGATAAGAAGTTGGAGTGGTTACTTAAAAAGATGTATGTACACCAGGGTTTACAATGGCAGCCTGCGGTGTTTATTGCTACCGTCACCAGTGCGGTGGCATACTGGTTTGATGCATTGTCTGATTCTATTCAGACAGATACTCCCCTTGAAGAGATCCGAGGTAGGATCAAGGCTCTTAAGTTGGCCAATTAATTTATTACGGATGCTTCCCTTCAGGTTATTAAGCTGGGAGCAAAGATTTTGGGTTTTTCCGTACTGACCCGCAGAGCCTTATGGTTGAAGTCCTGGTGTGTGGATGTATCATCTAAGTCTAAGCTTCTGGCGATCCCCTACAAGGGTAAGACCTTGTTTGGGCCGGGCTTGGCGGAAAATTATTTCAGACATTCAGGAGGAAAAGGTCATTCCCTTCCTCAGGACAAGAGGAATAAGCAGAAAGGACGTCAGAGTAATTTTCGTTCCTTTCAAAACTTTAAAGGTATGCCTTCCTCTTCCAAGCAGAACCAGTCCAAACCTTTCCTGGAGGACCAACCAGTCTTGGAACAAGGGGAAGCAATCTAAGAAGCCTATTAATGACTCAAAGTCAGCATGAAGGGTTTGCCCCCGATCCGGGACCGGATCTTGTGGGGGGCAGACTTTCCTTCTTCACTCAGGCCTGGGTTCAGGATGTCCCGGATCCTTGGGCGGTGGATATTGTGTTCCATGGATACAAACCGGAGTTCAAGACCTTGCCTCCCAGGGGCAGGTTTCTGCTCTCAAGATTATCTGTAGACCAGATAAAAAGAGAGGCGTTCTTACACTATGAGGCCTATTTACCAAATGTCTGTCGGATCTGATCCGACAGTGCAGATCAGGTCCGACAGACATCGCTGAATGCGGAGAGCAATACGCTCTCCGTATTCAGCATTGCACCAGCAGCTCTTGTGAGCTGCTGGTGCAACGCCGCCCCCTGCAGACTCACGGCCAGCAGGGAGGTGTCAATCAACCCGATCGTACTCAATCAGGTTGAATTGTGGGGATCTCTGTCCGCCTGCTCAGAGCAGGCGTACAGGGTTATGGAGCAGCAGTCTTTAGACCGCTGCTCCATAACTTGCGTTTCTGGTGAGTCTGAAGAGCCCACAAGCTCCATACAAGGCTTGATAAATGGGCCTCTGTGTCTGGGACCTATCCGTCCTGTGAGTGATAGTTCCTCTTCCAATGCAGGAGCAGAGTCTGGGTTTTTACTCCAATCTGTTTGTGGTTCCCAAGAAAGAGGAAACTTTCAGACCAATTCTAGTCCTCAAGAGTCTAAACAAGTTCCTTAGAGTTCCGTCCTTCAAGATGGAAACTATTCGTTCCATTCTTCCCTTGGTTCAAGAGGTTCAATTCATGACAACAGTAGATTTAAAGGATGCAAACCTGCATGTTCCCATCCACAGGGATCATCACAAGTTTCTAAAGTTCGCATTTCTAGACAAACATTACCAGTTTGTTGCTCTTCCATTCGGCATTGCCACAGCTCCCAGAATGTTTTCAAAAGTCCTGGGATCTCAGTTGGCGGTGCTCCGGCTACAAGGCATTGCAGTGGCGCCTTATCTGGATGACATTCTGGTTCAGGCGCCATCCTTCCAACAAGCAAACTCTCACACAGAGATGTTATCTTTTCTGAGGTCTCACAGATGGAAGGTGTATTTGGAAAAGAGGTCCTTGATTCCAGCTACAAGGGTAGTGTTCCTGGGAACCATAATATTTTCATTATCAATGAAAATATTTCTGACAGAGATCAGAAAATCAAAGATCCTTGACTCTTGTCTGGCCCTTCAGTCCTCTCCTCGGCCATCAGTGACTCAATGTATGGAGGTGATTGGTCTGATGGTAGCTGCCATGGACATCATTCCGTTTGCCCGGTTCCATCTCAGACCTCTGCAATTATGCATGATCAAGCAATGGAACGGGGATTATGCGGATCTGTCTCAGCAAATTCTTCTGGATCAGGCGTCAAGAGACTCTCTTCGTTGGTGGCTGTCTCAGGATTATCTCTCCCAGGGAACCTGCTTTCGCAGACCCACCTGGGTGATTGTGACAGCGGACACCAGCCTGCTGGGATGGGGAGCAGTCTGGGGCTCACTAAAGGCTCAAGGGACATGGACTCGGGAGGAGTCTGTTCTTCCCATAAACATCTTAAAGCTGAGGGCAATCTTCAATGCTCTTCTGGCCTGTCCTCAGTTAGCTTCAGCCCAGTTTATCAGGTTTCAGTCGGACAACATAACTTCAGTGGCCTACATCAACCATCAGGGAGGAACTCGGAGTTCTTTGGCCATGGTGAAGGTAGCTAGGATTATTCAGTGGGCGGAAGGCCACAATTGCTGTCTGTCTGCGATCCACATTCCAGGAGTGGACAATTGGGAAGCGGATTTTCTAAGCAGACAGACCTTTCACCCGGGGGAGTGGGAGCTCTATCCGGAGGTGTTTTCCAACTTGATTCTCAAATGAGGACAGCCGGAGCTGAATCTCATGGCATCTCGACAGAATGCCAAGCTTCCAAGGTACGAGTCGAGGTCAAGGGATCCTCAGGTGGTACTGATAGATGCTCTGGCGGTTCCTTGGAATTTCAGTCTAGCATACCTGTTTCCTCCATTCACTCTCCTTCCTCGGGTCATTGCTCGAATTAAGCAGGAAAATGCGTCGGGGATCCTCATTGCACCGGCGTGGCCTTGAATAATCTGGTATGCAGACTTAGTGGAGATGTCATCTCTCCTACCTTGGAGACTTCCACTGAGGAAAGACCTTCTACTTCAAGGGCCCTTCCTTCATCCAAATCTCGTTTCTCTGAAGCTGACTGCTTGGAGATTAAACGCTTAATTTTATCTAGGCGTGGGTTTTGTGAGTTCGTCATTGAGACCATGATTCAGGTTCGTAAGCCTGTTACCAGAAAGATTTACTATAAGATGTGGCTACTCTTCGAGTAGAGTTTGGATTCCAAGAATTCTGTCCTTTCTCCAGGAGGGTTTGGAGAAGGGTTTATCGGCAAGTACCTTGAAGGGTCAAATATCTGCCTTGTCTATTTTGTTACATAAACATCTGGCGGATGTACCAGACGTGCAATCATTCTGTCAGGCCTTGGTCAGAATCAGGCCTGTTTTTAAACCGGTTACTCCTCCCTGGAGTCTTAACCTTCTTCTTAAAGTTCTTCAGCAGGCTCCGTTTAAGCCTATGCATTCCTTAGATATTAAGTTGTTATCTTGGAAAGTTTTGTTTCTTGTTGTAATTTCTTCTGCTCGTAGGCATTGCAGTTTGAATCTCCTTACGTTATTTTTCATTTGGATAAGGTAGTTCTGCGTACTAAGTTAGGGTTTCTCCCTAAAGTGGTTTCGGATAGGAACATTAATCAAGAAATCGTTGTTCCTCCTTTGTGTCCTAACCCGTCTTCTCATAAGGAACATCTGCTGCACAACCTAGACGTGGTGCGTGCGTTGAAATACTATCTACAGGTGACTAAGGATTTTCGCCAGTCTTCGGCTCTGTTTGTTGTTTTCTCTGGGAAACATAAGGGTCAGAAAGCTATGGCTACTTCTCTTTCTTTGTGGCTGAAGAGTATAATTCGCTTGGCCTATGAAACTGCTGGGCAGCAGCCTCCTGAGATTGTCACGGCTCAGTCTACTAGGGCTGTTTCTTCTTCCTGAGCATTCAAAAATTAAGCTTCTGTGGAACAGATTTGCAAAGCTGCAACTTGGTCCTCTACGCACTTTTTCAAAATTCTATAAATTTGATACTTTTGCCTCGGGTGAGGCTTCTTTTGGGAGAAAGGTTCTTCAAGCAGTGGTGCCTTCCGTTTAGGTTCCCTGTCTTGTCCCTCCCTTATCATCTGTGTCCTCTAGCTTAGGTATTGATTCCCAATAGTAATTAGAGATGATCCTTGGACTCACCATGTTATTAGAAAGAAAACAAAATTTATGCTTACCTGATAAATGTATTTATTTTGTGACGCGTTGAGTCCACGGTCCGCCCTGTTTATTTAGACAGGTTTTCGTGTTAAAAACCTCAGACACCTCTGCACCTTGTTACTTCCTTTCTCTCCTTTTCCTTCGGTCGAATGACTGGGGTTGGAGGGAAGGGAGGTGATATTTAACAGCTTTACTGTGGTGCTTTTTGCCTCCTCCTGCGGGGCAGGAGTGATATTCCTAATAGTAATTAGAGATGATCCGTGGACTCACTGTGTCAAGAAAGAAATACATTTATCAGGTAAGCATAAATTTAATTTTTTTCTATGCTCCTTTTATTGCTCTTATTGTTTTTTCCTACATCATTTTTCTTGGCTATATGTTAAACTAAGGTACCAGTGAGGTGGGAGGGGTTTTAAAGAGCTCTTGGGTTTTGGGAATCTTTGCCTTCTCCTAGTGGTAGGGAAGAGTAATTCTCAGGATCAATGGATTGTTATGAAGAATAATTAAGAATTAATTATGTTTTTCTATTTATAGTCTTTGTTGAAACTTCGCTCCTTCCCATAGTGCACTAAATTTGATTATTTTTTTTTTTTCCAATTACAGCAAATAACTAAGTGGATTCATGTTAATAATCCCCTCTACTGCTCCAATCTGAAGCATGCACCTGTATGTCCAGTAGGAGCAGGTAGCATGCATTGCTGGAACAAAGATTAAGATAGGAAGAAAATGTTATGCTGTAGTGTTACATTTTATTGTGGGTCTTTTTTTTATTTAGGGAATCTTTTAGGTGTAAGGGAAAAATTATGAGCTCTTAAGGATTTTGCAGAGGGAGGTTTATGTTGTGTTGGCTTTGGGTGCAGTGGGGGTCCAGAAAAAAATGCTATTAAATTACTGATTCATCTTTACAAGTATATAATGAATGTAGCAAAGCCTCAATCAGTCTCTATCTAAAATAGAAAATAAATAAATAATTGCAAATGTCTCCAAGACAAACCCCCCTAGGGTTTTTTTCAAGTATAAAAATTGCAAAAATAAATAAACATATTCAGGAAAATATAGAATCACTAAAATACAAGAAAGGATAGGAGGTGACCAGGGGAGGGTTAAAGTGCTAAATATTTTTTTCCTGGTATACAAGAGAAAATCAATGGGAGAGACAATACTACAAAATAGAACTTACAAGCCCATACCAATAACTTGGTGGAGCCTAAATGATATAAGGAAAGAACTGGATTAATAACCAGTTGAATAAAGCTACAAGTCCAGAGGAAATTTATCAAAGGGTACTAAGGGATCTTGGATCAATGGGCCCCATTTTTTAAGCTGTGGATGCAGCTTTGGGGCCTTAGCGATTCAGGGTATTCACTTGGGATAAGAGAAATCCCTGGCGTAAACCTTTCACTGTAATAATGAGGAACAATCATCCGCTGAATCTGAATTCTTTGCAGCAGAGGATACAGATGGGTAACATCACAGAGAACAATGTTGGTTTCCATCGTTAGAGAAATGGAAGAGATCCTTACAAAAGACGGATCTTCAAAAAAGTTAAAAGAAGAAACTTGAGGAACAGAACAAGGTGGGGTTACAAACAGAACAATCGGTCAAAGAGACCCAAATGATAAACACTGTGACATTACAAATTCTAAATTGCACTTCCAAACCCCTTACTGAATATCAGAAAAAAGTTCTTAGCAAAAGACTTACTTTTTCACCCCAATATGTTAGATCACTCCGAGATAATTAAAGCGACAGTTTACTCCAAAATGTTCTCCCCTTTAATTTGTTCCCAATGATCCACTTTACCTGCTGGAGTGTATTAAATTGTTTACAAGTATTTCCATTACCCTTATTGTCATTTTAAATAGTTTATTTAGCCTGTTGTATTCACACCTATCCTGGAAGTTTTTGGCCTTAAAGGGCCACTGAACCCAAATTTTTTCTTTTGTGATTCAGATAGAGCAGTAATTTTCAACCTTTTTTTTGCCGTGGCACACTTTTTTACATTAAAAAAATCCTGCGGCACACCACCATCCCAAAATTTTACAAAATCACACATTGTAACCTAATACAGCATATATATATATATATATATATATATATATATACACACTGTACTGTGCTGTCATGCCATGCGCAGTTACCCTCAGTTATCATCTCACTCAAAATAAAAAAACGGCCCAGAATAAAAAACAAGCAAAATTTAAAAAATGTCACAGTGTGTCAGTCTGCCGCGGCACACCTGAGGATCTCTCATGGCACACTAGTGGGCTTGTTCTTCGTTCTCTTGCTATTTGTATTTGAAAAAGAAGGCATCTAAGCTAAGAAGCCAGCCAATGTTTGATTCAGAACACTGGACAGCACTTGTTTATTGGTGGGTGAATTTATCCACCAATCAGCAAGAACAACCCAGGTTGTTCACCAATAATGGGCCGGCATCTAAACTTGCATTCTTGCTTTTCAAATAAAGATACCAAGAGAATGAAGAAAATTTGATAATAGGAGTAAATTAGAAAGTTGCTTAAATTGCATGCTCTATCTGAATCACTAAAGAAAAAATTTGGGTTCAGTGTCCCTTTAAGGCCAAGCTGTGTAAACACAGCCAGCAGAAGAAATTACACTCCGAGTGGGGTATAGAAGAGATAAGGTAATAAAATTTAAATTTTCCATTGTTCTCTCCACGTATTGGTGATTGGTTTATGGACAGATATAAGATAAAGAAGCATGTATATGTACACAATGTGATAAAGTAATGAGATCTGATTATACCTATAAGCTCAACCCATTTTATTAGGTTGTGACCTAAAAAAAAAAATCAGCTATTTGATATTCACAAATAAAACTTAAAAAGCAAATCTCATACATTTTATACTCTGCAGCTGGTAAAAAAAAAGTAATTGGAAACACGTTAAGGGAAAAGCTAGATGGTTGAGAGAATAACAAAAAAAAAAAATCCACTTTCATGCCACATATCTGCAGACTGACATTTATTTAAAGGGACATGAAACAAAAAAAATGTTTAATGATTCAGATAGATCATTCAGCTTTAAACAAATTTCCAATTTACTTATTATCTAATTTGCTTAATTCTCTTGGTATCCTTTGTTAAAGGAGGAGTAATGCACTAATGGGAACAAGCTAAAAGTCAATGACAAAAGGCATATATGTGCAGCCCCCAATCAGTAGCTACCTAGGTATACTTTTAAACAAAGCATAAAAATTGCATGCTCTATCTGAATCATGAAAGAAAAAAATTTGGGTTTCATGTCCCTTTAAAGGTAGTCATGAATGATATTTTAAAAATCAATAATAAGATGGTATCAAACATGGAAAATAGAGAAAGCTTTGCCCTTAAGGAGAAACAAGTGGAAAGATATGGTTTTAAAGATATCAGATAAGAATGGTAATGTTGTTATCTGGCCAGTAGACATGAATATAAATGAGGCCATGTGCCAATTAGGAGATAAATCTTATGGAGTGACCCAACTGAACAATTCATTTTTCAGTATAGTACCCTAATTGGATATTCAAAGAGCATGGACATAATATTCAGATAAAGAATTAAAATTTTTACAGGTTGAAAAACTAAAAGTGGACACTTTTTTTTATCTGCAGCCAAAAGTGGCCATAAGAATACAAATACCTCTCCAGGTACACCAATAGTCTGTGGCATAGGTGGCTTATAAGGACAGTCAAGTCAGAACCAAGGAGGACTTCCTGTTGGGGGTGGAGCATCGCAAGTCAGTTGCTCCGCGGTTGCAGGAGTGTTTGCAGCGCGAAGACCAAGTACAAGTTATTCCTGGGCTTGTTTTGGGCCTGTAGGTACACCTTGTACCGTGCAATACGTCCTCACCAGCCGGAATGGCCTGCGGAAGATACCACAACTTGCAAGCATGTTACTGCTGTTTTTGGGCCCAGCTGTTCCTGGCTTTAACTGCTGTTCTCTGCTGCGGAGGTGTGGAGAGGTGCTGGAGCTGCACTATCACAGAAGGAAGGTGTTTCCTGAATCTTCGCTGAAAGAGCTGCACAGGACCGGTCCCTCTGGAGCCAAGTGTCGCTTGTAGGTAAGAGCGCCGGGTTTGCGACGGAAGCCGTACCTGCTGCCCTATCCTTGCGACTGAAGATTTTAGGTGGTCACATATACCGGTAATATCTGTATATATAATTTCTCTGAGCAGAGCCCTTTTCAGCTATATCAGCTTTATCAGAGGTTAAAGTTAACAGCAAAGGAGATGACACATATTGCAGAGCCATAGTCATACAAGCATATGAGACACTGGAAGCTACTTTACTGTGGGCTTTTACATTAAAAAAACCTATACCTAATTATATTACCTGGTGGTACCAGTTCGCTGGGGGCTAAAGGAAGATCATTCTGTAAAGAGCTTTCATTGATAATTACAGGATATCGTGTCATATTATTATAAAGCACGTTACTGAGATTTGTCTGTCTTAGTATATTGAAGGACGCTCTGCTGAGAATTTTTTCACCTGAATATAATAAAGGGCGTATTCAGGAGAGTCGTAGGATGCTCTAACTGAAATGCTAGTGGCCCATTAAACTTTTTTTTTTGGAGCTTATGAGCAATGTACTGGGTCTTATCATTACATTGCACGTTTCTGAGATATACTGTAACTATGCTAGTACCCTGAAGGATGCCCTGTGGAGATTTGTTTGCCCTAAGTTTATACAGTGCTCTGTTTCAGGACGCTCTGCTGAATTGCCTGTGGCTCACTAAAATGCCCCTTTTGTGATCTACACTTTCTTACTAAATACCAGAACATTTTATTGAGACCTAGCTGTCTTTTTTTTCTCTGCTACAGGCAGGGCTATCGAGAACCAGGCCCTGCAGCAGCTTTTTTGAATAAGTTTATTGAAAATCCAAATGAGATTGTTTTAGTCCTTGGGTATCCCAGGTAGCATATTGAAAGCTATTTGTCTCTTTCTACTAAATGGTTGATAATAGCTGCTATTACTAACATATTACAGTATGCTATGTCAGCACTTATACTTTTTACTTAAACTCATGTGTTCCTTATTGTGCTTAGTATATATTAGCTTATTATGTCATACTTTGGAGAGTTGCTTCCTAGACCATAGTGTAGAATAGTGATATTTTCTTTACCCTGTGTCCGGAAACCCTACTACTATTTTTTATTTTTACATATTCTGCTACACCCGGGGTTCCCCTATTACATATACATACACATCTTGTTCTTGTTTTTCCTTTGTTTGGATGAGCCCTCAGTGATTAGCTATTTCATGTAGATAAATGCAAGCTATCCCCAGGTTTTAAGAGGGAGAAATTATCTAATTTCACTGCAGTTTTGGGTCTCTCAAGATTAGTCAATGTTACTTAGCACGATATAATCTACCTTTTTTTAATTGTATTCAACTTTGCAGGCCTTTTTCACTTTTAAAGATTGGGGGCTTCCCCCTAGGGGGATCCTCTTTTTTTTTCACGTTTGTAACACACACTTATATATATATATATATATATATATATATATATATATATACACTGTATGTATGTGTATATTGATAGATATACACTCAGCTATATAGCTTATTTTTTTATATCACCCTATTTTTCTTTTCTTTTTCTATAAAGCTCAGTATTTTGTGTTTTTTTCACTGTTTTCACGTCACTGTCTGGCTTAAGTTTATATGGATAAATTCCTCCCACAGGAGAAATTAAACTCGCCCATAATGCCTGCAAAAGTAAAAGATAAAAAATAATGATATAAACATTGATACCAGTGCAGATTTTTCAGCCTCTAGAATTGATTTACAGTCTTTTTCTGCACATATTTCTGAGTTGTTTTCACCCCAATTTGACTGTATTAAAAAGGACTTATCTGGAACCTCCACTGATCTGATTACTCTAACAGCAGAGGTTAGACAATTTGCTACCAGAATCTCTGAAGTAGAAAATAGAGTATCTGATCTGGAGGACCTAGCTAACTCACAAGAAAATTTATTACAGAAGCAGAAAACACAAATTAATAATCTACAGTCACGTTTAGATGATATGGAAGATAGAGCAAGACGTAATAACATAAGAATAATTGGGCTCCCAGAAAACCCTGAATTTGAATATTTAATTCAATTTACTTCTGTATTATTGCCACAAACATTAGGATTCTCCCCACAATTACTTCCACTTGAGGTTGAAAGAGCCCATAGAGTAGGCCCCAGAAGAACCCTTTCTGATGGAACAACAGGAAATAGGATGTGCCTGGTAAAATATTTGAAATTCCAAGATAAAGTGGAACTTCTACGATTATTTAAAAAAAAATGAATCTTGCATGTTAGGAAAGTTTAAAATACTCCTTTTCCAAGACTTTTCTAGTGAAACATCTGCGAAAAGAAAATTAATGGTTCCTTTCTGTACCCAGCTTATAAACAAAGGGCTGAAAGCCAGATTGATTTATCCAACTAAAATTGCTCTTGAGGATAAGGGTAATAAATATCTATTTAACAATGTGAAAGAGGTAAAAGAATATATGGAATCAAAAGATTGCCTATAAGTTTAATTTTGTATATTTAGGTTGCTTACACTTAATAACTTGTTTTAGGGCCTTAGGACAGTTTAATGGATTTGCCTTGTAGTAGTAATTGTATGATCCTCATTTGTTTATGAGATGTCAGTTCTATACCTATCTTAAAAAAAAAAACTGCTTCTTTTTTTTTCTCCCCGTCCCTCCCCCCATCTCGCATAGCTTAATATCAGTATACCAATGATAGTGATATAAATAAATTTACTATATTGTCTTGGAATGTTGGAGGAATTTCTTCCCCGGCTAAGCGGAAACTCATTATTAGACATTTGGCTAAAGATAAGCCAGATGTGGTATTACTTCAAGAGACTCATCTGACCAAGTTAGAATCTGAAAAACTCAAGATCAAATGGGTAGGAAGGGTTATTGCGGCACCCTCTACGAATAGAAAATGTGGTCTAGCAATATTAATTGATAAAAATTTAACATACTCTATTATTAATATTGATTTGTACCCAGAAGCGCGGTTTATTATTTTACAGGTAGTAATTCACGATACCAAATATATTTTATGTAATGTCTTTTGCCCGAATGGGATTTCTCCTGAATTCTGGGAAAAATTGGAAAATAAATTATTTCCTTTCGTTAACGAAAATGTTATAATCGGGGGGGGGGGGGGATTTTAATATAACTCTTTGCCCAGTTCTTGATAGGCTCTCGGGTAAAAATTTAAAAAATTATAATAGAACTGCCAAAATCTTTAAAAAGATGTGTCATAATCTCAAACTGACCGATATTTGGAGGCTTAGGAACCCTGATTCTCAGGTATTTACCTGCAAATCTAAATCTTTTAAAACTTTCTCCAGAATTGATTTATTTTTAATTTCAGAATCTTTATTCAAAAATTATTCACGGCCATCAATGATATCTCAATATCCGACCATGCGGTTATTTCTTTTACATTTAGGTCCCTACATAGAACTGAGAATAGAATAGCTAGATTTTTCTTCCCATGGTTTTTGCTCTATAATGTTAAATTCACGCTTTGGTTAAAACAGAGGTGGAAAGATTTTTCACATATTAATATTGAGTACTTCAATAAAATAGAAATTTTTTGGGAAACTGCGAAAGCGGTACTCCGGGGTGAAAGGCTTATTTCTGTATTCTGAATAAAAAAAAACGGGCAGCAGAAATTCAATATACTAATCAAGTGAGAAATTCCTATAGAAAATATCTGATGGATCAATCAAGCTTTAACTGGAATATTTATGCTGAAGCTAGAAAAGAACGAGATATCTTTCTTAAACAAAAATCATTGAAACAGGAAGCCAAAATTAATATCCACTTCAGGGGGTTTCATGGTTGCTCTGCGAAGCATCTTGCTAGACTTACAAAAAATAGAAAAAAAAGAAATTATATTCCAGCTATTCAAATAGGTGAGGATAGATTAATTGAAACGGAACAGATTAGCAAAGGCTTTTTCGATTTTTATCAATCGTATTCCAATATAGTTAGTAACCCTGATAGGCAAATTTTTGGCAGAGTATACAGACACATCAGATCTCCGAGGAAGATTGTTTAACTTTAAATACTCCAATCACTGAGGAAGAAATCTGTACAGCAGTAGATCATCTTAAACTCAACAAAGCGGCAGGGCCAGATGGTATCCCGGCAGAATTTTACGAGATACTAATACAATGTTAAAGGTCCCACTTTGTAAATTATTTAACTTGTATTTCCTTTCCAAAGATCCTATGTCTACATATTTTTCTGCAGCAAATATCTCTTTGATTTTGAAGAAAGGGAGAAAAGCAGAAGACCCGGCCTCGTATAGACCTATCTCTGTATTGAATACAGATTATAAGCTTTTATCATCCATTATTGCTAAGAGGCTTGCTGTGCCGCTTCAGAATATTATTCACAAGGATCAAGTTGGCTTTATGTTATCTAGAAAGTCTGCCAAACATATACAGAGTGTGATTACTTTTTTAAATTACTGTTGGAATATCGATAAAATCGATAAGGAAGAGAACCAGGATATAGCAATTCTGACCCTAGATGCCGAAAAGGCCTTTGATTCTATCTTCTGGGATTATCTTTTTAACGCTTTGAGCAAGTTTGGTTTCAAAAACCAATTTTTATATTTTGTCCAGAAATTGTATAGCTCCCCAATATCTTACCTATTGATCAATAATTCTCTTTCTGACATAATTTTATTGAAACGAGGAACACGGCAAGGTTGCCCCTTGTCACCCTTTCTATTTAATATTGCACTTGAACCATTAGCTATTAAATTAAGAGAGAAGATGACAGGTATTGCACTAGGTTCTCAGACTTTAAAATTGTTACTTTATGCCGATGACCTACTGCTGTTTCTTAATAATACACGGCAATCCATTCCTCTGATCATGAGCTGTCTTCAAGAGTTTAGTCTTTTTTCAGGTTATAGGATTAATTACCAAAAAGTGAATAGGTCTGGGTTAAAAAATCGCCGGGTAGTCTACAAAAACATCCATTTAGTATAGTAGAGACCATTAAGTACCTAGTTATATCATTGCATTTAAATCCTAAAAAATGGTATAGTTTGAATTTTTCTCCATTACTAAACAAGATAAAATCTGATCTGGAATTATGGGCATCTTTCCCTCTCTCAGTAATGGCCCGGGTTAATCTTATAAAAACAATCATTTTCCCACGTCTTCTTTATCCTTTGCAAAATCTACCTGTATTTATTCTTAATAAAGATTTAAACAAACTTAACTCGTGGATGTCTAGGTTTATTGCGGATGGCAAAAAATCGCGGATCTCTTTGGATTGAATGATGTTAAAGAAGGAGATAGCGGGATTATCTTTACCCAATTTTAAATTGTACAATTGGGCAGCTATGATTAAGATAGCTTTTGATTGGATTACAGAGTCCAATACATTTTCCTCATATGACATTGAAAGTTTTTTCTGTAAACCATTCTCGTTGAAAGCAATCTTACACTGCCCTATTAAAATATTACCCGCTAATATTTTGTGCTTGGCCACATTTAAAATGTGGCATTTGGCAGAAATGCTGTATGTTGATGGAAATTGACCCAAGCTTTTCAGATTTTCTTCTGATTATAGGGAACCCACAATTTACACCAGGTATTTATAATAAAGCTTTTATATCATGGAAGGAAAATAATATCATTAATGTTGCACAAATTCTGTCTGAAGACAGTCAGTTGTTTTCTTTTCAAAACATAGACAATATGGCATCTCTAATAAGACTTTTTTTGCCTACTTACAACTTTGTCATTTTGATAATAGTCTGCACTGTCCTGCTTCTTTGCCTTTTGTAAGGATTCCGCTTCATGTTTTACCTATGCCTTTCCCATTCACCTTATGTATGGATTCCACTCCATGTTTTACCTATGCCTTTCCCATTCACCTGACTTCAGCCTTACCTGTACTTAAGGCATCAGCTGACTGCAGACAGGTGCTTAATTATTAAGTTTCTAGACTAGCTCTGAACTCTGTCTGTTTTCCACTTGCTGTGGAAGTTGTTTTCAAGACGCAACTTCAAACAGCTTTACGGTCAGATCCTCAGCTACCTCAACTCCGACTATCTTGTAGAAACAACCTCTACTATCATGGGACTCTCTTGTATGTCCCCGAGATTCTTAGACCTGCTCTAATTAAACAACATCATGATCCACCTCTCCTTGGACATCCAGGTATTATGAAAACAAAGGAACTTCTCAGCAGATCCTACTGGTGGCCAAATTTGGAAACATCTGTAAAAAACTATATCTCAAACTGCTCCATCTGCATTACTTCCAAAAAGGAAAGGGCCAAGCCATATGGACATCTTCTTCCAATTCAAATACCTGATAGACCTTGGTTACATCTCGGCATGGACTTCATAGTTGAATTACCTGTGAGTTCAGATTTCAACACCATTCTTGTTGTCACAGACATCCTGACCAAAATGGCTCATTTTATCCCTTTTAACAAACTTCCCACTTCCAGTGAGACAGCACAACTCTTCTTAAATTCGATTGTCAAATACCACGGAATTCCTTCAATCATAACAACTGATAGGGGTACTCAGTTTACCTCGAAGTTCTGGAAAAGTCTTTCTGCTCAACTGAAAATTGATCATTGCCTAAGTACTGCCTTCCATCCACAAACAAATGGCCAAACAGAGAAATTAAATCAATGGCTAGAGCAGTATCTACGCTGTTATTGCTCTTATCAGCAAAATGAATGGTCACAATACCTATATCTGGCCGAATTTGCCTACAATAACTCGGTTAATTCATCCACCAAAGTTTCACCCTTCTTTGCAAATTATGCTTTTCATCCACATTTTTCCCTGGAACAAACGGATAACCCAATTTCTCCTTCTGTAGATGATCTACTACAGAAGCTCGCTGAAAACTTCCACTTCCTAGAAACAAATATCCAACAGGCTCAGATCTCACAGAAGAAATACTACGACTTACGCAGACGACCATCACCATCTTATGCCATAGGCGATAAAGTTTGGCTTTCGACAAAAAATATCAATATCCCTGTTCCCAGTAAAAAATTAGCAGGATTATATATCGGACCGTTCACTATCACTCACGTTGTTAACCCAAATGCAGTTACTCTGGACCTTCCCAGTTCTATACCCATCCATCCTACTTTTCATGTGTCCCTTCTTAAACCAGCTTCAGATGATCCTTCAGTGAAAACTATTTTACCACCTGTACCTGTACCCCTAGATCCGGACACTTATGAAATTCAAGACCTCCTGGATTCCAGACGGCATAAAGGTGTCTTACAATATCTGGTCAGATGGAAAGGCTACTCACCTGATGATGACACCTGGGAGCCTTATACCAATATAGATGCACCTAGACTCATCTCCCGTTTCCACAGACGTTATCCTCTTAGACCTAAACATCAAGCTGAGGATCGGCTTGCTTGAAGGGGGGCGTATGTAAGGATTCCGCTTCATGTTTTACCTATGCCTTTCCCATTCACCTTATGTATGGATTCCACTCCATGTTTTACCTATGCCTTTCCCATTCACCTGACTTCAGCCTTACCTGTACTTAAGGCATCAGCTGACTGCAGACAGGTGCTTAATTATTAAGTTTCTAGACTAGCTCTGAACTCTGTCTGTTTTCCACTTGCTGTGTGTTTTTTCTGAAAACAAACCAGTCTGCTTTTCTTCCAATTTCTGAACCAGCTACTACCTTGGGATTACTTATTTTTACTGCCGGTTCATATGCTCATTTTGCCTACATAAACTTTTACAGAGGCGAGTTTTTCTTTTAAGCGTGCACGCTACAACAGAGACTTATTTCATACTGCAGTGTGTTTGCTGCCTTCTCCCTCTGAGTTGCTATCTCATTTGAGCCACTGAAGCGTTTCTCACACAGCGGACTTCAATCTCTCTTCCACTGCAACACAGTGCAACTCATCTACAAACAACCTCCCACGGACTAAGTACAAGGACATCTCAGAATTAATTCTGCTTCTATTTCACACCATCCGGTGACTGGGGGTAAGCACTGTAGTTACTTTAAGCTGTGCTGTACAAATAAACCTTGAACTTTGCTTTTCCCTGCTGCTCTACTGACCGCAAGACTATCAGCACATGTGTATACCATTCTGTGACAAACTAACAGTGTCTAAAACTGAGAGTTACACTTCACACTGAACTGTTTTATCTTACTCCAGCACTAATAGCAACACTACCTGCTTTCTGGAACTCTGCTTTTCTTTATCAAGATTTATCATACTGGGAGCTAGCTGAACACTAAAGTTTGCTACTAAGAAATTGTTTTATTTTTTACATTTCTTCTGATCCAGCCTTTGTTTATGTTTATACTATTGCTGTGACATTCAACAGCATATGTGATTTACATCATTCGTTGCCAGACAAGTTTCTGATCTGCAATTCAATTACTTGAGAATAACAACTTCACTTAAGGCAGCTTGGTCTATGCTGTTCAATAGTCCATTTGCCAAAAGTGATACAAATCATTTATTTTGCATACTCTGCAGTTGTGATCCATCCTCACTCTCTACTAAATCATTACAGAATAATTAAGTCTATAAAATATGGATCCAGCAGATTTGCCCCAATTCGTTTACAACCTGTCTAAAAGAGTAGATGAACTCAGTCAAGGCCTTAGAGATCTAAAGATTGAAAATGAGACTTTAACTAAGGTTATAAGAGAGACAACTCCTCCCAAAGCAAAAGCTGCTGAATCTATTGTGGAACCACAGATTGCAGCACCTGATTTGTTCAATGGTGATAGGAGTCTCTATCGCCAATATAGGAATGCCTGCCTCCTCACTTTCAACCTTAAGCCACTCACATATCCTAATGATAAGATTAAAGTGCTCACAATGATTACCTATCTACGGGGTGAACCCCGAATCTGGGCAGACACGCTCTTTGAAACCAACGATCCTATTCTATCATCCCTACAGTCTTTTCTAGCAGTCATGGATGAACTTTATTCAGACTCAAATTTACAATTGACTGCAGAAAGCAAGATGCGGAAACTAAAGCAAGGCAACCGTCCTGTTGAAGTTTATATAACGGAGTTTAAACAACATGCCATTGATTCCCAATGGAACGTGATTGCCTTAAGAAACCAATTTCGCCTAGGACTCTCGGAAGCAGTTAAAGATGAGCTAGCCCGAACTGATCTCCCTGACTCCTTAGACGGCCTCATGAAGCTCTCAATGCAAATAGATAGAAGGCTTCGCGAAAGGAAGTCAGAGCGTCAAATTGGGGATTCTTCTTACAAGAGATCATTCCATCCTCCTCCAACTGCTTCTTCATCAAGTGTGCCTGAACCTATGGATATAGGCTTTAGGAGGGGTCCATTGACCTCTGAAGAAAGGTTTAGAAGAAAATCAAAAGGACTGTGTATGTATTGTGGAAGTCCAAACCATCCTATCCGCGAATGCCCCTCCCTACGTAAAAATAAAAATAATAAGTCTCTCTTACATTTGACTTCAATGGTTGAACATGATAAACCAATTCACTGTACTTTAACCCTCTCTTTACAGTGGGACAGCAATCGCATGACGAAAGAAGCTATAATTGACACAGGAGCCCAAGGGAATTACATAGATAAAGCTATTGTTGAAAAATATAAAATACCTCTCATCACTAAATTGTCTCCTGTCTCTATACGGGTTGTAGATGGGTCTGAACTTTCTTCTGGTCCTATTACTCAGCATACAATTCCCATTTTGGTATCCACCCTAGGTTCACATCAGGAATACATCACCTTTGATGTTATTACCTCTCCTCTATTCCCCATTGTACTAGGGTTACAATGGCTCCGTTTACACGAACCTGTGATCAATTGGGGTTCTTTGGAAGTAAAATTTGATTCACCATATTGCCAGCAAACCTGTCTAAATCATTCTGTTCTCTTCCATTTGACAGAAACTCCACACATACCTAAAGTATATGAGAAGTTTGCAGACGTATTCAGTAAGAAGGAAGCTGATACTCTACCTCCTCATCGGTCGTATGACTGTCCGATCGACCTCAAACCTGGTACCACTCCTCCCTACGGTCATCTCTACCCTCTTTGCCAACCCGAGCTTGATCATTTAAAGACGTATTTAGATGAAAACTTAAAAAAAGGTTTTATACGTCCTTCAGTTTCTCCAGCAGCAGCCGGGTTCTTCTTCGTAAGAAACAAAGATAACTCCCTTCGACCAATCATCGACTTCAGGGAGCTTAATAAAATTACGATAAAAAACAGGTATCCCCTACCACTCATCCCCGAACTCATTGAACGCCTCCAACATGCCAAAATCTTCACCAAATTAGATCTAAGAGGGGCTTATAACCTTGTCCGCATAAGAGAAGGGGATGAGTGGTTGACCGCCTTTAGGACAAGATACGGCCTGTTTGAGTACCTGGTAATGCCGTTCGGGTTAACTAACGCCTCGGCCACATTCCAGTATTTTATTAACGATATATTTCACGATCTTCTTGATACTTGTGTGGTCGTATACCTGGACGACATTCTAGTGTACTCAAACACGCTTGAAGAACATGTTAAACATGTTAGTTGGATACTTTCCAGGCTCCAAGTTCATAGGCTATATGCAAAACTAGAAAAGTGTGTATTCCACACCAAGGAAATAGATTTTTTGGGGTACTCCATTGGCCCAAAAGGTATCCAAATGCAGGCTAACAAAGTCGATTCAGTAAAAAACTGGCCACAACCAAAAAATAGGAAGGAACTACAACGTTTCCTCGGATTTAGCAACTATTATAGAAAGTTTATTAAAAATTTCTCTCAAATTGCTAAACCTCTCACTGTACTCACCAGTTCCAGTACACCTTTCACCTGGAACTCCAAAGCAACTGAAGCTTTCAACTCATTAAAAAACTCCTTCTGCTCAGCTCCAATACTTCAATTTCCTGACCCTTCTCTCCAATTCATTTTGGAGGTGGATTCCTCCGATTATGCCCTTGGAGCTGTCCTCTCGCAAAGACGCAGTATATCCCAACCACTACATCCAGTAGCTTTCTATTCCAAAATTCTTTCTGCACCTGAGATGAACTATGCTGTTGGAGAAAAGGAACTCCTGGCAATAAAACGTGCCTTTGAACATTGGAGGCATCTACTGGAGGGCACCGTCTTACCAATAATCATCTACACGGATCACCGTAATCTCGAGTTCCTACAGAGGAATAAAACTCTCTCTAGTCGACAGGTAAGATGGAGCCTATACTTCAGCAGGTTTAACTATCAAATCATCTACAGGCCCGGCTCTAAAAATGGAAAGGCGGACGCACTTTCTAGGAAAGACCCTAGACCTCCAAACACTCAGGAATCTACTTCTATCATTCCCCCAGATAGATTTTTGGGTCTACTGTCCACTTTCAAGACGCAACTTCAAACAGCTTTACGGTCAGATCCTCAGCTACCTCAACTCCGACTATCTTGTAGAAACAACCTCTACTATCATGGGACTCTCTTGTATGTCCCCGAGATTCTTAGACCTGCTCTAATTAAACAACATCATGATCCACCTCTCCTTGGACATCCAGGTATTATGAAAACAAAGGAACTTCTCAGCAGATCCTACTGGTGGCCAAATTTTGAAACATCTGTAAAAAACTATATCTCAAACTGCTCCATCTGCATTACTTCCAAAAAGGAAAGGGCCAAGCCATATGGACATCTTCTTCCAATTCAAATACCTGATAGACCTTGGTTACATCTCGGCATGGACTTCATAGTTGAATTACCTGTGAGTTGAGGTTTCAACACCATTCTTGTTGTCACAGACATCCTGACCAAAATGGCTCATTTTATCCCTTTTAACAAACTTCCCACTTCCAGTGAGACAGCACAACTCTTCTTAAATTCGATTGTCAAATACCACGGAATTCCTTCAATCATAACAACTGATAGGGGTACTCAGTTTACCTCGAAGTTCTGGAAAAGTCTTTCTGCTCAACTGAAAATTGATCATCGCCTAAGTACTGCCTTCCATCCACAAACAAATGGCCAAACAGAGAAATTAAATCAATGGCTAGAGCAGTATCTACGCTGTTATTGCTCTTATCAGCAAAATGAATGGTCACAATACCTATATCTGGCCGAATTTGCCTACAATAACTCTGTTAATTCATCCACCAAAGTTTCACCCTTCTTTGCAAATTATGCTTTTCATCCACATTTTTCCCTGGAACAAACGGATAACCCAATTTCTCCTTCTGTAGATGATCTACTACAGAAGCTCGCTGAAAACTTCCACTTCCTAGAAACAAATATCCAACAGGCTCAGATCTCACAGAAGAAATACTACGACTTACGCAGACGACCATCACCATCTTATGCCATAGGCGATAAAGTTTGGCTTTTGACAAAAAATATCAATATCCCTGTTCCCAGTAAAAAACTAGCAGGATTATATATCTGACCGTTCACTATCACTCACGTTGTTAACCCAAATGCAGTTACTCTGGACCTTCCCAGTTCTATACCCATCCATCCTACTTTTCATGTGTCCCTTCTTAAACCAGCTTCAGATGATCCTTCAGTGAAAACTATTTTACCACCTGTACCTGTACCCCTAGATCCGGACACTTATGAAATTCAAGACCTCCTGGATTCCAGACGGCATAAAGGTGTCTTACAATATCTGGTCAGATGGAAAGGCTACTCACCTGATGATGACACCTGGGAGCCTTATACCAATATAGATGCACCTAGACTCATCTCCCGTTTCCACAGACGTTATCCTCTTAGACCTAAACATCAAGCTGAGGATCGGCTTGCTTGAAGGGGGGCGTATGTAAGGATTCCGCTTCATGTTTTACCTATGCCTTTCCCATTCACCTTATGTATGGATTCCACTCCATGTTTTACCTATGCCTTTCCCATTCACCTGACTTCAGCCTTACCTGTACTTAAGGCATCAGCTGACTGCAGACAGGTGCTTAATTATTAAGTTTCTAGACTAGCTCTGAACTCTGTCTGTTTTCCACTTGCTGTGTGTTTTTTCTGAAAACAAACCAGTCTGCTTTTCTTCCAATTTCTGAACCAGCTACTACCTTGGGATTACTTATTTTTACTGCCGGTTCATATGCTCATTTTGCCTACATAAACTTTTACAGAGGCGAGTTTTTCTTTTAAGCGTGCACGCTACAACAGAGACTTATTTCATACTGCAGTGTGTTTGCTGCCTTCTCCCTCTGAGTTGCTATCTCATTTGAGCCACTGAAGCGTTTCTCACACAGCGGACTTCAATCTCTCTTCCACTGCAACACAGTGCAACTCATCTACAAACAACCTCCCACGGACTAAGTACAAGGACATCTCAGAATTAATTCTGCTTCTATTTCACACCATCCGGTGACTGGGGGTAAGCACTGTAGTTACTTTAAGCTGTGCTGTACAAATAAACCTTGAACTTTGCTTTTCCCTGCTGCTCTACTGACCGCAAGACTATCAGCACATGTGTATACCATTCTGTGACAAACTAACAGTGTCTAAAACTGAGAGTTACACTTCACACTGAACTGTTTTATCTTACTCCAGCACTAATAGCAACACTACCTGCTTTCTGGAACTCTGCTTTTCTTTATCAAGATTTATCATACTGGGAGCTAGCTGAACACTAAAGTTTGCTACTAAGAAATTGTTTTATTTTTTACATTTCTTCTGATCCAGCCTTTGTTTATGTTTATACTATTGCTGTGACATTCAACAGCATATGTGATTTACATCATTCGTTGCCAGACAAGTTTCTGATCTGCAATTCAATTACTTGAGAATAACAACTTCACTTAAGGCAGCTTGGTCTATGCTGTTCAATAGTCCATTTGCCAAAAGTGATACAAATCATTTATTTTGCATACTCTGCAGTTGTGATCCATCCTCACTCTCTACTAAATCATTACACCTTTAGCATGGTCTGATATTGAAATATGTTGTTCGAGATTTATCATGGGTAATGCCTCCATCTCATTAATATACGATATCATGTTGGCTAAACAGGGTGTCCTGGCTATGGATAAAATAATCAATAGGTGGATATACATTTTTCCAGATATCGATATGGATAAAATTATAGCTAGTTTTTCGGCTCTTAATTATTGTACAATCTCTACTTCCTGGAGAGAGTCCCATTTCAAATTGTTTAATGACTATTATATCTCCCCTTATAGATTACATAAAATGTTCCCAACTATGGCCTCAGAATGTCCATGTTGTAGACTACTTTCAGCAGATCTGTGTCATATGATATGGTACTGTCCCAAGATTCTTCAACTTTGGCAAAAAGTTGGGTTCTGGGTGTCTAATTTGTTTAACCTTACAATTAGATTTACATTAGAATCTTTCTTTTTTATATATACTCAACATTTGAGCCCAACCCTATATGCCAATATTGTTAATACCATTATCTTGATTGTACGTCATATGATATTTAAGAACTGGAAATCTTGTAAGACCCCTTCCTTCTCTCTGGTTCTTAAGGAAATCCAAGGCCAGATTGTTTTTGAATCTTACCATCTTCAGATAGCTTAAAAAAAAAAAATAAAGACATTTCTAAATGGTTGGTTATTAATAATTAAGTCCTACTCGTGTGCCACCCAAAAACAGATTTTATCACCGTTCTTGAGTTCAGACTCTTTCGCAGAGCTAGTCTTGTTAAATCATTTTCCGCCAGAATGGATCTCTCTATATAGAGATATATAGGTTGTGTCTGATGGGGGGGGGGGGGGGGGGGCTTGACCCCCTTCCCCCCCCCCATGATTCTAAGAGTAAGTCTGGTAATGTAAATTAAGATGTATGATTTGGATTTTGCAGTAGAACCTTTTATTTTGGCTATAGATGTAGATTAGGAGCTGTGTCTCCTTCAAAATATTGATACCATGGGAGCTGTGTCTCCACAAAACTCAGTTTTTGTACTCTCTAGGTTTGAACCTTGTTTATTGTTATTTTATTCCTTTTTTCCCTTTTTTTCTTGTTTTATGTATGAAAAAATCCTGATAAATAAAAGATTTATAAAAAAACAAAACTTGATAACCATTATAAGCTTGTTATAAATTAACAAGCAACATTTGGTTTAAGATCGTTAGCTATAACATAATTTTCACATGTAAATTGACTAATATATATGAAATATAAATTTTATATGTGTATTCTCAAGTATTCTTGTTAGGGATGATATTGTTTAAATAAGGACACATATTTTTTAAGAAATTATACAGGGAGTGCAGAATTATTAGGCAAATTAGTATTTTGACCACATCATCCTCTTTATGCATGTTGTCTTACTCCAAGCTGTATAGGCTCGAAAGCCTACTACCAATTAAGCATATTAGGTGATGTGCATCTCTGTAATGAGATCAACACCCTATATCAGGTGTGCATAATTATTAGGCAACTTCCTTTCCTTTGGCAAAATGGGTCAAAAGAAGGACTTGACAGGCTCAGAAAAGTCAAAAATAGTGAGATATCTTGCAGAGGGATGCAGCACTCTTAAAATTGCAAAGCTTCTGAAGCGTGATCATCGAACAATCAAGCGTTTCATTCAAAATAGTCAACAGGGTCGCAAGAAGCGTGTGGAAAAACCAAGGCACAAAATAATTGCCCTTGAACTGAGAAAAGTCAAGCGTGCAGCTGCCAAGATGCCACTTGCCACCAGTTTGGCCATATTTCAGAGCTGCAACATCACTGGAGTGCCCAAAAGCACAAGGTGTGCAATACTCAGAGACATGGCCAAGGTAAGAAAGGCTGAAAGACGACCACCACTGAACAAGACACACAAGCTGAAACGTCAAGACTGGGCCAAGAAATATCTCAAGACTGATTTTTCTAAGGTTTTATGGACTGATGAAATGAGAGTGAGTCTTGATGGGCCAGATGGATGGGCCCGTGGCTGGATTGGTAAAGGGCAGAGAGCTCCAGTCCGACTCAGATGCCAGCAAGGTGGAGGTGGAGTACTGGTTTGGGCTGGTATCATCAAAGATGAGCTTGTGGGGCCTTTTCGGGTTGAGGATGGAGTCAAGCTCAACTCCCAGTCCTACTGCCAGTTTCTGGAAGACACCTTCTTCAAGCAGTGGTACAGGAAGAAGTCTGCATCCTTCAAGAAAACATGATTTTCATGCAGGACAATGCTCCATCACACGCGTCCAAGTACTCCACAGCGTGGCTGGCAAGAAAGGGTATAAAAGAAGAAAATCTAATGACATGGCCTCCTTGTTTACCTGATCTGAACCCCATTGAGAACCTGTGGTCCATCATCAAATGTGAGATTTACAAGGAGGGAAAACAGTACACCTCTCTGAACAGTGTCTGGGAGACTGTGGTTGCTGCTGCACGCAATGTTGATGGTGAACAGATCAAAACACTGACAGAATCCATGGATGACAGGCTTTTGAGTGTCCTTGCAAAGAAAGGTGGCTATATTGGTCACTGATTTGTTTTTGTTTTGTTTTTGAATGTCAGAAATGTATATTTGTGAATGTTGAGATGTTATATTGGTTTCACTGGTAAAAATAAATAATTGAAATGGGTATATATTTGTTTTTTGTTAAGTTGCCTAATAATTATGCACAGTAATAGTCACCTGCACACACAGATATCCCCCTAAAATAGCTATAACTAAAAACAAACTAAAAACTACTTCCAAAACTATTCAGCTTTGATATTAATGAGTTTTTTGGGTTCATTGAGAACATGGTTGTTGTTCAATAATAAAATTAATCCTCAAAAATACAACTTGCCTAATAATTCTGCACTCCCTGTACACATGCATATTAATTGACATTATTTGAAAAGTTATGGTGTAATTTAAGCTGTCATTGTAAAGAAAATAAACAGCTGTTTCAATAATAATAAAAAAAAGGACAGTCAAGTCAAAATTAAACTTTCACAAGTTTAATAGGGCATCCAATTTTAAACTTTCCAATTTACTTTTATCATCAAATTTGCTTTGTTCTCTTGGTATTCTTTGTTGAGGCTAAACCTACGTAGGCTCATATGCTAATTTCTAAGCCCTTGAAGGCCGCCTATTATCTCAATGCATTTATTAGCTTTTCACAGCTAGACAGAGCTAGTTCATGTGTGCCATATAGATAACATTGTGCTCACTTCCGTGGAGTTATTTATGAGTCGGCACTGATTTGCATCTGTCAAATGAGCTGAGATAAGGGGACAGTCTGCAGAGGCTTAGATACAAGAGGTAAAAAGTGTGTATTAATATAACAGAGTTGGTTATTCAAAACTGGGGAATCTATACTATAATCACGTTTGTAACGCGTCCGTCGGTGTCGCCAGTCGTGCACACATCCTCAAAGGAATGTTGGCTGCGCAGGTAGATTCTTTCACCACCCTGCCATTTTCGGAATCCACCTCGATGCAGCATAGGCAAACAAAGCCTTAAAAAAAAACAACAACAAAAACGCAACTGCCCGCAAGAAATAAAAAAAAGAAATAAACCGCCTGCACAAAGTATTAACAAACAAATAAACCGCCAATCCCCCACATCACAATAAACCTAATTAACCTATAACCCCTAAACCGCCAAACCCCCCACATAGAAATAAACCTACATAACTTATTAACCCCTAAACCGCCAACCCCCCACCGCAATAAACCTAATTAACCTATTAACCCCTAAACCGCCAACACCCCACATCGCAATAAACATAATTAACCTATTAACCACTAAACCGCCAAACCCCCACAATGCAAATAACTAATTTAATTACTAAGCCCCCTAACCTAACACCTCCTAAATTAACCCCAATACCTAACACCTCCTTAATTAACCCTTAATTATCTAAAATTACAAAAAATTTAAAAGTTTAAAATTACAGAAGAAAATAAACAATTATCAAAAATAAAAAAAATTAAGCCTAATCCCTATGAAAATAAAAAAAGCCCCACCAAAATAAAAACACCCCCTAATCTAAACTGAACTACCAATAGCCCTTAAAAGGGACTTTTGTAGGGTATTGCCCTAAATTAAACAGCGCTTTTACATTAAAGAAATACTAAGTCCCGCCCTAACAGTAAGAACCCCCACCCACCAAAACCCCCAAAATAAAAAATACCTAACACTAAAAAAAAATAAACTACCCATTGCCCTTAAAAGGGCATTTGTATGGGCATTGCCCTTAAAAGGGCATTCAGCTCTTTTACAGCCCAACAAACCCTAATCTAAAAAAAGCCACCCCAAAAAATAAAAACCTAAGACTAAGCACCCAAATAGGTGCTCACAGTTCCTGAAGTCCGGCGGAGAAGGTCTTCTTCCAGGCGGCTCCATCATCTTCTATCTTCATCCGTAGCGAAGGCAGTCTTCAGCGGTGGCGATCCAAAGCGGCGTGGAGCTTCTTTTCATGCAATAATCCATGGCACACTGAAGATTAAATGCAAGGTACCCCATATTTATTGGGGGTACCTTGCATTACTATTGGCTGACATTTTGAAATCAGCCAATAGGATGAGAGCTACTGAAATCTTTTTGGCTGATTTGAACAGCCAATAGGATTTCAGTAGCTCTAATCCTATTGACTGATTTTACAATTTCAGACAATAGGACTGCAAGGTACCCCATATTGAATGCGGTACCTTGCATTCAATTTTCAATGTGTGACAGAGATCGGATGAAGAGGAGCCTCCACGCTGCTTTGGATTTTTTTATTTTTTGGGGTGGCTTTTATTTTTAGATTAGGGTTTTTTGGACTGTAAAAGAGCTGATTGCCCTTTTTATTTTGGGGGAGGTTGGTTGGGTGGGGGGTTTTACTGTTAGGGGGTACTTTGTAATTTTTACATGTAAAAGAGCTGATTTCTTTAGGGCAATGCCCTACAAACGGCTCTTTTAAGGGCTATTGGTAGTTTATTGATAGATTAGGGGGTGTTTTTATTTTGGGGGGATTTTTTATTTTTATAGGGGTATTAGTTTAGGTTTAAAATTTATATTTTGGATAGCTTTGTTTATTTTTTTTGCAATTTTACATTTTTTATTTTTTGTAATATTAGCTTTTGGGTTTGTAGTTTTTTAAATATAGATTGCCCTCTGGGCAGGCTTATCGTCTAGTGAGTGAAAAAGGGATTATCTATCTTTTTAAACTGTAAAATTGTCAAGTAGACTGTCTCTTTAAGTGAACAAGCATCTAATTATATTGATGCAAAACTGAGACATATTGTCTTGACTTTGCCTTCTTATGTCAGAGACACAATAGATGTTAAGCAAGACTGAAGAAAGTTTATTGGATGATAACACCTGGCTATGTGTGACCCTGAGGCCCCTAGTTATCAAGCCGTCAACCTCAAATACGCTGGAATTCTGCAGCGTATTTGAGGCGAGGCTGATTCGCCTAAGTTATAAAGCCCTACAGACCGGCAAAAGTAGAATCTGGTGACGTAAGCATCGATCCGCCGGACTCAGTCCGACACAGATCGATTCTTACGTCACTCCAGATGTTCTGAACGCAAGTTCGGCACAATCTGACTACTTTTGGGAGTTATCAAAATCCCAGCAGGTTTTCAATCGCCACCCTGGAGGTGGCGGATCCCATAGGAATCAATGGGAGTCAGACCATAGCGAAAGTTCAAGTTCGCTGCTGCCTGACATCCTATTCATTCCTATGGGAAGTGTGTACACCTAACACCCTAACATGTACCCCGAGTCTAAGCACCCCTAATCTGCCCCCTTACACCGCCGCCACCTACTTTATACTTATTAACCCCTAATCTGCCGCCCGACACCGCCGCCACCTATATTAAACATTTTAACCCCTAAACCGCCGCTCCCGGACCCCGCCGCAACTCTAAGAAATCTGTTAACCCCTAAATCGCCGCTCCCGGCCCCCGCCACCACCTACATAATACCTATTAATCCCTATCCTTCCCCCCTATACCGCCGCCACCCCTAATAAATGTATTAACCCCTATCCTGCCGCTCCCAGACCCCGCCGCAACGAAATAAATAGTTTAACCCCTAAACCGCCGCTCCTGGACCCCGCCGCCACCTATATTAAACTTATTAACCCCTAATCTGCCCCCCCACACCGTCGCCACCTATAATATTTTTATTAACCCCTATCCTGCCCCCCCTATACCGCCGCAATTATTAACCCCTAAAGCTAAGTCTAACCCTAACCCTAACACCCCCCTAAATTAAATCTAATTTAAATCTAACGAAATAAATTAACTCTCATTAACTAAATTATTCCTATTTAAAGCTAAATACTTACCTGTAAAATAAACCCTAAACTAGCTACAATATAACTAATAGTTACATTGTAGCTATTTTAGGATTTATTTTTATTTTACAGGCAACTTTCAATTTATTTTAACTAGGTAGAATAGCTATTAAATAGTTATTAGCTATTTAATAGCTACCTAGCTAAAATAAAGAGAAATTTACCTGTAAAATAAACACTAACCTAAGTTACAATTACACCTAACACTACACTATACTTTAATAAATTATTCCTATTTAAAACTAAATACTTACCTGTAAAATAAACCCTAAGATAGCTACAATGTAATTAATAATTACATTGTAGCTATTTTAGGGTTTATATTTATTTTACAGGTAACTTTGTATTTATTTTAACTAGGTACAATAGCTATTAAATAGTTAATAACTATTTAATAACTACCTAGCTAAAAGAAATACAAAATTACCAGTAAAATAAATCCTAACCTAAGTTACAATTAAACCTAACACTACACTATCATTAAATAAATTAAATACAAATACCTACAAATAAATACAAATAAATACACTAACTAAAGTACAAAAAATAAAAAAAGAACTAAGTTATAAAAAAATAATTTACAAACATTATAAAAATATTACAACAATTTTAAGCTAATTACACCTACTCTAAGCCCCCTAATAAAATAACAAAGCCCCCCAAAATAAAAAAATTCCCTACCCTATTCTACATTTAAAAGATACCAGCTCTATTACCTTACCAGCCCTTAAAAGGGCCTTTTGCGGGGGAAGGCCCCAAAGAAAACAGCTCTTTTGCCTGTAAAATAAAAATACAACCCCCCCCAACATTAAAACCCACCACCCACACACCCCTACTCTAACCCACCCAAACCCCTTTAAAAAAAACCTAACACTACCCCCCTTAAGATCTTCCTACCTTGAGTCGTCTTCACTCAGCCGAGCCGAATTCTTCATCCAATCCGGGCGATGTCTTCATCCAAGCAGGGGCTGAAGAGGTTCATCATCCGGCTGAAGTCTTCATCCAAGCGGGGGCTGAAGAGGTCTTCCATCCAGCTGAAGTCTTCTATCAAGCAGCATCTTCAATCTTCTTTCTTCCGGCTCCATCTTCATCCCGCCGACGCGGAACATCCTTCCTCCACGACGAACTCCCAACGAATGAAGGTTCCTTTAAATGACGTCATCCAAGATGACGTCCCTCGAATTCCGATTGGCTGATAGGATTCTATCAGCCAATCGGAATTAAGGTAGGAATAATCTGATTGGCTGATGGAGTCAGCCAATCAGATTCAAGTTCAATCGGCTGATCGGAACAGCCAATAGAATACGAGCTCAATCTGATTGGCTGATTGGATCAACCAATGGGATTGAACTTGAATCTGATTGGCTGATTCCATCAGCCAATCAGATTATTCCTACCTTAATTCCGATTGGCTGATAGAATCCTATCAGCCAATCGGAATTCGAGGGACGCCATCTTGGATGAAGTCATTTAAAGGAACCTTCATTCATCCGGAGTTCGTCGTGGAGGAAGGATGTTCCGCGTCGGCGTTATGAAGATGGAGCTGGAAGAAAGAAGATTGAAGATGCCGCTTGATAGAAGACTTCATCCGGATGGAAGACCTCTTCAGCCCCCGCTTGGATGAAGACTTCAGCCGGATGATGGACCTTTTCAGTCCCCGCTTGGATGAAAACTTCAGCCGGATGATGGACCTCTTCAGCCCCCGCTTGGATGAAGACATCGCCCGGATTGGATGAAGAATTCGGCTCGGCTGAGTGAAGACGACTCAAGGTAGGAAGATCTTCAGGGGGGTAGTGTTAGGTTTTTTTAAGGGGGGTTTGGGTGGGTTAGAGTAGGGGTGTGTGGGTGGTGGGTTTTAATGTTGGGGGGGGTTGTATTTTTATTTTACAGGCAAAAGAGCTGTTTTCTTTGGGGCATGCCCCACAAAAGGCCCTTTTAAAGGCTTTTAAGGTAATAGAGCTGGTATATTTTAAATGTAGAATAGGGTAGGGAATTTTTTTATTTTGGGGGGCTTTGTTATTTTATTAGGGGGCTTAGAGTAGGTGTAATTAGCTTAAAATTGTTGTAATATTTTTATAATGTTTGTAAATTATTTTTTTATTTTTTGTAACTTAGTTCTTTTTTTATTTTTTGTACTTTAGTTAGTGTATTTATTTGTAGGTATTTGTATTTAATTTATTTAATGATAGTGTAGTGTTAGGTTTAATTGTAACTTAGGTTAGGATTTATTTTACTGGTAATTTTGTATTTCTTTTAGCTAGGTAGTTATTAAATAGTTAATAACTGTTTAATAGCTATTGTACCTAGTTAAAATAAATACAAAGTTACCTGTATAAATATAAACCCTAAAATAGCTACAATGTAATTATTAATTACATTGTAGCTATCTTAGGGTTTATTTTACAGGTAAGTATTTAGTTTTAAATAGGATTAATTTATTTAATGATAGTGTAGTGTTAGGTGTAATTGTAACTTAGGTTAGTTTTTATTTTACAGGTAAATTTATCTTTATTTTAGCTAGGTAGCTATTAAATAGTTAATAACTATTTAATAGCTATTCTACCTAGTTAAAATAAATTGAAAGTTGCCTGTAAAATAAAAATAAATCCTAAGATAGCTACAATATAATTATTATTTATATTATAGCTATATTAGGGTTTATTTTAAAGGTAAGTATTTAGTTTTAAATAGGATTAATTTAGTTAATAAGAGAAATATTATTTAGATTTATTTAATTAATATTTAAGTTAGGGGGGTGTTAGGGTTAGTGTTAGACTTAGGTTTAGGGGTTAATAATTGTATTACAGTGGCGGCGGTGTAGGGGGGGCAGGATAGGGGTTAATAAATTTATTATAAGTGGCGACGGTGTAGGGGGGGCAGATTAGGGGTTAATAAGTTTGATATAGGTTGCGGCGGGGTCCGGGAGCCGCGGTTTAGAGGTTAAACTATTTAGTTGCAGCGAGGTCCGGGATCCGCAGGATAGGGGTTAATAACTTTATTATAGGTGGCGGCGGTATAGAGGGGGCAGGATAGGGGTTAATAGGTATAATGTAGGTGGCGGCGGAGTCCGGGAGCGGCAGTTTAGGGGTTAATACTTTTGTAAGAGTTGTGGCGTGGTCTAGGAGCGGCGGTTTAGGGGTTAATAACTTTATTTAGTTGCGGGGGGCTCCGGGGGCGCCGTTATAGGGGGTAGAACAGTGTAGTTTAGTGTGGGTGCTTAGTGACAGGCTAGCAATAAAGCTGTGAAAAAGCCGAAGAGCAGCGATATCGGATGAGTGATAACTATCACAGTCCGCTGCTTATCGCCCCGTACTTGGTGCGCGGCTTTTTGACAGCTTTATTGATAACTTAGGCGAGATTTTTCAGGTCTGTGGCGGCGATGGTAGGTGAGCTTAGGCGGGCGTATTGGGCCGGCGAAGGCAGGTAAAGTAGACGGCTTGATAACTAGGCCTCTGAAACTTTATATACATATATTAATCATGAGTGGAGTTGCCAGGCTGTTAAATACATTTTAAATATGGATTTAAATGATAATTTCTACTTACAGATACGAGGGACCTCTGCAGGGGCACCATGTGCCCCCACATATGCTAACATCTACCTGGGTTGGTGGGAACGAGAATTTGTATTTGGTGATCACATGAATAAATATATAGAACATGCTTTTTTGTTTAAGATATATTGATGATGTCTTTGTTTTATGGTAAGGGGAAGAACAAATGTTTGTACAATTAATTCAAGAGAAATTTAAATAAAATTAATATTAGACTTATGACATCAATTTTTTTAGTTAATTTTCTTCATTTGAACATTTCAAGGGACTTTTTTGGTAAACTTAACGGGATAGAAAGGTCAAAATGAAATGTGCATGGGTGCATTTCAATTTGAAATAAAGGCATTTTTGTAATATACTTCCATTAGCAAAAATGCTTCTAGTAAAAGTTATTACTGTTTTTCTGCGGCATACGCACATATCCTGTGAGGGCCTATGCATCAGTTTTCAAACACACATTCACAGAGAGTCAGCAGTGGATTATATGATACAAATGATGTTTTCAGAAACAAAACACACCCCAGCCAGGGACACTAAACCCAGTTTTTTTCTTTCATGCTTCAGATAGAGCATGCAATTTTAAGCAACTTTCTAATTTACTCCTATTATCAAATTTTTCTTCATTCTCTATATTTGAAAAGCAAGAATGTAAGTTTAGAAGCTGGCCCATTTTTGGTTCACAACCTGGGTTCTGCTTGCTGATTGGACAGCACCAATAAACAAGTGCTGTCCAGGGTCTAAACCAAATTGGCAGGCTCCTTAGCTTAGAAGCCTTCTTTTTCAAATAAAGATAGCAAAAGAATGAAGAAAATGTATAATAGGAGTAAATTAGAAAGTTGCTTAAAATTGCATGCTCTATCTGAATCATGAAAGAAAAAAAATGGGTTTAGTGTCCCTTTAAGGAAAGAGCTAAACAACTAAAGTTTACACTGAAAGAGCAGGGTTATCTTTATAACGACAAGCCTAGCAAAAGGCAGTACATACTACAATATGAGATCTTTTGAAGGTAAGACTAAGGTAGCTCATCTGATAGAAGGGTAAAATTTGTGAGAACCTTCAGTAACTCACATAGAGATTATTTTGAATAAACAATTTTATATTTTAAAAACAGACGAGGATATGGCTAATAGTGTGGGGAATAGGATTGTGGTTAGTTGGAGGAGAGCCCCTTCTCTGAGAGATAAATTGTTAAGAGCCATTTTGTCAGACATTCATCAAGAAGGTTGGATGACTTAAAGGGACAGTCAACACCAGAAATTTTGTTGTTTTAAAAGATAATCCCATAATTACCAATTCCCCAGTTTTGCATAACCAATACAGTTATAATTATACACGTTTTACCTCTGTAAAAATCTTGTATCTAAGCCTCAGCAGACTGCCCCCTTATTTCAGTTCTTTTGACAGACTTGCATTTTAGCCCATCAAAGCTGACTCCATTGTACATTCACGTGCATGAGCTCAATGTTATCTATATGAAACACGTGAGGCAGACTTCAAGGTCTAAGAATTTAGCATATGAACCTCCTAGGTTTAGCTTTCAACTAAGAATACCAAGAGAACAAAGCAAAATTGGAGATAAAAGTAAATTGGAAAGTTGTTTAAAATGACATGTCCTATTTGAATCATTAAAGTTTTTTTTGGACTTGACTGTCCCTTTAAAAGGGACGTGCCAATGTGGTTCATGTAAATATTTTTACTTTATAAAGAATGTTACCAGTCTATGTATTTTTCCAAATGACACTCATTACATCAGAGACTTATTTAATTGTAAGACAAAAATGGTATTTATTTACTGGGGTGCTTGTGTAATGAAATAATATGTAAGGATGTCCTTTAGAGAATTTAGCGTTAGACTAGATGAAGATCTGGGTAAGATTAGAAAGAAAACAAGAGGGCGACCCCTAGTGCAGATCAATTATGAACAGGTGGTGGATATCTGCTTATGCTTACGAATGGATACTCACAAAAAGTATTGCACCCTGTAGTGCAAATGTAGCGTACTAGGAATATTATAGTGTCCTAGTGCACATAACCACTCAAGTAGTGCTGCTGTAGTTGGAGATGGATATCAAGAGTGAAGGGATGGACGTCAGGATGATAAACAAGAGAACTGATGATGATCATCATTTGCCTGAGGAAAAGGCGCGGTGAGCGCTTAGAAACGCGTAGCATTATACAACAGATGTCATTATAGATCTGTGTATATATTCTTTTATTCCTGTTTTTATATAAAATATTTTTATACAACGATACTGGAGTTCTCTTGTTTATCATCCTGACGTCCATCCCTTCACTCTTGATATCCATCTCCAACTACAGCAGCACTACTTGAGTGGTTATGTGCACTAGGACACTATAATATTCCTAGTACGCTACATTTGCACTACAGGGTGCAATACTTTTTGTGAGTATCCATTCGTAAGCATAAGCAGATATCCACCACCTGTTCATAATTGATCTGCACTAGGGGTCGCCCTCTTGTTTTCTTTCTAAATTTACAGACTACAGACACATCTTCTGCGTTTGGGAGGAGCAGCCCTCAGTTTGGTGCACAGTTTGCTGGGACACTGTGAAGTTCCCAGACCGTTTACCTGGGCATTACCTTTGCCTTTTCATACTGTGAGTATGTTTTCACTTGCATTATTTCTTTTATAAAAATTGGCTACACTAGGAGGCGCCCTTCTCTCTCTGCTCTTTTTTTGGGTAAGATTAGGAATGCCAAAGGTGATTTGCAGAAGGGTAGACGGATTCCTTCTGTGGCAAGACTTAAAGGGACACTGAACCCATTTTTTTTTTCTTTTATGATTCAGATAGAGCATAACATTTTAATCAACTTTCTAATTTACTCCTATTAACAATTTTTCTTCGTTCTCTTGCTATCTTTATTTTAAAAACAGGAATGTAAATCATAGCAGCCAGCCCATTTTAGGTTTAGCACCAAGGATAGCGCTTACTTATTGGAGGCTTACATTTACCCACCAATAAGCAAGCATAACCCAGGTTCTCAACCAAAAATGGGCCGGCTCCTATGCATCACATTCCTGCTTTTTAAATAAAGATAGCAAGAGAATAAAGAAAAAGTGATAATAGGAGTAAATTAGAAAGTTGCTTAAAATTGCATGCTCTATCTAAATCATTAAATAAAACATTTGGGTTTAGTGTCCCTTTAAGATGTTGAGGTGAAGTAGAAAACCTCTCCTTGTAAGCTGAGAGTAGATGGATATTTTCACTCAATACTTTTAAAGGCATGAATAAGCAAATATTGCATAGTGTATTTTTGTGACCTGACAAAAGAAAGAGTATTTAAATATATGTAAATTAATAAGAATGGTTCAAGCCATAGCAAATTAATAATGATGTATTATGCAATTCCCTTCTTCTGACATGTGACTGAAGAATCTGTTAAAATCAGTTGAAGATGTATCTACAAGTCAATGTTTTTTTTGTTTGGGCTGATTTGTAATACTCGGAGATAGTAAACATAGATTGTAAAAACATACACATTCTTCACATAGTCTGGGGACATATATCTGTATACCACACACCTTATATTAGCAGTTTATAGCACTTTTAAAACATTTTTTAAGGTTACTGTTGCTTTAAATTTAGCACTGTCAGCTTAGCATGTTCAGAGGTTTCTTCTGAGCTGTACGCAGTGTATTTTCCTTGCGCCAAATGGCCTCTTGTTTTCTTTGGGTTCTTGGCTTTAGTGTTCACCGGTAGTGCAGGTAGTCCAAGGGTTAACCATTTTAACCTTCCTTTTCTGAGATAAATACTTTCCTGTTCCTGTGTTGCTGTAACCTATTCAGCATGTGAGGAAGGCTCTCAGGACCAATGCAGGTGGTAAGGTACTTTGATCAACCAAGCTTGGTTTCAAATTTGGGGTACAAATTTGATTTAACCTTTTGAGGGATATTTATCAAGCTGTCAACCACAAATACTCTAGAATTCCGCAGCGTAATTGTGGCGAGCTTGATTCGACCCATTTATCAAAGCCTACAGACCGGCAAAAGTTGAAATTTGTGACGTAACATACGATCCACCGGTCTCAATCCGACACAGATCAATGCTTACGTCATTACAGATGTTCCGAATACAAATTCGGCACTATCTGACACCTTTTGCCATTTATCAAACTTCTAACAGGTGCGCTCACCACTATTACAGCCCAGTGTACCTGGTTTTCAATACGCCACCCTGCCATAGGAATCAATGGGAGTCTGAAAGCAGCGAAAGCTTATGTTCGATGCTGCCAGCTATCCCATTGATTTCTATGGTAGAAAACAAATTACGTTTACACCTAACACCCTAACGTAACACCCTAGTCTAAACACCCCTAATCTGCCGCCCGACATCGCCGCAACCTACATAATGTTATTAACCCCTATCCTGCCGCTCCCGGACCCTGCCGCAACTAAATAAATTTATTAACCCCTATCCCGCCGCTCCCGGACCCCGCCGCAACTAAATAAATGTATTAACCCCTATTCCGCCGCTCCCGTACCCCGCCGCAACTGTAATATAATTATTAAGCCCTAAACCGCCAGCCCCCCACATCACCATAAACTAAATTAAGCTATTAACCCCTAAACCTAACAAGCCGCTAACTTTACATTAAATATTAACTCATCCCTATCTTATAATAAATTTAAACTTACCTTTAGAATTAAAATAAACTATATTAAACTATTAATTAACCTACCCTAACTATTATCCTACAATTCCATTAAACTATATTAAACTATTAATTAACCTACCCTAACTATTATACTAAAATTACATTAAACTAAAAATTAAATTAACTATATTACATATTTAAAAACCTAACCCTACTAAAGTTATTTAAATCTACTATTAAAATTACTAAGTTACAAAAAAATAACAACTAAGTTACAAAAAATAAAAAACTGTTACAAAAAATAAAAAATAAATGATCAAATATTTAAACTAATTACACCTAATCTAATAGCCCTATCAAAATAAAAAAGCCCCCCCAAAATAAAAAAAACCTAGCCTACAATAAACTACCAATGGCCCTTAAAAGGGCCTTTTGTGGGGCATTGCCCCAAATAAATCAGCTCTTTTACCTGTAAAATAAAATACAAACACCCCCCAACAGTAAAACCCACCACCCACACAACCAACCCCTCCAAATAAAAACCTATCTAAAAAACCTAAGCTCCCCATTGCCCTGAAAAGGGCATTTGTATGGGCATTGCCCTTAAAAGGGCATTTAGCTCTTTTACTGCCCAAAGTCCCTGAGCTAAAATTAAAACCCACCCAATCAACACTTAAAAAAACCTAACACTAACCACTCACGATCCACTTACAGTTTTCAAAGACCGGACATCCATCCTCATCCAAGCGGAAGAATTCCTCAGCGAAGCCGGCAGAAGTCTTCATCCAAACGGGCAGAAGTCTTCATCCAGATGGCATCTTCTATCTTCATCCATCCGGCACGGAGTGGGTCCATCTTCAAGACATCCGGCACGGAGCATCCTCTTCTTACGACGTCTCTTGAAGAATGAAATTTCCCTTTAAATGACATCATCCAAGATGGCGTCCCTTACATTCCGATTTGGCTGATAGAATTCTGTCAGCCAATAGGAATTAAGGGGGAAAAAATCCTATTGGCTGTTGTAATCAGCCAATAGGATTGCGCTTTCATCCTATTGGCTGATCCAATCAGCAATAGGATTGAGCTTGCATTCTATTGGCTATTCCAATCAGCCAATAGAATGTGAGCTCAATCCTATTGGTTGATTGGATCAGCCGTTCCGCGCCAGATGGATGAAGATAGAAGATGCCGTCTGGATGAAGACTTCGGCCCACTTGGATGAAGACTTCTGCTGGCTTCGCTGAGGACTTCTGCCGCTTGGATGAGGATGGATGTCCGGTCTTCGAAAACTGTAAGTGGATCGTCGGTGGTTAGTGTCAGGTTTTTTTAAGGCTTTATTGGGTTGGTTTTAATTTTAGCTTAGGGACTTTGGGCAGTAAAAGAGCTAAATGCCCTTTTAAGGGCAATGCCCATACAAATGCCCTTTTCAGGGCAATGGGGAGCTTAGGTTTTTTAGATAGGTTTTTATTTGGGGGGGTTGGTTGTGTGGGTGGCGGGTTTTATTGTTGGATGGGTGTTTGCATTTTATTTTTACAGGTAAAAGAGCTGATTTCTTTGGGGCAATGCCCCGCAAAAGGCTCTTTTAAGGGCCATTGGTAGTTTATAGTAGGCTAGGTTTTTTTTTTATTTTGGGGGGGCTTTTTTATTTTGATAGGGCTATTAGATTAGGTGTAATTAGTTTAAATATTTGATCATTTCTTTTTTATTTTGTGCAATTTAGTGTGTTTTATTTTTTGTAACTTAGTTGTTATTTTTTTGTAACTTAGTAATTTTTAATTGTAGATTTAAATAATTTGAGTAGGGTTAGGTTTTTAAATATGTAATATAGTTAATTTAATTTTTAGTTTAATGTAATTTTTGTATAATAGTTAGTGTAGGTTAATTAATAGTTTAATATAGTTTAATGTAATTTTAGTATAATAGTTAGGGTAGGTTAATTAATAGTTTAATATAGTTTAATGTAATTTTAGTATAATAGTTAGGGTAGGTTAATTAATAGTTTAATATAGTTTATTTTAATTCTACAGGTAAGTTTAAATTTATTATAAGATAGGGATGAGGTAATTATAATGTAAAGTTAGCGGGTTGTTAGGTTTAGGGGTTAATAGCTTAATTCAGTTTATGGCGATGTGAAGTGCTGGCGGTTTAGGGGTTAATCGGTTTAGTAAGTGGTAGTTATGTGGGAGGCCAGGGGTTTAGGGGTTAATACATTTATTTAGGTTGCTGCGGGGTCCGGGAGCGGCGGAATAGCGGTTAATACTTTTATTTAGTTGCGGCGGGTTCCGGGAGCGGCGGGATAGGGGTTAATACTTTTATTTAGTTGCGGTGGGGTTCGGGAGCGGTGGGATAGGGGTTAATACTTTTATTTAGTTGTGGAGGGGTCCAGGAGCGGCAGGATAGGGGTTAATACTTTTATTTAGTTGCGGAGGGGTCCGGGAGCGGCGGGATAGGGGTTAATACTTTTATTTAGTTGCGGCGGGGTCCGGGAGCAGCGGGATAGGGGTTAAACATTTTAGTATAGTGGGAGCATTTAGTGACAGGATATAAATAAGGTTGGGAAAAAGCCGAATAGCAGCGAGATTGATGACTGTTAGTTAACAACAGTCCATTGCTCATCACCCATATTTGGTGCGCGGCTTTTTGACAGCTTTTGTTGATATATAAGGAGAGCGTATTCAGGTCCGCGGCGGCGATGTTAGGTGAGCGTATTGGTGTCGTCGAATGCAGCATACTTGACGGCTTGATAATTCGGCCTCTTTATGTGCTGTTGTTTGCTAATGAAAAGCCTTTGCTGTTTTCCCCTGTTTTCAAAACTTATTTGACAGTTATTATTATTGCTAATGTTTCCCTCTTAGGGTTCATCAATTTTACATTGTGCCTTTTTTTACCTTCAGGGTTAACTATCTTTGTACTACTTATTTGCTTCAGTCTATCGCTGATACTTAAGCTACTTCCTTACTGTTAGTATAGAGTAAACTAAAGGGAAAGTAAATCCTAGCGTTTTACAAACGCTAGGATTTACTATTGAAACAAATAAAGGGCACTTTCATTCATGAAGTATAAGATACATCATGTAGAAAGCTCCTTTATTTGATTCAATCGATCGCCACTCTTAGCTCCTACAGTAGCCCACGGCTAAAAAAAAATTTGGCTAACAGGTGACGTTTTCACCTCTTAGCCAATAGCCGTGCGGTAAATCCGACTTGGCTCCCATGATTGTATGATTTACAGCAATGTCACCTCTTAGCCAAAAATTTTTTTAGCCATGCGCTGCTGTAGGAGCTAAAAGCAGCGATCGGTTGAATCAAATAAAGGAGAGAGACAACCACATAAAACACACAAAGACATACACACACACACACACACACACACACAGACACCCACAAAAAACACACAGACATACACACACAGAGAGACAACCACATAAAATACAGAAAGACATACATACACACACCCTCACAGAGACATCCACAGAAAACACATACATACATACACACACATACATACATACACATAGACCCTGCCTACTTTGTTTGGCGCTCTGATATCCAATCTTAAAATACATACATACACACACATACCCTCACAAAGACATCCACAGAAAACACAGACATACACAACCACCCTCACAGCGGCATCCAGAGAAAATACACAAAGACAAACATACACACACCCTCACAGAGACACCCATAGAAAAAGCTCAAAGACATATGCACATACCCTCACAAACATCCACAGAAAATGCACAAAGACATACACACCCACCCTCACAGAGAGACCCACAGAAAAAAAAATACATACACGCTCATAGACACACAAACCAAAGCACAAAAGACATAAACACAGACACCCACAGAAACACTCACAGGAGGAAACATTTATGCACCTTGCATCCTCTAAATCAACAGTGTGTAACATGCATGATAAAAAAATTGCAGAAATTAAGAGATCACTTTTTAAAGAATCATATTTGTAAATGTGCAAACAAAAAGATTTCTGTGATTTCAAAATTGTACATTAATGATCTGGGTAGATGGCTAGATGAAGAACAGTACTTTTAAAAGGTTGACATGTTTGTTTGTTTTTTCCCCATTTTCCCCAACCAAGAGCAGCACTTCAAATATAGTGTACAAATGTTCCCATCTGTCAGCTGTACTTATGGATTTTGAAAATGCTGTACTCTATATGGTCTTGGTGGAACCATAAGCTGTGGTACTCATACCATTAGATCTGGTTAAATGCAGGATTTAGGCTTGTTGGTATGTATTTCAAAATTAAGTCAGCTGTAGTGTAAACTGAACAGTTTTAAGTTAACCTGTCTCATTTCAAACACTGAGCAATCTTAGTCTGAGAGTATAACATTTTATGCAGATGTAAAAATCTTAGATAAAATGCCTCCTTGCATCTGGAAAGTCCTTGCATAAAGGGGCAGTAAACTGGAATGTAATATGTGTGTGTGTATATATATATATATATATATATATATATATATATAAATGCATAGCTGCCCCTGATGGCGGCCCTGCTTGGAGGGTTCAGCTAAACGTTCTGCAAAATCTAAATGGACATGAAACCAAAATGTTTCTTTTAAGATTCAGATAGATCATACAATTATAAACAACTTTCCAATTTTCTTCTATTGTCAAATTTGCTTCATACTCGTGGCAGCAATGCTTTACTGGGAGCAAGCTGAAAGCCAATGACAAAAGGCATATTTGTGCAGTCACCAATCAGCAGCTTACCTAGGTATACTTTTCAGCAAAGGATACAAGTAGAACAAAACAAATTAGTGAATAGAATATAAAATTAGATCATATAAATAAATGTATATATATATCTGAATCATAGAAGAATATATGGGTTTCATGCTCCTTCAAGGAGTATATTCACTCTAATGAGGTTTTAACTATTTTGGCTACAGCTGTTAAGCACAGACATTTGCAAATATTGAAGGGGGTACTTCTTTAGATCATCAGGGAGGAATTTACATTTGGAGTGGCCCCTCTAAGTTACCCTTTCATGATAGGGATGCTTCTTATTCTGAGGACTGCTGCTGCTGTGAGTGAGTATGTATCTTTTAATTTCAGGCTTAAAGGGATGCTGAACCCACATTTTTTCTTTCATGATTCAGATAGAGCATGCAATTTTAAGCAACTTTCTAAGATACCCTATTATCAAATTTTCTTCATTCTCTTTGTATCTTTATTTGAAAAAGCAAGAATGTAAGCTTACAAATCAGCCCATCTTTGGTTCAGCATCTGGATAGCGCTTGCTGATTGGTGACTACATTTAGACACCAATCAGCAAGCACTACCCAGGTGCTGAACCAAAAATGGGCCAGCTTCTAAGCTTACATCCTTGCTTTTTCATATAAATAAACCAAGAGAACTTTAAAGGAGTAAATTAGAAAGTTGCTTCAAATTGCATGCTCTATCTGAATCATGAAAGTTTAATTTTGACTAGAATATCCCTTTAAGCAGCCAGTTAAGAGGAGTGATAAATTCTTTAAGGCAGCTCCTAAACAGCCTTCTTTTTCCCATGCCTGAACTTATTTCTATTGAATGGCATAAGCCAGGTATCTTTGTTTCCTTCTTTATTATGTAGAGATTTTGGAAACTATTCCAAAATGGATGTAGCCATTTCCACTCTTTTTGGCTAAAAGGTGTGTCTGCTGATATGGTATCTGAGGGCAGGTTGCTTTCACTACCCTTTTAGGGTAAATCTCCGTATGGAGCTTGATGGCCCCTGTTTCTGGCGAGTCTTCAGACTCGCCAGAAACATCAGTTATGAAGCAGTGGTCACAAAGACCACTGCTCCATAACCTGTCTTCCTGCTCTGAGCAGGCGGACACACATCGCCACAATACAACCCGATCAAGTATGATCGGGTTGATTAACACCCCCTGCTGGCGGCCCATTGGCCGCGAGTCTGCAGGGGGCGGCGTTGCTCACCGTATTCAGCGAGGTCTGTCGGACCTGATCCTCAGTGTCTTATCAGGTCCGCCAGACCTTGATAAATATGCCCCATTATGTGTACTAGACACACCAATCCTCAAGGGGCGCTCTTTAACGGGTATAATTGTTGCACTTCCGGTTTCAGGAAACGGTGGAATGCAAGTTTGCGTTCCAATACAGTTGTTTGGCGCCACATGAACTGGAGGGGGTAGGTAATGTATGTTTTGAAGTCATTATGAGCACTATATATTGGTGTACTGCACACACTGTTGTTATTCTGATAAAGAAGAGTTGATCCCTGAAAACGTTCAATAAATTGTGTTATTTTCTGAAAATGCATTTTTTGGAGAGGATATATATATATATATATATATATATATATACTGTATATACATATAGAAGCATATGGCCAAGCACTCCATCCTTTTATCCACTCTTATTACCCAGGTGCAAGCTAATAGTCAATCTTATAAATCTTCTTATGTAGAAGGGCACTCACAGGTTTTACGTAAAATAATCTTTATTCTTTAAAATTCACAAAAGTCAGATGGCAACGTTTCTACATCAAACTTTTTTAAAGATATTCTCACTTTTCAAACTAAGGGGCTTAGCTTGTCTATGATTAAAAATGGCCCTCTCCATTTCTTAAAGAGACAATGGTCAGCCGGGCGAAATTCAAGAAGCATGCTCTTGTCACCAACTTCCCAGCAACTTTCCCTCACTCCTTTATTGAACTGGGCCTTAGCCTTCTGATGGGCTTTTCCTAGCTGCTGTGCTGCAAACAAATTAATTTCCTTAAGGGCCCCTTCTAATTTAATTAAATACTGGTCTAATGATAATCTATCTAGTAGGGGTATGCAAATCTACCCATAGGTGTTCTGGTAATCTCATTTGTCTGCCTGTCATTATCTCAAAAGGAGTTAGCTGTGTAGCTGAGGATGTTGTAACTCTGATAGCCATTTACACTAGAGGTAACAGATTATCCCAATTATTTTCATTTATGTGTACAAATTTCCTAAGCATTGTTTTGATCTGTCTCTTGGCTCTTTCTACTTGTCCTGAGGATTCTGGGTGATATTGGATGTGGACATTTTGTTTCACCCCTAACATCTGTAAACATGTTTGCATTACTTTCCCAGTGAAATGTGATCCCTGATCTGATTCCACATATGTGGGTAAACCCCATCTAGTGAAGATCTGTTCAACTAGGATTTTATCTGTTGCCTGGGCAGTGTTGTTCTTTACAGGAAATATTTCTACCCATTTTGAGAAGATGTCTGTAACTACTAGTATATATTTGTTGTTCCTAGCTGTTACAGGCAGGGGACCCATATAGTCAATTTGGAGGGCATTCCATGGGCCTTCTCTTCTTTTTAACCTAAGAGGGGCATTTACTTTTCTGGTTGGTGGGTTTACTTGGGCACAGACAATACAATTGTCACAAAATTCCTGTGCATCCTTAACCATATTTGGCCACCACCCTACTGTTTTTAGTCTCAGACCAGTTTTCTCTACTCCTTGATGGCCACCTATTGAAAGATCGTGAACTAGGTAGATCATCTATTTTCTGTAATGTTTTAGAACTACCCAAGTGACTTCATCTCCATTGTGAAGCAGAATGTTTTTATCCTTCGACAACAGTAGTGATTTTATGTGTCTAGCTAATGTGTTTGCTTCTGAAATGTCCAGTACCTCATTTTTTAATCTTTGTATGATTTAATTGATCTCTGGGTCCTGTTTTTGTATTTCTGATATGTCTGGTGTGTCAGTTTCTGAGGTTTTTGTAAATGCACATACAGGGGCACATGTGTTTATTATATTTGTCTCTGGAATTTGCCATATCTCCCCCTTGTGCCCCTTGTTTAGCTAACTGGTCTGCAGTATAATTTTGTTCGTAATAAGGTGAGTGAGGTGAATGACTTTTTATTTTACATACCCATGGTTGTTGTGCTAGACTCTTGGCTAAAGAGACAATGTATTGTAGGAGGTGTGCGTTTTTTAGAGGGGTTCCATCAGAGGACATGTAGTGATGTGTATGCCAGAAGGGCAGAAATTCAGTTAAAGCATTGCAAGCCCAGGCAGAATCTGAGAATATTATGATTTCATTAGATTGCCCTTGGAGTAGTTCCAGAGTATGTGCGATTGCTGCTAGTTCAGCATATTGTGCTGATTTAACATTACATGACCTGTACACAGACTGTGTCAGGTCCTCCCCAATAATGTATATACCAAACCCAGCTACTGGGGACCCCTGATCATAGAAACATGAGCCATCAGTGAATGCTTGGGTGGCTTGTGTTGGGACAGAGGTATCTAGGGAGAATACTTTGAAAAATGATTCTGAGGCAGTAATGGGTAGAATGTCACATTCATGTGGCACACCTTGGTAAAGAAGACCATGGGCACGGACTGATAGGTTTGTGCTTTTTTTACAGTTATATCCCTATCCTGCAGTAATAGGGCCCAATGTGTAAGTCTGGCATTAGACACATTACCATCTTTGATTCTATCTGTTAGAAGGAATCTGGTTGGTGTGTGGGTAGAATGTAAAATTATTGGATTCAGCCCTATGATGTTTGTGAAGTTTTTAACTGTCCAAAAGGTGGTGAGATGTTTATCGCAAACAGAATATTTTTGTTCCACAGGAGACAGGGACTTGGAGGCATATGCAATGGGCCTCTGTTGTCCATTTACTTCCTGAGACAAAACAACAGACATTGAGGTGTCTGATGATGCTGTCTCTATGTGGTACAGTAATTTAGGGTTGGGATTGGCTAGTGCTGGTGCTTTAGAGATTGATTCCTTTAGTGTGTGTACTGCAGTTGTGTGATCTTGTGTCCATTCCCAAACAACATCCTTTTTTAAGAGGTCATAAAGGGGTGCAGCTATCTTAGCAAACTGGGGAATGAAATTCGTTGAGTAATTTACCAGTCCTAGGAAGGACCTCAGAGTCGGTACACTGACTGGGAGGGGTAGTTGAAGGATGGTTGTTACCTTATCTGCTGCTATGGTTCTCCCGTCACATGTGACCTTAATTCACAGGAATGATACTGATTCCCTAAGTATCTGTGCCTTTGATGGATTACACTTCAAACCTGCGTCCTTGAGGATGCTCAGGACTTTCTCTAGTAGCTGTAGATGCTGCTAATAGCAATTCATCTACATACTGGAATAGATTCTTAGGTGAAGAAAAATTAGCCAAAATGTCTCTCATTTTTGAATGGAACAGTGAGGGTGAATTATGAAAATCCTTGAAGGAGACAGGTGAAGGTATAGATTTTGTCCAAGAATTGAAATGCAAATTTGTACTGGCATGTTGGAGAAAGTGTCAGTGACCAAAATCCATTACTTATCCATTACTTATATCTAAGGTACTGTACCATTTATATTCAGGCCTAAGCATTTTCAAGACATCAGGAGATAATGCAACAGTGGGAGCACAATTAGGTGTGACATTGTTGAGTTTTCTGTAATCTATTGTTAATCTCCAGGACCCATCTGGCTTTTTAACAGGCCAGACTGGAGAATTATTGGTTGAAATGGATGGTCTGATCACACCCTGTTCCAAAAGTGATGTGATAGTTTCTTGTATGAAACTGACAGCTTCTTCTGGGAAACTGTATTGCTTTTGAGGAGGGGGATCAGGACCATGAACCTCAATCATTGTGTTAATTCTCCCACAATCATGCTTGTGTTTTGCAAATGCGTGTTAGTGTCTTTCAAATATAGGTTGTATCAAAGTTAAATCTGGGTTATCCTTAAACGTTTGTAAAATGTCGTATGTGGCAATTTACTGCTGCAATTGCATGGGAATCTGAAATGACCACAGTTGCCCCCAATGAATCAGTACAACTTTGTAATAACACCAGGTTAGTAAAATCAAGCATTTGTCAGATCCCAGAAGATTAGTTTCATTTGGTAGTGAGGCTAAGGCAAAGGTCTGTGTGACATTGAGATTTCTTATCTGTATGTCTAAAGGTTTTGATAGCATTGTGTCCACATTATTTCCAGCAAAACTTTGCAGATGTATTAGCTTCCCTGATGACAGAGATTAATTATGTGGTTGTTTGGTATTCAGAATAGATATGGCTGCCCCTGTGTCTATTAACATTGTACATTGATGGCCCCCAATCTGTGCTGACACCTGTGGACGTCCACATATATCTAGTGTGATTGGTGCTATTATTTTTGGGGCCATTGATTGTCAATTCACACTATTTTGAGGAGTAGATGCTTGTTGAAGGGAATTACTGTTGTCTTTTTGCAAATATTCCTGTGTGTGGTGAACCCTATTTGGTGTTCTTCCACTGTAGTAATGATTTCCCCATCCTAAGCCCCACATTAGGTATTTTCCTCTGAGAGGTCTACCCCTAAAACCTGATTGATTGGTCCTATACCAATGTGGATTGTATGGAGTGTTCATTTCCCCTGGGGGATATGGGCCTTCCACTATAATATTTTTGTTCCCAGCTTGTAAAGATGCCACCCTTTTTGCCAGGTACCTATCATTCCTGTCCTGTAGTCTGCATTTTTTATTTGCTTGCACTGCCTGAAAAGGTCTCTGCATTAATTATACAATCTTTGTATAGCTATGCTTTCTTGGATCTATTAGGTGTTCACATTTACTTTTAATTAATGGGTGAGAATTTTGTAAGAGGAGGCTTTTATATTCATTTCTGTCTACAGCCGTGCCATTGCCAATATGATATGCTGCCCACAGTCTATTAGCATATACAAGGGGGTTTTCCTCACTGCATTGTGTTATTTGACAGGCTAACATTATACCTACAGCTGAGGGATGTATGATTTTCTGCAGTTCCTTAACAGATTTTTCATAGCTGCCTTTACCTTCCTTAATAACATCAGGTAGTGCACTCCAAACATTCATATCTATAGTTAGTTGTAATACTTTAACTTGATCTGAGGGATTGCTTACTCTTAGTAATTCACATCTTTGTTTAACAGTAGCTGCATGTGATGTTATATGCTCCCCTGTACTCATTTCTTTCATGTAATTGGCAAGAGTCCATGAGCTAGCGACATATGGGATATACAATCCTACCAGGAGGGGCAAAGTTTCCAAAACCTCAAAATGCCTATAAATACACACCTCACCACACCCACAATTCAGTTTTACAAACTTTGCCTCCTATGGAGGTGGGGAAGTAAGTTTGTGCTAAGATTTCTACATTGATATGCGCTTCTCAGCATTGTTGAAGCCCGATTCCTCTCAGAGTACAGCGAATGTCAGAGGGACGTGAAGGGAGTATCACTTATTGAATACGATGATTTCCCTAACGGGGGTCTATTTCATAGGTTCTCTGTTATCGGTCGTAGAGATTCATCTCCTACCTCCCTTTTCAGATCGACGATATACTCTCAATTTACCATTACCTCTACTGATAACCGTTTCAGTACTGGTTTGGCTATCTGCTATATATGGATGGGTGTCTTTTGGTAAGTATGTTTTTTATTACTTAAGACACCTCAGCTATGGTTTGGCACTTTATGCATTTATATAAAGTTCTAAATATATCTATTGCACTTATATTTGCCATGAGTCAGGTTCATGTATTTCCTACTGAAGACTGTCAGTTTCATATTTGGGGAATATAAACATTTTTTAAGAAATGTATTTCTTACCTGGGGTTTAGTCTTTTATTCAATTGACTACTTCTTGCAAATTGCGGGCGGTATTAGGCCCGCGGGTGCATCAAATGCTAAAATTTATTGCGTCATTCTTGGCGCGACAATATTTTTGGCGCGAAAAAATACTTCTATGACGCAACTTTGTCATTTCCAGTGTCATACTTGACGCCGAGACCTTTCACACGGTTGCGTCATTAGTGACGCGAGTCTGTCATTTCCGGTTATTTTTGCCGCCAAAAAAGTTCAAAGGGACATTATACACTCATTTTTTCTTTGCATAAATGTTTTGTAGATGATCTATTTATAAAGCCCATAAAGTTTTTTTTAAAAATAAATGTATAGTTTTGCTTATTTTTAAATAACATTGCTCTGATTTTCAGACTTCTAACTAAGCCCCAAAGCTTTATGTGAATACCGTCAGCTACCTTCTCCAGCTTGCTCCTGTTTGAGTAAAGGGTCTTTTCATATACAAAATAAGGGGGAGGGGGGGAGTGTCTTATTTGCCACTTGCAGTGGGCTTTCCAGCTATCTTTTCAACAGAGCCAAACTGAGAGCTTCTAAGTAAGTTTTTAAACAGTTTTATACTGGATTTTTATATCAGTATCTGTGCATCTTATTCTTTATAGTAGTATCTATTACATGCAGTTATATGAAAATGAGTGTATACTGTCCCTTGAAGTTACGTTGTGCGTCATACTTGGTGCCAAACTTTTTCATTATTTCAATACCCCATTGATGTTTGCCTCTTGCTTTTTTCTCTATCAGAGGGCTATGCTATTTGCATTTTTTCCCTTTCCTGAAACTGTCATATAAGGAAATAGATAATTTTGCTTTATATGTTGTTTTTTCTCTTACATTTTGCAAGATGTCTCAATCTGATCCTGGCTCAGAAGTTTCTGCTGGAACATTGCTGCCTGACATTGGTTCTACCAAAGCTAAGTGCATTTGTTGTAAAATTGTAGAAATTATTTCGCCGAATGTCATTTGTAATAGTTGTCATGATAAACTTTAACATGCAGATAGTGTATCCATCAGTAATAGTACATTGCCAGTTGCAGTTCCTTCAACTTCTAATGTGCATGATATACCTGTAAATTTTAACGAATTTGTTTATGATTCTATCCTGAAGGCTTTGTCTGCATTTCCACCTTCTAATAAACGTATAAGGTCTTTTAAAACTTCTCATTTAGTTGATGAAATTTCAAATGACCAACAACATAATAATTTATCCTCTTCTGATGAGGATCTATCTGATACAGAAGATCCTTCCTCAGACATTGACACTGACAAATCTACTTATTTATTTAATATAGAGTATATGCGTTCTTTATTAAAAGAAGTGTTAATTACTTTGGATATTGAGGTAACCAGTCCTCTTGATGTTCAGTCTAATAAACGTTTAAATGCTGTTTTTAAACTTCCTGTGGTTTCCCCACAGGTTTTTCCTATTCCTGAGGCTATTTCTGATATGATTTCTAAGGAATGGAATAAGCCAGGTACTTCTTTTATTCCTTCTTCAAGGTTTAAAAAATTGTATCCTTTACCAGCAAAATCTATAGAGTTTTGGGAAAAAAATCCCCAAAGTTAATGGGGCTATTTCTACTCTTGCTAAACGTACCACTATTCCTATGGAAGATAGTACTTCCTTTAAGGATCCTTTAGATAGGAAGCTTGAATCTTATCTAAGGAAGGCCTATTTATATTCAGGTCATCTTCTCAGACCTGCAATTTCTTTGGCTGATGTTGCGGCTGCATCAAATTCTGGTTGGAGAATTTAGCGCAACAGGAATTGGATTCTGACTTATCTAGCATTATTCGCTTACTGCAATATGCTAATCATTTTATTTGTGATGCTATTTTTGATATTATCAAAATTGATGTTAGATCCATGTCTTTAGCTATATTAGCTAAAAGAGCTTTATGGCTTAAATCTTGGAATGCTGATATGACATCTAAATCTAGATTACTATCTCTTTCTTTCCAAGGTAATAATTTATTTGGTTCTCAGTTGGATTCTATTATTTCAACTGTCACTGGGGGAAAGGGAGTTTTTCTGCCTCAGGATAAAAAACCTAAGGGTAAATCTAAGGCTTCTAACCGTTTTTGTTCCTTTCATCAGAATAAGGTACAAAAACTCAATCCTCCCCCCAAGGAATCTGCTTCCAATTGGAAGCCTTCCTCAAATTGGAATAAATCCAAACCATTTAGGAAACCAAAGTCAGCCCCTAAGTCCACATGAAGGTGCGGCCCTCATTCCAGCTCAGCTGGTAGGGGGCAGATTAAGGTTTTTCAAGGATATTTGGATAAAATCTGTCCAAAATCAATGGATTCAGAGCATTGTCTCTCAAGGGTATCGAATAGCATTCAGAATAAGACCTCCTGTGAGAAGATTTTTCTCTCACGTATCCCAGCAAATCCAGTAAAGCTCAGGCTTTCCTGAAGTGTGTTTCAGACCTGGAGTCTTCAGGGGTAATCATGCCAGTTCCTCTTCAGGAACAAGGTTTGGGGTTTTATTCAAATCTATTCATTGTCCCAAATAAAGGAAAATTTATGCAGATGAGTTCTGGATCTGAAAATTTTGATTAGTTATGTAAGAGTACCAACTTTCAAGATGGTGACTATAAGGACTATTCTGCCTTTTGTTCAGCGAGGACATTATATGTCCACAATAGACTTGCAGGATGCATACCTTCATATTCCGATTCATCCAGAACATTATCAGTTTCTGAGATTCTCTTTTCTAAGCAAGATTACCAATTTGTTGCTCTTCCATTTGGCCTAGCAACAGCTCCAATAATCTTTTCAAAGGTTCTGGGTGCCCTACTCTCTGTAATCAGAGAACAGGGTATTGCAGTGTTTCCTTATTTGGACGATATCTTGGAACTAGCTCAGTCTTTACGTACTGCAGAATCTCACACAAATCAACTAGTGATATTTCTTCGGAAACATGGTTGGAGGATCAATTTACCAAAAAGTTTCTTTATTCCTCAGACAAGGGTCACCTTTTTAGGCTTCCAGATAGATTCAGTGTCCATGACTCTGTCTCTAACAGACAAGAGATGTTTAAATTTGGTTGCAGCCTGTCGGCACCTTCAGTCTCAGTCATTCCCTTCAGTGGCTATGTGCATGGAGGTTTTAGGTATCATGACTGCAGCATCGGACGCGATCCCCTTTGCTCCTTTTCACATGAGACCTCTACAGCTTTGTATGCTGAACCAATGGTGCAGGGATTATACAAAGATATCACAATTAATATCCTTAAATCCCAATGTACGACACTCTCTGACGTGGTGGATAGATCACCATCGTTTAGTTCAAGGGGCTTCTTTTGTTCGGCCAACCTGGACTGTGATCACAACAGATGCGGTCTTTCAGGTTGGGGAGCTGTTTGGGGATCTCTGACAGCACAAGGGGTTTGGAAATCTCAAGATCCCCAAGAGTGAGCACGGTGTTTGTTTCTAAGGCACTATACATTAACAGGTGCCTCCTCCTTGCCCAATTGTTTGCTGCAGAGGTTGATTGACAAGAAGGACAACCTATCATGTGGCTGCTTAGGAGCGGGTGACATCCGAAAGAGGGTGTGCCCATCAACGGAACATTGCACGCTGAGTAACAGCGCTTTGACTACTTGTCAAAGAGAAGCGGTTTATATACAGCCACCCCGCTGTCAACGGAGACTTTATTCCAGAACCCAAGGTAGGAAACGCTGTATATTTCCACTGGGTCCGTATGGGCCAAGAGGACTGACTAGAAACAATATACACACCTTATGATCGGACAGGGACTACCCGCTTTTATACACTAAAGTGTAGCTTAGAAAGTAATAATAATTTTCCACCTGGGAGCCTTGTCACAGAGGAGTTATTATTAGTCTAATCCCAAATGATTGTGTATAGGCATACATTTTGTAATATACTAACAAACCATCCCTAGAGTGGGATGAAAAAAAGGTTATGCCTCTGAACACAAGAAGTAAATTAAATAGAATAATGAATTGAAGTTAAAATATAACTTTTAATATTGATAAATAAAGTAAAATAGACAGACAGCTTTGCACAGGCACGTATCCTGTCAGCTGCCCACACACATGAGCATTAAAAACACTAGATTTCTGGTCAAATATTGTTTGGAGCTAAAATCAGAGTTTTTTTATGCAATCATGGAAGTAAATACACAGGTGCTTGGTGTTTACGGTTACTGAGTTGTTTGAAATCCCGTTTGAACTGTCTAGTAATATTGTTTACGTTTATTCAATATTTACTGCTTGTAATCTTAAAACAAAGGGGGAACAAGGAACTAACAGTTCACTGAATATCTTCCAAAATGCGGATTTCTAAAGATTGCTATATTTCAACAGAACTCGAGTTGAAGTAGAATATATAGCCAAGTATTAAATGTTGTTCGAGATCTATTATGATGAATATAATGTGACAGAACATGTGTTTACTAAATTATAAGTTAAAGATATAGTGTAATACCTACTTTTCATAAATATCTAACCCGTATGGATAACTGAGGCCAAATAGTTAGTCATAAGCGTATTCCTTTGCAGATATTATACTGCTTAGCATGTGCACTTGAAAGAGCTGTGTTATACGATAGTTTCACAATTTCAAGGGTTGTCAGTGTGGTCTACTTGGTTTCATGGATATATCATTTACCATTGTATGTTAACCACAGAGAAAAATAGGTCTTAATAACTGTAAATAGTATGTTACTATTAAAAGTATGACACTTTTAATATAGGTATTCACTGCAATGAATATGCACTGATGTTTAGCGAATAATAATACGCGTGTATCAAAATGTCACAAGATCAAATTATATAATAGCACTGGGAATAGATTTCTAATTGTATTTTTGTAATGTGTTAAATGACAGAATTTTTGGCAGAATTTTTAAGGGTCATAATAATATATGTCCACTATGATTTAACATGGAGTCACCTCAATATACAATATACGATGTTATCATTCCCACCTTAATACTATTGGTAGCAACATAAGTTTCTTGGCCTGAATGCTCTTTATAGCCAGTGAGCTAAACGTTATATTGAGAATGCTAGAATATTGACATTTATCCCTACAAGTTCTTAGCGGTTCATAAGTTATAAATGTATAAGTTTTTTGGTAAGATCAGCTTGCCATTAAATAAATAAATCAATAACCGCTGAATATGAGCAGAGTTGTACACAAAGTATATTATATTGTTAACAATGTAAATAAATTCGATAGCAAAAGTTGCATATCGACAACAGTTAGGCTCGCTATTCCACAAACTACAGAGTCTGTACTTGTATTTACGGAATTATTAAAGATTAAAGCTGAATTATTTAAGACCAGAAAGCAGCTAGTTAAAAAAAGATCACAACGTCCCCAAACGTGGTCGAGTTTCACTATTGCTTCCTCAGAGGGGTGAAAAAGGGCGGTTGTTTTTAACATTTTATCAGCTTAGCTTACGTCCACGAGCTGAAACGTGCCAGCTGTTACCTATCCTCCTATCGGATCTTCAAACCATTTGCTGACTGTTTTGCATGCATATATGGTTCCAGTTGCCATGAACCATATTCGCCAATTGAGCTTTTTTATGCTGTAGCTTTGTTCACAATTAAGGCTACCTGACTTCATTACCTGATGCTCCCATCAACTAATTTTTTCTATTGCCTATTGGATCCCCAACAGTGAGCACGGTGTTTGTTTCTAAGGCACTATACATTAACAGGTGCCTCCTCCTCGCCCAATCGTTTGCTGCAGAGGTTGATTGACAAGAAGGACAACCTATCATGTGGCTGCTTAGGAGCAGGTGACATCCGAAAGAGGGTGTGCCCATCAACGGAACATTGCATGCTGAGGAACAGCGCTTTGACTACTTGTCAAAGAGAAGCGGTTGATATACAGCCACCCTGCTGTCAACGGAGACTTTATCCCGGAACCCAAGGTAGGAAACGCTGTATATTTCCACTGGGTCCGTATGGGCCAAGAGGCCTGGCTAGACACAATATACACACCTTATGACCGGACAGGAACTACCCGCTACCTACATATACGCTACTTGGTATAGGCTCCTTACAGAAGGACATTGGTACTATTATCTGCTGCGAACGGATGACCACTGTCAACACTCTGAGTAGAATATTGGGCAGTGTTTAAAGTGAATGTCAAGATTAAAAGGTAAGTGACATTTTGATGAATTAAAGTGCCCCTGTTTTTAATTGAATTTTTAAAAACCGGGCACTTTAGCATCAAAATTTACATTGACTTTACATTCTTTACACGGATTACATACTTTTTTAACTGCGGGTCATTCAGTGTATGTGGGAATTTTTTTGTTTGATCCATGAGACCCCACCCTGTCTGTTTTTTGGTGATGTTTTTTTTCTTTTATGGCAAATCTTTTTGCCCGGATCCTATATTTTTTTGCGCTTTTTTCTTTTCCTTCCTCTTTTTGCTTGGCTATACATCAGAATAACTACCATAGAGGTGGGAGGGGTTATATAGAGCTTTTTGGGTTTGGCAATCTTTGCCTCCTCTTAGAAACAGGGAGGGTAATTCCCAGAAGTAATGGATCGTGGACTCTTACCACCATGAAAGAAATTAATTTATCAGGTAAGCATAAATTATGTTTTTATTTTTCAAACAGAACATGCACTATTAAAGGGACACTGAACCCAAATTTTTTCTTTCGTGATTCAGATAGAGCATGCAATTTTAAGCAACTTTCTAATTTACTCCTATTACCAATTTTTCTTCGTTCTCTTGCTATCTTTATTTGAAAAAGCAGGCATCTAAGCTTTTTTTTGGTTCAGAACTCTGGACAGCATGTTTTTATTGGTGGATGAATTTATCCACCAATCAGCAAGGACAACCCAGGTTGTTCACCAAAAATGTGCCGGCATATAAACTTACATTCTTGCATTTCAAATAAAGATACAAAGAGAATAAAGAAAATTTGATAATAGGAGTAAATTAGAAAGTTGCTTAAAAGTTCATGCTCTAGCTGAATCACGAAAGAAAAAATTTGGGTTCAGTGTCCCTTTAATATACTTCTATTACCAAATTCACATGTTATCCTTTGTTAAAAAAACATACATAGGTAGGCTCAGGAGCAACAATGCTCTACCTTAAGGCAAGCTGATGATTGGTTGCTACACACACATACCTCTTTTCATTGGCTCATTAGATGCATTTAGGAAGGTCTTATGCTGCTATGGAGCTGACTTTATCTATGTGTTTTACCCATATCCAGATAGAACATGCAATAAAAAAAAAAAAATCAATTTACTCCCATTTTCAAATGTACTCCTTTCTCTTGGTATACTATATTGTTAAAGCATACATAGGTAGGCTTGTGCTAGTGCACATATATAGCAGCAGTTTGCAATCTTATCACATACAGTAACTTGAGAACAAGTTAATTAGATTCTCTTATTTGTTTTATTTGCAAGCTCTATCTGAATTATGAAAGTTTTACTTTGACTTTCGTGTCTCTAACTTTAAATTCAGATCAAAGTGTTAAAGGAACAGTAAACACCTTGATATTTTTTATATAAAATGTTTAGTTATGTGCAATGAAACAATATATTGTCATTATATATATATATAAATATACAGTATATATATATATATTTTGCCCCATGCCATGTAATGTCTCAGTGGCAGTACCACAAGGTTCTGTCTATGTTCCCTTGCTTTTCTCTACCTAAACATCCTCCCTAGGATTCCCATACCACTTATACACTGATGATAGCCAAATCTATCTTTCCTCTCCTGGGGCGCGATCAATGCGAGCTCAATCCTATTGGCTGATTGGATCAGCCGATAGGATTTTTCCTACCTTAATTCCGATTGGCTGATAGGATTCTATCAGCCAATCGGAATTGAAGGGACGCCATCTTGGATGACGTCACTTAAAGGAACCTTTATTCAGTCGTCTGATCAAGAAGGAAGAAGATGCTCTGTGTCGGATGTCTTCAAGATGGACCCGCTCCGCTCCGGATGGAAGAAGATAGAAGATACCGCCTGGATGAAGACTTCTGCCGCTTGGAGGACCTCTTCTGGCCGGATCGGATGAAGACTTCTGCCCCTCTGGATGCCCACTTCTGCCCGGCTGGGTGAAGACGGCTCAAGGTAGGGTGATCTTCAAGGGGGTTGTGTAAGGTTTTATTAAGGGGGGATTGGGTGGGTTTTAGAATAGGGTTGGGTGTGTGGGTGGTAGGTTGTAATGTTGGGGGGGGGTGTATTGTCTTTTATTTTACAGGTAAAAGAGCTGATTACTTTGGGGCAATGCCCCGCAAAAGGCCCTTTTAAGGGCTATCTGTAATTTAGTATAGGGTAGGGCTTTTTTTATTTTGGGGGGCTTTTTTATTTTATTAGGGGGATTAGAGTAGGTGTAATTAGCTTAAAAAAATTTAATTCATTTTTTATTTTCTGTAATTTAGTGTTTGTTGTTTTTTGTACTTTAGTTTATTTATTTTAATTGTAGTTAGCTTATGTAATTAATTTAATTATAGTGTAGTGTTAGGTTTAATTGTAATTTAGGTTAGGATTTATTTTACAGGTAAATTTGTACTTATTTTAACTAGGTAGTTATTAAATAGTTAATAACTATTTAATAACTATTCTACCTAGTTAAAATAAATACAAAGTTGCCTGTAAAATAAAAATAAATCCTAAAATAGCTATAATGTAATTATTAATTATATTGTAGCTATCTTAGGGTTTATTTTACAGGTAAGTATTTAGCTTTAAATAGGAATAATTTAGTTAATAATAATAATTTTATTTAGATTTATTTAAATAATATTTAAGTTAGGAGGGTTAGGGTTAGGTTTAGGGGTTAATAACTTTATTATAGTGGCAGCGACGTTGGTGGCGGCAGATTAGGGGTTAATACATTTCATAGGCTATGTGGGCTATGGTGGTTTAGGGGTTAATAATTTAGTTATTACTTGCTTTGTGGGCTATGGCGGTTTAGGGGTTAATAGAGTTTATTAGTTATTGCGGTGGAGGATTGCGGTTGACAGGTAGATAGATATTGAGCATGCGTTAGGTGTTAGTTTATTTTTGCAGGCATTTTCGGGAGTTACGGTGCTCCCATACTCGGCACAAGGCCTGCTACGGCTGCCTTTTTATGGCGAGGTAAAAATGGAGTAAGATTTCTCCATTTTCGCCACGTAAGGCCTTGCGCTGGATATTGGATACCGATTTATGACGTGGTCCCATGTTAGCCTATGGGAGAAAAATTGCGAGCTACGGCTGAAATATACTGCCGCATTTAAATGCGGCACTGTATATAGGATACCAAAATCGCGTAAAAACTGGCGACGCTGCATATGTAATGGAGGCCCTGATATCCCCCTCTTTACTCAACCAGATTGCCAATTGTCTCTATGCAGTTTTCTCCTGGATGTCTTCAAATTACCTCCAAATTAGTCTGTCTAAAGCTGAGCTGCTTCTTATTCCCCCCTCCCCTAGCCACCCCACACCTGACATTTCTCTTACCGTAGGAGACTCTGTTCTCAACACCTTATCTCAGGTCCACTGTCTTACTTAAAGGGACACTGAACCCAATTTTTTTCTTTTGTGATTCAGATAGAGCATGACATTTTAAGCAACTTTCTAATTTACTCCTATTATCAAATTTTCTTCATTCTCTTGGTATCTTTATTTGAAATGCAGGAATGTAAGTTTAGATGCCGGCCCATTTTTGGTGAACAACCTGGGTTGTCCATGCTGATTGGTGGATAAATTCATCCACCAATAAAAAACTGCTGTCCAGAGATAATAGGAGTATATTAGAAAGTTGCTTAAAATTGCATGCTCTCTCCGAATCACGAAAGAAAAAAATGTGGGTTCAGTGTCCCTTGTGAAGGTAAAGTTTAGTCAATTATAATCTATCAATACAATCTTTAGTCATACCATAAGCTGATCGCTAACTTTATTTTTAAAATCTGTTATTATTTTTCTTGTTTTTATATCTTTATATTTCCCTACTGTTTCGACGATAACTCCTCCTAACCTCTATTTCCTGATGTTATCGTCCTGTGACGTATAGAGCGGTCCCACCCGCTCTATACGTAATCTCAGAAGCACGTTCGCGACGAACTGTGTAAAATGCACATGCGCAAATCTGAGACTGGGATCGGATAGTCGGTAAAACCATTCTCCAATGCGCTAACGGGAACGCGCGTGTACTCAGACATGAAGAATTAGATTGTCGCGCATGCGCATATAATCAAGAAGGCGGATGACGTGGGGTCACGGCTGATTGAAAAACGTGACCTAGACATAAAAAAAAACAATAAAAACAAACGGGTTGAATTTGTGGACCGGCAAAAAGGGAAATAAAATTGCGATTACTGGATTTCGAATACAAATGTAAAAAAAATCATGAATGAAACTCCTATTGTTTTTTAACAAAGAATTTGATTCGGGATCAGTGTCAAGGTAACTTTACCTTCACTTTAACTCTAAACTAAC